>NC_139831.1:23435190-23795190 GCF_963691815.1 Echiichthys vipera
TCTTCTGGAGTTGAATTTTTTACAAGCCCATGTGTTAGACAGGAGGGAGTCAGACTCTCATCTCATGACAATATCATTTCCATGCAGTTAGGCAAAGGAAGGCTTGTTTTTCTATAATAATCACAGCCTGATAGTCACAGTATTCTCACAGGTTACTAACCTTTTCGATTTATGTGTGTGTGTGTGTGTGTGTGTGTGTGTGTGTGTGTGTGTGTGTGTGTGTGTGTGTGTGTGTGTGTGTGTGTGTGTGTGTGTGTGTGTGTGTGTGCGCGTGTGTGTGTGTGTGTGTGATCAAAATTAGAGAACAAATTATCGATACTTGATATATTCTGAAATATAATTTTTCTATTGTTCAGAGTTTGCTAGAATATCCTCTGTGGCTATACCACTGCTGTACTAACATGTTTTTTTAGTAACCACGGCACTTCAACAAAAACCTTTATTTTGTGAAAAAAAAAGCAGTGAGCAAAATTAGAGAACAGTAACCATTGTGTCAGAAGAGATTATGTAAACAATGTTTTACTCGGGCTATAGGAATCAAAAATGAACAGGAAGTGTAGAGGCCACAGCTTTAAATGACTTCAGCACATCTGCGCCCACAGGACATCACTAGTTTCTCACACTTTAGACACACTCTAGTCTAAAGTCCAATCAATGTACTGTACTTTGTTGCCAAAGATTTTCCAGAGATTTTCTATGGGGTTTAGATCTGGACTCATTTCATTGTTTCAATATTCTTAGCTTCAAGAACTGTTTAACCTGTTTTGCATTGTGACAGGGGACATTGTCTTGAATGAAAATTGCAGCTTATTGGGAGACAACTGCAGTGAAGTTATTGCATATTGCAGAGGGAGGTTGACATAAACATTTGCATTCACGCTGCCATGTAGCTTTACGAGAGGCCAAACTCCTGCTGTAGAAAACAACCCCAAAACCATGACACCTCCGACTTCCTTACACACTTTGGGTTTAGTCCTTCCCCAGTTCTACGCCGAACACAATGTTTCCATCAGACCCAAATAAATTGAACGTACTCTCATCACTGAAGTCACTCTGGATCAGTTCTCCTCTGTCCACACAACATGCTCCTTAACAAAGGTAAATCTAGCCTTTTCATTGTTTCTGCTGATGAGAGGTTTGGTCACTGCAGAGTGGGCTTTCAGTCCAAAAAGTCTTAAATAACGAGACACTGTGTGCAGAGACAGATCCTTGCCCTGTTCAGCACTGAACTGAAGTAACTCCAGCTGCAGTGTTGAACCGATTCCCCATTGAGAGTCTTCACACAACCCTGTCCGACCGTCCTTTTTGAGGGACTTAAATGAATATGTTTCAATATTCTTGAAATCAGAGACTTGGAATGCCCAACCTCTCTCTGATGGCTGAGAGGGTCATCACTTTGGACTTCATCTGGACATTTTGTCACGAGGTGCCAGATTAACCCCAATAACTGGGAGGTATCTGAAAGTGTTCTCTAATTTTGCTCACTGTTTATTCACAAAATGAAGGTTTTTGTTGAAGAGCCTTGGTTATTTAAAAAAAAAATGGTAGTACAGCACAGGTATAGCCACAGCGGATATTCTATCAGATTATGAACAATTAAAAATAACAATATTTCAGAATAAATCAAGTATTAATACCTTATTCTCTCATCTTGAAACCCTTTGGCAATATGCAGGAATTGCAGGTGTGTTTTTATATCCAAACTGTGTCACCTGTGTGACATCAGTCGGCAATTGAAAAGCAAGTGTGTTGCGTTAGCTCCGCCTACCCTCTCTGGCCGACAAACCAATGCTGGGGGATTGGAAACACGTAACTAACTGCGTGACGCTTGTGATATTTCCCGGGAATGTCGCCACAGACAAACCAGGCATTCACTGCAAATGCAAGGGATTTCACCAGTGGGCCATAGACCCATCACTTTTGTGTTACTGCATTCAGCGCTTCCTCCAGATTCTCCTCTTAAGTGAAGGATCTGAGTAGAAAAAAGATGAAGAATATGTTAAGAAAAAATCTAGAGAAAATCAGTGGTATTTTATAATCTTGCGAAATGCTTTAACAGTAATATAAAGGCGTCCTATTTGAAACGCTCAGGCTCGGAGTCACATAAAGTTTATATTTACTAAATACTGGACATTTATTTTTCATTCGTCCTGTTTACATAGAATCCATTTTGGAGATGCATCCCCCATGCCCTCCTCCGGTCCTCAGACACGGCTCTGCTCACTACTCCTCACACCAACCTGCAGACTTTCGGGGACTCCTGACCTCTCGGGCGTAGTACCCCAGCTCTCATTCTTTCCGTCTTCTGAACTTTCCATTCGTGTGTTTTCCTTTTTCCTCCCATTGTTCGTCTTTTCTTGCCATTCTGTTCCTGCATTTCTGTGGGTTTTTGCCCCCCCACCCCACCCCCATTCTTCATACTCCTCTTCCCGCCCTCTCCCCCCACGCACAAACACACATTTTTGAACCATTCATTTCTACTCATCTTTTCATCTTGCTGGTTGCCAACTTTCCACCTCCTTCTTTGTAAGAAGTGGAGCCAGCAGAGTTAAAGGTCAGGGATGGTTTCTAAAGTCAAGTCCATTCGATTAAGGGGATCAACTCGATTAAAACTCAGCTTTCCAATTAGATCCGACAAGCCTGCTCTGACATGGGCTAATGAGGTACCATGTTATCCAAAACAAAGTCATTATTCAGATGATAGAGAGGCCACGTGGACACATTTTTCAAAACTGATTTCTTGTGATATGTGTGTGATTTCATCCATGTGACTTTGTGCTTTTGTGTGCATGAACAGAATGAGCCTCTGTGTTTCAGAGCCGAATGCAGCTATGAAAGCCAGTGACAGTGTGTGTGTGTGTGTGTGTGTGTGTGTGTGTGTGTGTGTGTGTGTGTGTGTGTGTGTGTGTGTGTGTGTGTGTGTGTGTGTGTGTGTGTGTGTGTGTGTGTGTGTGTGTGTGTGTGTGTGTGTGTGTGTGTGTGTGTGTGTGTGAGGTTGCCAGAAGTCGTGTAAGTAAGCACGTTAATAGATGTGATTATTAAAAAGTAAACTAAGCATTTGTCCCAAAACCTTTGCCTTTTCCAATCATGCGGTAAAGAGTTTTGTATGTTTACGCAAAGATGGAAATATTGCGTGTGTGTGTGATTGTGCACCCTGATAGCATGTCATTCACTCATCTTCAACCGCTTGTCCCTATCAGGGTCGCGGGGGGCTGTAGCCGATCCCAGCTGATATCGTGCATGAGGCGGGGTACACCCTGGACAGGACGCCAGTCTATCACAGGGCCCTGATAGCATGTCCCTTCAGATATTGCCACCATCGTCAATCAGCCCATTTATCTCCAGAGATAGCCCAGGGCACATGATCCTTTAGAGGCTCAGAGCCCAGCTAGGGTCCTTTGTGAGAAAAAATAAAATTTCTCACACACACACACACACACACACACATTGGACACACAGAAAGGCTGTCCTTCATCTAACCTCTAATCTCTGCTCTCTTCTCTTTCTGTTTATTTCACCCCCTGTCCTCTATTATAATACTTTTTCATTCATCGTACATGTTGATTCAGGACCAATTCACTCACGGGCAAGATTAATCTGTTTAAATGAACTGTGTTATCGATACACAAACTGTGTATTCGAACATGTCAACATCACGGTGTCAATCTTGACATTAATCCAACCAAGACTTGTTGAGATAAGCATGCGGCTGTTTGGATGCTGATGGTTCCTTTACTCCTTTCTCTGCAGGACATTAAAGCTTGGACTCGGGCCTACGCAGAAAGGCGCGATGTGTGCATGTGTGTGAATGACTCCGTGCCTTTGAGTGAGTGAACAAGGCTGCAAGGCTCGTGCAAAGATGAGGGCCATCGCCGCTCTGCTGTGTCTCCTAATGGTCACAGAGGTCAGAGCCTCTCGGTTCGTCCGTGACACCCAGGGAGGTCCCAAAATTTCCGAACCGCCCAAGATCAACGCCTCTGTCCAGCTCTCACCCCCACAGCCGGGCCGGCCGCGGGGCTCCTTCCCCCCCATGTGCATTAAGCCCACGGAAATCAAGCACGCCTTCAAGTATGTGAATACCATCGTGTCCTGCCTGATATTTGTTGTGGGGATCATCGGCAACTCAACGCTACTCAGGATCATATATAAGAACAAGTGTATGAGGAACGGACCCAACGTCCTGATCGGCAGCCTGGCTCTGGGGGACCTGATTTATATCATCATTGCCATCCCCATCAATGTGTTTAAGGTGACAACATTTATCCTCTCTGTCTGTCTGGTGTTGCTTCTGTTTGTCACGTGTGACTGATAATGTCCAGGCCTGTATTTTGAAGAGTTGATTTAAATTTACACGTAAAAATTAGTATTTATTATTATTTCAGTTTATTTTTGAAAGTTTTGTTTCAACTTTATTTTACAAGTATTTTTCAAAATACAATTAATTTCTCATATATTTCTATTAAGTATATATTATAATGTCTTGCATGTTTTCGCAATTTAATCAAAAACTATAAACTATTTATATATTTCAGTGTCCAAAATAAAAGAATGAATTAACAATTACATGAATAAATCAACAAAATGAAGAAAGAATATATAACAACCTAAATACTCAATAAACAAACAATGATAATCAAATATTATCCCTGTACCCTGTGTACCCATCATTTCCTTATATCTCTTTTTGAACACTTTCAAGTTCTGATATATAACTGATGATAATGTTTCAGTGTTAGAGCAAGGGATTAAATGATTTATCCGATAATAAGATGCAGCGTTTGCACATGACACAATTTTGATTCAACAAATCAGGCATTTCACACAATAAGATACCAAAACCCATCTTCAATGAGTGTAATGTATTACCCATTGCCGGGTGTGTGTCTAATTTAGCGTGACTTTAATCTAAAGCAATTTTCCCGTGCATCAATTTCACAGTTACAGAGAGTGAGCCGTTTTGTCTTTCTCTTGGCACATCCTGCGGTTAGCTGTGGTTTATTTAAGAGTTTATTTCTGTGGTTAGTTCTTAGATTTAGTATGTTTTTGTGGTTTTGTTCGTTTCCTGTTTCAGTTTAGACTTTTCCACCTAGAAGAAAAGGAACAAGGAGCCAACAGTTGGGGACAAAAACTTGTTTTCCTTCCTTGTGTTTAGGGTACAGACTCCGCAGATGTAGACTGTTGGTATAAAGCCTGTCACAGATTATTTCCGTAGCCCTGAAGTTAGAATGGCGCTGGTTCGACAAAAGTCGACCAAAATCAATACCATTTTGAAGTATTTCAGAAAACAAGCTTACTTAAAACGTTTTGTTCAGCAAGATAATCTTCACAAATTAACACCACTTCTATGATTTTTGTAGCATTAATGCAATTGCCAGAAATAAAAAGCTAATATGTGACTATAAACACATCATACCACGGCTCAATGTTCGCGGTTTCTTTATCCATTTGTTATCAACAAGCTTTTTCAAAGACATGTACAGACTTCAAAATTCACAACTGGGGCATTTACCGACACATTTTATCTTGTAGAACAAAACATATAAATCTCTTAACCACAGGCGTTATTTTAACAAAAAAACATTCAAACAATACGTTGACTTTGAGACGAGGGAACCAGAAATTCCTTCATTTTTGTGGTTAAGCACCATTTCATTTATCCTCTCCTAATTTCGCCATTGCCTATTTTGCAAAGGCATCCAAAAGAAATCCAAACTGACAGTAAACATTTTTTTTCCTCAATACCAGAATGACAGCACTTTTCTCCAGCCTCGACACAGAACTGTGGAGACAGGCAAGACTGCCCTGTGTGTGAGAGAGTGACAGGAAAACATCCATGGGGCTTGGGTGTAAATTCACTCTCTGCTTAATGTTCAACTCATACTGTAACCACAAACATGTGCCCGTGAGGCGTTCCAAAAACAAAAGCAGAAAACATGTGAAACTAGTTTTATTTTCCAAATCACTTTAAAGTAAATGGAGCTGGAATCCTGTGCTGTATATGCTGTAAGCAAACATGAGTAGTAGTCTCTGGAAGGTCATACACCGTTTCGTTGTTAGTGACCTAATTGTAGATTTCTGTAGCCCGTGATAAGAATATCCCAGGGATAATTTAGCTCCGTTTTACACACTGACCTAAACCCAGGGTTATATGAATCCCACTGCACTTCTACTCTGTGTTTAGTTGATTTTCTGGGGATTACCCTGGAAATTCTGGGCTAACTCTGCTCTGGATCAGGGCCAGCAAGCCCCTGTCTAAGTGCAGTGTGAAAAAGCCCTTATAAGTAGCTTACAAGCAAAAAGCAAAATAATCAAATGTGTAGCCTGATTTGTTGAAGACATGTCTGATGCTGAACTGATTTTATAGCCCGTGGGAGATGGGCTTTATAGCAGGGAGGAGGAGTTGTTGATTTTGGCCAGCTGCTGCAGTAATAATGACAATAAAGATGCGAGGAAGAAAGGAACCTTAAAGATGTCTTTACACATGAAGCATGTCTCTCATGACAAGTGTATTTCTTCTCTGCAGCTAATAGCCGAGGACTGGCCGTTCGGCGTCTATGTCTGCAAGTTGATGCCGTTTATCCAGAAAGCTTCAGTGGGAATCACCGTCCTGAGCCTGTGTGCCCTCAGTATTGACCGGTGAGTAGACTTCTACTCTACAAACAAACATGGCAAACATTAGTACAGAAAGCAGCTAATGTCTACATCTGTGTTTGTGTAGCTACCACGCAGTGACGTCATGGAGCAGGGTGAAGGGGATGGGGATCCCTTTGTGGAAAGCGATGGAGGTGACTCTGATCTGGCTGGTTGCTGTAGTGCTCGCGGTCCCTGAGGCGCTTGCATTCGACATGCTGGAGATGCCATACAGAGGCAACAAGTTGCGCGTGTGTCTGCTGCATCCAGATCAGACAACCAGCTTTATGAAGGTAGCCACTTCATTTCAACAATATAATAAACTCCAACAGCTGGATGCAACTGCATCTTCCTTTTGCAGAAACAGATTGCATGTGATCAAAACATTCTGAACACTGAGTTAGATCTCTCTATTAAAAGGGGACTTTTGGCATTTTTCTCCCTGGATCTAAGTGATTAATAAGCCCATAAAGGCAACAACAGCTGCAGCCCTTTTCTCTTTTTTAAGCCCGGCCAAGAACTAATTAGTTGTAAAGTATAACAATGTAATATAACCCATACACACTGCATGCAAATCATCTGAATGATGATAACATTTATGTTATGTTCAAAAAAGCTGCACAACAAGACACAAATTGAAAAGATATTTCCAATATGTGAATACTTCAAGGTAATTTCAGCCAGGAAGGTCTGGATTGCAGGATACAGTTGACATGATGCATGTGAATGTGATATATTTTCATATGCCATTTTAAATCAGTGAGCGAGATGTCAAAATAGCAAAAAGACACATTCAGCCTGATCTCAGCTGGTGGGCTACTTTGAGAAGGACTGATAGTAATTGAGGAAATGTCTAATTCGTCCAACTAAATTTTCCTAAAAAGTTAGAATTATTCCTCCTTGTGAAGGGCTCATTGTATGGGTGGAATATATTCTCAAAAAATACATAAAATGCAAGTGTATTTCAAAAACAATGCAAGGCACACTGTAGGGCATTTTCATTGCATCACCAATCCTACAACAAGAGCATATCCCTCTCATGTTATGAGCCCTTCACAGGGAGGAATAAGCACAGTACACCTGGAGTATTCAAAGAGCACATGCATGTGATCAGCATAAAGACTCTTTATGGAAAGGAATTTGTGCAAACAAGTCTAAAACTTATTTATAGTAACATATTTGTAACCAATCTGCATTTCTGGAAGATCATTAATATCTTCTTTATGGTAGAGTGTGGCATTAAAAAAAAGAAAAATCTTCATTGTAGAATTCCATGTTTTTATTGTATGTACAAATGGATTACAAATAATGCAAACACCACAAATATATATATATATATTTTAAAAATCATTGGGAGATTGTGCAGAGATTCCAAATGTTGTTCTTTTTTGATTTGGGCATTTTTCAGTAGTACTAAAATATAGTGTATTAAATCATTTTTGAAACAAATGGTTGGCTTGTTGAATATCTAGTTTTATGAACAGAATATTGTTCCAGTAAGATAGGATTGATAATAAAACATATTTCACTCTGTATTACTATCAAAATAGAAGAGAAACTTTTCTTACATAAAAATATAAGTAATAAAGTGTATTGGGAAAAGAGTAACAAATAGAACAGGCATCTGTTACATCTTAAAGGCCCCATATTGTGCAAATTTTTAGGTTCATAATTTAATTTTGGTTTTCTACTAGAACATGTTTACATGTTTTAATGTTCAAAAACATTATTTCCCCCCATCCTGTCTGTCTGAATATACCTGTATTCACCCTCTGTCTGAAACACTCTGTTTTAGCGCCTGTCTCTTTAATAAACCCTCCCCAAAAAAGCCCTGTCTGCTCTGATTGATCAGTGTTTCTGGGTCTTCAACATCTGCACTCTCAGCACCCTTCACCTTCAATGCAGCCGGGGAAAGACTGTAACGACACTGTAGCAGCACTTTCGACTTATATGTATATATCTGGTATAGTTGTGATATCACGACCGTACAGAAGTCCTGACGGCTCGTTTAAAGACAGTTTATGAATACAGGATGTGTGCATTTTTCTGTGGATTGAGCATTTTGATACTTTCACAGTATTTATATAGCACCTCGACATGATTTATAATTTTAAAAAAATCGGACTTTTTTTCAACATGGGACCTTAAAACTTTTGAAATATATGTAAGAAACTTCCGTAACTTCAGTTTTTTGACTGGGTCTCTTCCTTTTTCCAGTTCTACCAGGATGTGAAAGACTGGTGGCTGTTTGGCTTTTATTTCTGCTTCCCACTGGCCTGCACAGGAATCTTCTACACACTCATGTCCTGCGAGATGCTCAGTCGCAAAAAAGGAATGCGCATCGCACTCAACGACCACATGAAACAGGTTAGCAGTTGTATTTCACTTGCAAAGATAATATGATAACAGGGGTTTCCAGGTCTTGTAAAATTGTGGAAGCCTATTACCCAGAGCATATCGTAGTCTTTCCAGATGGAGCATGTTAGTTAGATCCTCTAGCCACATCCTAGAGGTAGGGACGGATGTGCTTTTCCATACCATGAGAATAATTTTTACTGCCAACAGACCTCTGAGTGTCTCAGAAATGACAAGAATGACAAGAAAAGGCTCTGGTTTGTTTGGGGTTTTAAAAAATCCAGAAGGATTGGATCTTGGGGCGTAAAGCAAAACTATGAAGAAGAGTTTCCAGTGAAGATTGACATTTATCACAAACAGGCACTTGTACGGACAAAGTAGCATCAATATTTGTCGTTTGTGTGCGCAGCGGAGAGAAGTGGCGAAGACAGTGTTCTGCCTCGTGTTGATTTTTGCTCTCTGCTGGCTGCCCCTTCATCTCAGCCGTATTCTGAAGAAAACAATCTACGACCAAACTGACCCCAACCGCTGTGAACTGCTCAGGTAGGCGACGCAGATACGCCAGGCGACGCAAATACAGTGCAAACATCATGACAGCCCATTGTTCTCCGCTCTGTGACTTCCTGTAGCCCTTACTGCACACTTTGCCCTTTCCCCCATCAGCTTCCTGTTAGTGATGGACTACATCGGGATCAACATGGCCTCCCTAAACTCCTGCATTAACCCGATTGCCCTCTACTTTGTCAGCCAGAAGTTTAAAAACTGCTTCCAGGTAAGAGGGCACACACTCGCGCTCAAAATATAGAAATTATTCAAAAGCAAAGTCCACAAGTGTGTGTTCTTGTCCCACAGTCTTGCCTGTGCTGCTGGTGCTACAGAACATCTCCCCTGGATGAACGAGGCTCAGGAGGACGCTGGAAGGGCTCTTGTCACGGGAGCGGACTGGACCGTTCCAGCTCCCGCTCCAGTCAGAAATACACAAGCTCTTCATAAACACACACACACACACACCCCCACAGACACACACACCCCCCCCCCCACACACACACACACACACACACACACACACACACACACACACACACACACACACACACACACACACACACACACACACACACACACACACACACACACACACACACACACACACACACACACACACACACACACACACACACACACACACACACACACACACACACACACACACACTTTTTTTGCAAGAAACATGCCACTGCCAACAGACCAATCAGGAGGAAGAGAACTGAACAAGTTAGAAGTCACTTTTTACAGGACTCACAGGAGACTGAAAGACTGATGGACCCAGGTGATGAATGAAATAACAGGACTGTACCTGTTCAGGCTGTAACACCCACTGGGAATGATGGAACCAAGGCTGCATAAATCAGTTCATCCTCTGACACTGAAGCTTGCGTAGAGGACCAAAGGTGTCTCAGCGGACCAACGTGATCAACACATTTATAAAGAATGTTTATTAAAGCCGCTCGTAAATGTATGTACCTGTAGCGGATTATTTACGAGCAGACTGCCACCCTATGATGATAGAGAGAGTGAGCCTCAGAGCTTCATGTATGAATAACAGCTCTGATAAGTTTCTACCTGTTGAAGCTTTAATACCTCACAGGGAAAGATAGAGGGAAACTGTGACCCCAGAGTTATTTTCCAAAAGGTCTTTTTTTTAAAATATAAATATGCACGTGTTACTCTGCATATAAACACAATCAAAAGCTAATGATCTAACAATTGAATGCACACTGTCGACCTGGTGGCGTCTTCAAAGGGTGAAATGGGCCCCGCTGTCTTGTGGAGAGCCAATCATCGGAAATATTTTATCTGGAAATCATCGTCGCCTTAAGTCATGTGGAGGCCAGCTGTCCGAGAACACTGACAAACACCAGATGATTTCTGTCATGCGACACAAAAAGGTCAATTATTAGTACTTTTATTATTCAGTATTCATGCTGTTGCACATGTTTCCACTGTGTATAAAGTCTTAACCTCTCTTTTACAATGTACCTTCTATTTTTCTAAGAAAATATCCCAAAACATGTGTACCTTTCACAGTAGTTCAACTCCATTAGTGAGTGGTCATATTACAAAGATGTTCCTGTGGCTGGAAATTACTGCTCGTGGAAAACATCTCCTAGAATTGTCCCATTTAAATGTTTTGGGAAGGAAAAAGAAATCCAGTACAGCTGGAGGTTTTTAAGAAGTGAATGTTTTTAGTGGGGATTGTATTTCTTACCTATTTACACAGTTGTTGGCTCTTTAAAAAGTCAGCGTGGGAATGACAAAAACCTGCAGGTTACAATTCATTCTAAGCACATTTAAAGCCTAAATGAATCGTTTTTTTACACTGGCAGTAGTGAGAGCATATGTTGATGATATAAGCACAAGGTGGCTCTCAGTACACAAGACATGGTGATGGACTTTTCTATATCAAAGTAATGAACAAAAGTGTGCTCTTTCATAACCAAATGTGTGCTGACAAACCAGACGAGGTGTTTGTTAACACTGAACATGTTTGATTTATGTAAGATATAAATGTTTGGATGAAATATTTCCATTGCAGCCGTATTAGATTGCTCAAATCAGCTGATCAGTATGTGACTATCATATGTATTTATGCCATCTTCAACCAATATATCTACAGTGTATGTATATATACAGTATATAGGCGACTGTACTGGAAGGTCTAGTTTTAGAGGTAATTTGAGGTTGGATATCTAATGTAATGTGAACATTGGCCCCGCTATTTTTAAATACATTTATAATGTACGTATTTCTTGAGAGTATGGTGTAATAAATATTATTTTGTAGCATTTGTGTTGTGTTGAGTTTTTTTTAACTAGAGTACAGTGCATTTTAGAGCCATGTCTGGGCATTAGTGTTGCACAATATATCTGCAAACATTAAAGGGTCCCTGTGGAGTTTTTGACCTCTAGTATCATTATGGAGCTGTTTTTTCTATGAGTGGATCCTCATTTTGTTAATCTTAGTTTCAACCTAGTCACGTCAGATTCAGCAGATGCTCCCAACTTCTGATAAATGACCAGCATAAACAAGATGAACGACACCCGTGCGTGAATGAGTGCGTGTTTACGAGAATTGTAAAATAGCATGAGTAACAGCACAATAATATAAAGTTCAGCCCTGCTTTTGAAAATCCATAAAGGAAAGCCAATAATTTTAAACAGCATCAGCAGCAGGGTTAAAGGACCTGCTGAAGCCAAGGAATGGGAAAAAAAGAACAGTGCTGTGTTACCTTAGGTCTGTATCTGAATGAAGAAGTTTGAATGTCTGGGAGGAGGTTTTGTAGTCTGAGATTTTCATATTGATACTATTGAGCTCATTTAAAATGATGATGATATTGTAAGGCAATAGAAAGACATTGGAATTATATTATAATTCAAATAATATACTGTCAACATAATGAAGTGTAATTTATAGGCTTTTAAGCTCAAAGTTGTTTCAAAAAGTAATACAAATATACAAACTATTGAAAAACGTAGGTTTTGATGACAGCAGACTAACTAAACATGAATCCTTCGACAGGGCAGCACCAAATTGCAAATTGTGTTGGTACCTCAGAGAACATTCAAAATACAAGAAAATCAAGCCACGTACACGTCACTTAGGAACAAATCTGTGCGTACCAAGCCCCAATCACAGCCACTTCCTGGTTGATCCAATACTGAACGAAAGTGCCCCAAACTGCAGTTCACCCAGTGGCCACTAGGGGCAGGTTTCATAATAGAGGAATTTCTCATTGACCCCCAGGTTAAATAGGTCGTTTTGACAGCACAATTAAACTTATTCAAAGTCAAATTCCGGCCTAAAATAATCATCTTTTGGTAAATTCGGTCATCAAATAAGCCATACAGACAATTTTTTTCGTGTTTGAACTATTTGCGGAAATTTTCCGGAACGGCGCTAAGTGCCTGGCGTGGCTAACACGGATTAGCTCGGGGTGGCAAATTGAACTGATTAAAACGTCTTTTTTTCTACCATTAAAGCTGCACCAAATAACACCACACCTCTGCTGTAGCATGATAAGAGTCCCTACACATTAACCGAAGCACCAACAACGTAGTTAGTGAACCCAGAGTTTTTTAAAAGAGTGCTTTAAAGACTTACCTACTGGCCCCGGTACCAGCTGCTCGTACTAAAGTCTATTCAAGTCAACGAATGCAATCCAAAGGGAAGGAGCCCATTGATGATTTATTCCAGCAAAACACGTTAACGTTGTGGTTTGTGGCAGTTTGGTGAAATATCTATAACTCCAGTCTATCTGTAGCCAGTTGCTGCACTCATGGAATGGCATTCTCCTTCAAGCACGCCTTCTTTGGGTTCTATGGGTCAAAAGCTCTTCTAGGAATTACGAAGTCGTCCAAAAAATTGTCTCGATGGCTTATTTGATGACCGAATTTGCCGAAAAAGACTGGGATAATTTTATGCCGAAATACCTGGTACAAAACCATTCTAGTCTGTATGTTGAAGTCATATCTCCATGACAGCACTGAGGGGGCTGAATTTTTTCGTACCAGGCTACTTTTTATTTTATTGGAGGTTAAAGTTTATGAATAATTAGGGGCGTGGCCTCTTGAGTCACAGCTAGCCGCTCACAATCACTTCTCCTCGGAGGTAAACGTCAGTCAGATGGCTGCCACACACATGCCCTTTTTTGGTAAGAGGAAATGAGGCGGAGTCAAAGTCTGACAAGATGGCGTCTTCCATAGGCGAGTACGATTGGATCAAGTTGAGAGAACGGACCTTGACATACAGTTTCGTACGAGTGTTTCTTGCATGAGGACACTTAATAAATATAACTTTTGTTTACAAGAAATCTCCACAGGGCACCTTTAAGTAGGGTGTTTGGAAAGGATAGATTTTCACTGCTTTTAATTAACACTGACTTTTCCTGTAATGTGATTTACATCAGTTCCTTAGTATAACATCATTTTAAGAAATGCTCAAACATTCCCAAACGCTCCCTTTCAGATCACAGTACAGCTGTGGTAGGAGAGAGCAGCGCACTCTTGACAGGACTGAACATAAACAATCACCTCCGTTAATGACAGTCTGTCAAATTTGAGGTCACAGGCTTCAGGCGTTACATTTGGTTAACATCTGATTTCAGAGAAAGATCATCAAGACTTTTCAACAACTACACAACTAGAGGGGCCAGTTCCAAGGAGCAGGTTTATGGAAGACAGTAAATCTTGGAAAAGATCTTTCACGTTAATTCATCTTACAGATGTGAAGGAATTCTCGTTTTTTTTTTTTTTTTCAGTCAGCACAGCAGTTTCTTGGAAACAGAAACCAGTTCCACGAGGCAGGTTACCTTGTTTTCTTGTTTTTCATAAAGCTTTTCCTCTGAAGTCTAATGTCCAGAGAAAACAATTTATCAATACTGGAAAAGGTCATTTTGTTTTTGTTCTTCACATCTCGCAAACCACACAGACCTGGCTGTAGTCAATGAACCCTGAGGTCACACACACACACTGCTGCATTAACACACCTCAATGTGACGTAAACAAAAATCTAAAATAACTGCATGAAATTACAACATTAAAGCAACAATTCTATACATGGAAATGTTACAAGTACTGCAATATAGATATTGAAAAAGTGAGAAAAACAAAAAATGAACCATACATTCATTGAAATCATGTCATAATGTGTTTCAAATAATACGTGGTGTGAGCGTGTAGATTTCTAAATGATGAGGTTCATGACAGCGGGACATTTTTGAACACCACCACATTAAACATGGCACAACACTCTGAAGTATTGTTTGCTAAAAGAAACATAATCCACAGCACCACAACAGTCTCTATTTCTGTACAAACAATATTTAAAGGCTTGTTCTCACTCTTGATGTGGTTTTGGAAGTGTGAGGAGTTTTATGAATTTCCCTTCTACATGACGAGTGTAGGGCACCAATCATGCCGCTTGCTTAATCTCCTTTGTTGGGCAGGGAATCAAAAGAAGCTTCTACAGCCAACACTTTAAACTGTGCTATACATTTAGAAAAACTAAAATTGTATTATTTTTGAAACTAACACTGGCACTGCCATCATTACAACAGGATCACATAAAAAGATGGAACACATTATCTCTGTAACAAAATAAAGTTGAATTTATTGGCAATTAAAGGCACCCTTGTGTTTCTGTTTCCTGAACTTTTAGAACGTTTGTGCGACTGGTAAACTTGCCTTTTTCCATCATCCCATATTTGCCAATTGTTAGCAAAAGTTTCATAGGTTTACTTAAAGTTTCTTTTTAAGCGTATCAGGAATCAGCTAAACATTGAAGTAGCATCTTTAAGCCAAGCTAACTGACCGACTGCTGGCTGTAGCTTCATATTTGAAATGAGAGTGGTATTGATCTTCTCATCAGTCGGCAAGAATGTAAATAAGCTTATTTATCCAAAATGTCAAACTGTTGAGTTAAAAAAATCAAAATCAGCTAGCTCTATCAATAAGATAAAATGTCCCATACCGCATGTATATTTGATCAAAATCGGTCCAAGTTAATTGCTGTTTTTCCTCAAATGATGTTCCGTACCCACAGAGACAGCCATGCATGAACACATGACTGACAGAATGATATGATTAACCTCAAAAAATGACTTTAACCTCAGTATTTACACTCGTCTCCCCTCGTTTTCCCTCTCTGTCTTGCTGGCACCCTCGCAACACATTCCTCTGCTAATAAGGCCATTCGAGTTAACGGTTCTTTCACTCTAAAACACGGCTTCAAAGGACAGATGAGAGTGATTTGGTACAGTCATTACTTTAGTTTTGGATATCCTTCAAACACTGTTACATGAGTAGTTATGACAATAAATATTTCAGCACAGGTCAAAAGGCATGAGTGTTAAAAATAAAGAAAAAAAAAAAACTCTTTGTTGACCAGATTTGGTGTCATAAATTTATTACACTAAATCATTCCAAGACTCCAACACAGGACTACATTTATGATACATCAATTTCAACATAATACAAAAAAGATAACTATACAAATATCTGAATGTGAGTTGATCAAACTGTTTTGAGGAGAACTTTTCATTCAACCTTACAGATGTATAAAAAAGAAAGAGACAAATCAAGAACACATTCTTACAGTTTGTTTGTAGAAACGGTGTCTGAGAGCTTCATAGACACACACACACACACACACACACACAGACACACACACGTGCTGCTTTTCACTCCATCGGCTGCTCCTGCCTGTTTTTGAACTCATTGACTCTTGCCTGGAACCAAAGAAAAGAAAATGTAAAAATTGGAGATGAGACTGTGGGTAGCGACCTTTCTTTTACCATGGGCCAACTAGAAAACCCAGGGTTCTTCCTCGATCCTGCACAAAAAATATTATTATTGCACGTTTGAATATTCCGGTTTGCTTCTTGTTTGCCGTTCCCCGCAGAGAGGTCAGAGCACTGGGTCAGCTTCTGAACAGAAGCCCCGTGGTGGCTAGAGACATTGACTCTTCAGCAGTCACCATCAACTGACACAAGAGAATGACAAACAATGCCCCCTGCTCAGCACATGAGACATTTATACCGCGATGGATCAGCTGCCATGCCAATGTGAGCCTGTGAATCATCTTTCTCTTTCCTTTCTTAATTTACATCCCCATTAGCTTCTGACTGTCTTAGACACTGTTCTCATTCAGCAGCAACATGGGGTCTGAGTGATCCAAACACAAGTGGACAGTTCTAACTGCAGGTGAAAACACTTTTAAGACGCATTGAGATCGGATGTCAGACACCACATTTGGATAGCAGTGAGAGCAGGTATGTGACTCTGTCCACATTGAGGACCGACTACTCAACTGCTTGGGGCTTCACAGAATAAAATAGAATATTCTTCATTGTTATTGTACAGGACAACAAAATTTTGTTGGAGCAGTCCTCCTGTTGCCATTTGAAAAACTGAATATTGATAGAAAACTAGACCTGCAAGCAGGTACCAACAGGGTCCAAGCCCCCCGTGCAACTCGGACATGGCGACCTGCAGAGGCGACGCCATCTGGACCTGCAGGTCCATGGGCACGACCCAAGTCGCAGCTTGAACGCAGCACAGATTGTAGTCCGAAAAAGAAAGTGTAGGTATTTTAGTTAGTAGATATTGTGTTTGTTTACATAATGCATGCATTACTCTATTTTGCATAACAGCCCCAGCTTGTGGCTGTTTGATGTCAGATTTTGCACAGGCCCTCAGTGCAGCTCGGGAAATAACGTTTTCAAGTTGTGTGATAATCAGAGAAACTACTTCAAAGTAACGCACCACATCCTGTTTTGAGGGTACCAAGTCTTTACTCTATAACTTTCATATTGTTTGGATTATGAAAATTATTTTGATAACTTTTGAACGTAGCGTTAGAAAGTATATGTGCAAACTTTCGTGCTGACGAGACTCTTGGCCTAGGACGAGTTCGCAAAAGTAGGTTTTGAATATTTTTCGCATGGTTTGTGTATTTTTCTATTTTGTCTAACAGCGCCAACTAATGTTCAATTGACCTCAAATTTTGCACTGAGCCTGAAGTTTCCATGGAGACCTATCAGTCCGAGTTGGATGTTATTCAGACTAATTATTGTGAAGATATTCAATACTTCCTGTTATGAGCAGGAACATACAGGAAGTTGTTTCTTCATTAAATACACATTTTTGGACTATTTCAATTATTTTGATAACTTTTCGTCAAGTCGATTAAAGGGATAAATTCCGGCAAAGTTTTGTGGCAATCGGACTCCTAGCCTAGGAGGAGTTCGAAAAAAATAGGTTTTGAATTTTTTGCAATTTTGTGCAAAAATAATCAGCAGAAATGTGCCGTGGTCTAAATCCCAAGATTCAGTGCCTTTCAGAAAACATGTGGATGTAAGAAATCTAGATTTGCAATAAATGATGTGAAAGTCAGAGGCCAAAAAGCCTTTTCTGTGATTATAGCACCCCATTGTGGTGGACGTGTCATATTTGGGGTGTTCTGTGGGGGCACCAGTCTATACCTACCCTAAAAGTTTTGTTTCCATAACTTGTGCGGTTAATGCTCCAATATGAGTAATATCCAAAACAGCGCCACCTCCTGGAAGACTGATGTCATATTTTTCTCAAAGCCTCTGACGAGCATCAGAAACTATTGTTCTACGTTTCTTGTTCATCTGACTTATAATTGCTATGATATGATGAATTCTACATAACAGCGCCACCTAATGGTTGGTTGGTGGGGTTGCTTGTAAAAGGCCTCAGTAGGACATAGGAAACTAGATTACCTAGTTTTGTGTCGATCCGACACAATTTGAGGAAGATACGCAGCACTTCCTATTTTCACTCTAACCTACAGGAAGTTGTTCCTTTACAACTTTGGCACTTAAAAGAGTATCAAAATTCTTTAAATAATTTTCGGTCAGGACCATCCAAACATTACGTGTACCAAGTTTCATCTTGATCTGACATTTGGCCTAGGAGGAGTTTGAAGAAGTAGCTTTTGCATATATCCCGATCCTGCGTAAAAAAGTCTCTGCGGAAATAGGCGTGGCATATATCCAGAGACTCACGTGCGTTCAGGGAACGCCTGAATGTAAGAATTTTTAATGTGCAAAGTACGATGTGCGAGTTACAGGCAAAAACGCGTTCAACTTGATTATAACGCCACGTGCTGGTTAACATTTTTGGTTTCTGCCGTACGTGCAGGGGTCTTAATAGTTCAGTTCAGTATACAACAAAAAACAGAGTAAATAACAAAAAAACAGCAACATCTGAATCAGCTATCAGCCAAATTGTATCTTAGGCATCTGTAACAGCAACGAATTTCAAAATGAGTGAATCCCTACTGTAAACTGACTGTCTTCCATTTCCTTAAATGAATCCATACCGAACCACTGCGGTTCAGTTCCTCTCAGAGAGCGACAGGCGATGGACAAACAGGCTCACCTGAAAGGTGTTGAGAACATGTTGAGAAACTGCGCTGAGTTCATTCAGGCCCCTCCGCAGCGGCTCTGTGGCTGGAATTCCCCCTGAAACAGGAAGTAGAGACCTCTGAAGAAAACCACCATAACTAATAGTATCATCTCTCCAGAATTCAGCAAAAGTTAAGACAAACAGATGTTTGATCGGTCCAAGGCCACAAAGTCCACACTCACACGCAGCTATAATAAGGGCTACCAGAGTTGCTAGAGAATTCGAGAAATGAACAAAACAAAGCCAGAGTGAGATGCTTTTCAGGGGCCTGGTTCTCCAAATTCGCCTGGCACTGGCAAATCAATTAAAACAAATGCAAGAACCTATAACTCAGTCTTATTCTTGACTGGTAGCCACTTAAGGGACGCCAGTACAGGTGTAACGCTGGCACTCTTCGTTGTACCACTCACTTGTCTGGCTGCATCTGCAGCTGAGACGTGGATATCTGGCTTATTCCCAAATAAAGAGTATTGCAGTAATCCAGCCAAGAGGAAATAAAGGCATTTGCAACAATCTCTGGGTCATTAAATGAGAGGCACAGTTTGAGTTTGGCAACTTACCTTAGCTGGAAAAAGCAACCTTTTTTACAACAGTGTTAATTTGCTTTTCAAATTTCAGAGCTTGATCAAAGATGCAACCACAAATCTTGGCATGAGCATGAAGGTGAAAATTGCTGACTTTAAATCACCATTCATTTAACACAGTTATTGTCTGCATTGCCTCCGTTTAGTTGTAGGCTATAACTTGCAGCATAGTTTTCCAAATGCGAAGGAAAAACATCCTTTGCGAAACATCCCGTTCTCCTGTAGACGACGCCTCAAGGGCTATAATAATTAATTAATCTCCCTTGTCAGTACTGGCATCTGCTAATACAGATTATCTCAAAATTGCATTAGTCAGCCAAACAATTAATCACTAGTAATAATGTATGATTTATGTGAGAGAAACAGAAGAGAGTTATACACACATAACAAAAAAAGATGCTTTCATTACAACATGAAAGCTAACTATAGGGCTGAACCCCATTGTTCCGAGTATTCGGAGATTGGTTTGTTGGGTAGGTATTTAGTTTTCAATTTTGTTATTTGGATTTTTTTTTTTTTTTTTTAAACAATATCCTTAAATATAATATTGCCGTTAAGCGGCCGTTCCATAATTACCCAAGTTATAGTGAAAAACAATTGTGATTTCATTTCAACTAATCCATGAATTAAGGATTTAATGTGTGTTACTTAAGGTCAGCCACTGGCCTTTGTTTTTGGGCTGAGTGGACAAAGTGAATGCACAAGACTCCAGTTAACATGTTTACTCCGCAACACAGCCCAACACAATTCATAGCTGTCTAGCTGTCATACACGTGTGCACACAAACAGATTTAAGGAAAGAGGAAAAAGATGCTCCAGCGACAAGGATTAAAGGGGTGTTCTCACCTCGGGTCTGAATGCGAAAGTTGATCTTGCTCTCAGACGGATGAGTGATGGTGTAGCCACAAAAATCCACATCCACACTAACAGAAAACAGGCGAGATTTTGATTATTATTAATGTTTTGTTTAAAATGGGTGGAGGTTTGTTTGTGTTATTACATTTTTTCCACTATGACCTCATCCCAGCTGACCTGGACTGACTGAAAACAGAAGCACTGGGTACAAAGTGGAAACACATACAGTGCCTATAGAAAGTCATGATACCCTTATGAAATAGTCCTTGAGGATCTATCTCCTCGTAGTTTATTGTAACTATTGTAGTTTAATTCACTATTTTTGATGCCATGTGGCAAATGGTTATGATGGGAACAAAATTGAAATTTTTGGGCTGAACTCTCAGCTCTATGTTTGGCAGAAACCAAACACAACACACCACCAAAACACAGCATCCCTACAGTGAAGCATGGTGGTGGCAGAATCATGTCGTCAGCTTGTTTCTCTTCAGCAGGGACTGGGCACTTGGTCAGGATTGAAGGGAAAATGGATGCTGCCAGGTCCAACCAAATTCTTGAGGAAAACCTGCAGCCTTCTGTTAGGGCGTACTCACACTGTCCTTCTGGCCGGGGCCAAAACAGTTTTTTCAGCTAAAGCCTAGTACCTTTAAGCAGTGTGAGTGCACCCGTTCCGCGCATAACTGCGGCCAGCGGGCCGTCCACGGCCCACTTGAAAGAGGTGGGCTTTAGCGGAGCCGTTTGCACATGTACGAGCACGAGCGTGCGCACGTGTACGAGCACGAGCACGAGCCCTACGGCAGTAGCGTTATGTCCGCCTGTTCGGACATGTAAATAGAAGGACGGACCATGCGCGGACATTTAACAACAACAACAATGGCGTTGAAAGGTTCACGTTGATGTGATGCGGAGTTGGAGTGTTTACTGCAGATTTGGTCGGATGAAAATATTCAAAAACAGTCGACAAGACGCACAAAAACTCTGAGGTCTGTGGAAAGATTTGTACACAAAGCCACACACACGCGATCAATGCGTGTGACGTGTTACGGCGTGATGGCGTATGGACAGCAAGAAGCATTGGCCGGCCCTGGCAGTGTGAGTACAAACGGGGCTGGGGCGCGGGGGGAGAGGGAGGGGGGACAAGTACCCTAAAGCCCGGGTCGCGGTGCGGAAGGACAGTGTGAGTACACTCTTAGACACTTGAAAATGGGCAGGTGGTTCACCTTACAGCAGGACAACGACCCAAAACACACCAGAAAAACAACACAGTGGCTAAAGGACAGGAAGGTGAATGTCCTGGAGTGGCCCAGTCAGAGCCCTGACCTGAATCCTACAGAACGTCTGTGGATGGACTTGAAGAGTGCAGTCCATCACCGCTCACCACAGAATCTGACTGAACTCCAACAGTTCTGCAGGAAGAATGGGGAAATATTTCCCAGTCTAGGTGCACAATAGAGACCAATCCAAACAGACTGATGGCTGCAATTAAAGCAAAAGGTGCCTTTGCAAAGTATTACATCAGGGGGCTTTTTAATTTTGTATTAATTTATTTATTAAATATGTTTTATGTATTATCATTTCAGGCTGTAAAACAAAAAAAGTGACTATTTCAAAAGGGTATGCACTAAAAAGTCCTTTTGTGTTAGGAAACTGTTCCCCTGGAGTCTCATCACAATGACCCAAATCAGCCATCAGTCTGACTCTTTGGTCTTCAAAACATTCCCCACGGGAGTAGAGGGGTTAAATGTTTTGTTTTTTTAAATACCAACAGGTCAAATCTGTGAACACGAGTTTAAAGTAGGACTTTGTTTAGAAAAAAAACCCACTTACGTCTTCATGATCATATATCTGAGGGAGTTGCCCAGTGTATGGTCTTCATCGTGCAGCACAAATGTCACACAGCCCTCATCAGCCCCATCAGCCTGGACCTAAAACAAACAAAAAAGGATTCAGTAAAACATCACACATCCAACCCAAACTCCGTAAGACACACCTGTGTGTATATACCAGAATCTGTTTTATTGGCCAAGTGTGCTTCTGCATACAAGGAATCTGACTTTGGTTTACAGTAGTTTCTAGTACTTACATTTATCACATTCTAGAGGTAAGTGTGTATACATAACAACAACTATACTGAGTGTTATTATGGCTGAAGAAATTATACCAATGTACAGCAGTTATATATGCATTTATTTGTACATTTATATTGCATTTAGTGCACATGGGAGATGCTGAGGGAGGACGGTACTGGGCTACAAATCCATATGTGTGCATATTATATTCTTCACTGACTGGAACACAGGACTTACTGTACTACGAAGCGACAGGGGGCTAATTACAAACTGTCATGATTACCTAACAAGTGTCAATTATTGCTCCATGCTGTTAAAGGGGAATTTAACTTTTTTTTTTAAGTGGCAAAAACAAGCCATTTTAGTGGATCTATGTTGTTGTTGTGCGATGCCCTATTTGATTACATTGCAGGCCGGCTTCACAGCGGCCAGGATGCAGCGCTTACTCTCAATACTGGACCAAATTCAATAAAAGGTTGTTGCCATTAGTCACTTACACAGAAATACATGGGGAAAAATAGGGTTCAGGTTGAAAAATACCAAACTTCCCCTTTAAGTGTTCATGAGAGAGAGTATCTGAAGAAGTGGTTTATGTGTCTGGTGGTTTTGGTGCACATCCTCCTATAGCGCTCGCCAAAGAGCAAGAGTTCAAACAGAATGTGTCCTAGGTGTGTGGCGTCTGTGATGATTCTGTGGGCCCCTGTCCAGTCTCTAGATGTGTAAAAGTTCAGCAGGGTGCGCAGAGGGGCACTCATTTTTCTTTCAGCTGTCCTTTTTCCTATTCTGTTTTGCGGCTGATCCTAACCAGACCGTGATGGAAGTGCACAGGATTGAATGGCCGTGGTGTAGAATTTCTTCAAAAGCTCCGTTAGCTCTAGTTCTGCAAACCTGGAGCCATATTCATAAAGCTTTTGAGAGTTCATTTAGCCTCAAATTTTCTTAGACGGATACCTAGCTTAGGAGGGATTTATGAACATTCTCAAGGCAGCTCTAAAGAAGGAAGGGACCAAAACTTTCACCCTAGCGTAGGGCTGAAACAATTAATCGAGTTACTTGTTTACAAAAATTCATCAAGGCAAAACATCTGCCTCAATGATTCATTTAACTACTATCTTGCGCATTATGCGGCCAGTTTAGCGCAGGGGTCATTGTTCTACACGGACCGTTTTTGCGGATGCACACCACTACAGACAGAAAAGACAGAGAATCAGTTTGGGATCATTTCAAAAAAGAAGCCAAAACGTTGCAATATGTCCAATGTAACTAGAACAGTTATGCCACAACAGCACGACATCGATGATTCAGTGTCTGAGCCCAAAGCAACCCGTTATTAAATCCACTTCACCGAGCGCCGCTGTTCCAGTTTAAGGATGAACACGTGCACATTCAAACACAAACAAACACACACACACCCCTGTTAGATTACCACACCAAATAGGCCTACCCCAGACATAATATATTTGGGGGAAAATAACACAAATTATAATACAATTTTATGCAAAGTTAATTTTTTTATCTGATAACTCGATTAATCGATGGAATAATCGGTATAATACTCGATTACAAAAAGATTTGATAGCTGCAGCCCTACCCTAGGGTGTGACGCATTATTTAAAAAACAAAAAACAAAATGCGACTGGTTGATTTAACAAAACAAAAAAAAAGCTCTTTTAATGACACAGGTATAAAATGGAGCATCAATAAAATAAAATGAATTAAAGAATTTAGCCTCTATTAAGACATGGTGTAATAATAAATACAATAGTAATCTCTTCTGACTTAATAGAAAAAATGTTTTCAACAGAGAGAAAATGTTGACAAATACACTTTGATGTTGCAATAACACGGACGTGCATCCCATCAATAACATCAACAACAACACGGGAGCCCACTGTGTCCATGAATGCTCTTTTGTGGGCCTACAAGAACATCCAGTGTGTCACAATTTGAGGCTGTGAGAGCCCTGTAACTGTTTGCGTGATCACCCAGCTGACGGACAGTTGCGACAGACCCCAGTCATCGTTACCGCACTCACTGTTGCATTTTTCCGGTTGCCAAATATCATAGTGTTGTGATCACTCATTTATTTCTGGTGAATTTGCGTTACAGCGTTGGGCAGGAGATGCGAGTGTATCTCGAATGAGATCAACCTCAAACATCATTTGCTCTCAAACTAATGTGTAGCGTTACATCCACTCAGTGTCATTCAGCGTTTGGAGAATATTTCCCCTACCTCTTTGACGTGCTGCCCTTTTCTCCTCTGCTTAAGAAACTCTTAAGCATCTTAAAAGTCCTCCTCCCTACTGCTAACAGTTTTATCCTTAGGAGCAAGCTTGAGGACAAAGACGCTTTGTGACTAAGCTTTATCTGTACTAGGATCTGGTCTCAACTCTCGGGGGAAATCTTAGAAAACATCCACCATCTTGAGCATGTTCAGCTCAAAGTTTTTAGTGTTTTTTTAATCCTCATTATGCTATAGTATATTCTCTACATCCCTGTTTACATTCTGTTTATTCATTTGCATTGATGTCTAAACAAATATATATTCTTTTATTTATGTTTACATTTTCGCCCTATATTTGAGCTTGCACTATTTTATGTGAGCGAGGTTGCTGATGAAGGTACATTTATTTTTCATTCATTTATGTATGCATGTATGTACGTATGTATGTGAACGCGTGTTGTCTTAACATGACCCCCAGGAAGAGTAGTTGTTGCCTTGGTAACAATTTATAATGTCAATCCAAATAAACAACAAACAAGCCTAAGGCCAAAGATTGGCCTTTCCAGTAACTGTCTGTGTAATTGTTGAGCACATGATTAGAATAAATGACTTGAACTCTAAACAAAAACATAACATCCTTACAGATTAAATGGAGAAACTAATCACTTTGGAAGGGATCTATTATGTACTGCCAATACATCCAATACTTCTCTCACAGTTGCACATTGACAAGCATCAGCTGAATATATTGAACAACATATGGAGAAACTGAGGAAGGCTCGAGTCTGTTTAAATACTGCCCCCCAGTGGAGAAACTCTGAACCAGACACAGACAGAGGCACATGTAAAGTAGGTAAAATGATATACGTTTCAGTTATCCTTAGCATAGCTTTACCCTAATGCAACTCATGTGTGATAAGTGTCCTCAGGTTACAGTCAAGAGAAGAGCTTTTAACGTAGTTTGGGATTCAGGTGAAAGGATGTTTTCTCACTGCTGTTAGCTACACACGTGAGGCGTTTACGGTCGGTCGAAATGCTGTCCTTAGCTTTTTTACTTGGATATTTTCTAACAAACAGAGTTAAACACTGTTAAAGACATATAGCTATATACAATCTAAAAAACTCATGAAGTATTTCCTCGTGTCTTACCATTTCCAGCACTGGTTTCTTTTCGCCTTCCCCTGCCATGCTTCACATGCGGAGCCTGCACGTCAATAAAGGCGCGGTGCGGTTTCAGCCCTCACTGCTGTCTGATAGGCAAGAAGAGGCAGTACCATTAGACTATCCACACCTATGGAGGACTAAACATGAATTAAGTCTCAATAAATACATACATTAACGCATAAATTAATACGTAAGTGCTGAAAAAATAAATGAATGCATGAATAAATGCCTACCTCATTAGCATGCGACACAGAAATACAAAAATGAATGTCAGTGAAACAAAATGTAGAAATAAATGTAAAGCATTTATTTATTGAATGTATAGGTTTATTCATGCACTTGTTTTTATTCATTCATTTATGTATTATTTTATTTATACATTTATTCATGCATTTATGTATTTATTCATTATTTCAGGATTTTTTAATGCATTTATTATCCTATTTATTTATTGAGGCTTAAGTCTTGTTTAGTCCTCCTTCATAATATGTAACAGACGCAGGCCGTGTGTGATTATAGCACTAATTCACACATTTGGATGTATAGACCTTTTTAATGGAATTCCATTGCTAGGCAACAGCCTCGGTCCTTGTTAACTTCCTGTCAGCTGATGTCATTCACATTTACTTCAACAGGAAATAAACTGGGACACATTTAGAATGTTTATGTTTACAACTTTGAAAAGGTCTTTAAAACACATTAGCTGAGGTTTATATATGTTGTCTGTAAAATAATGTTGTTGACAAATATGTTGTGCTATAGCTCGAGTTTGCAATGAAAATCATTTTGATTCTGATTCTGATCAGTTGAAGACAAGCTACATAAAACAAAAGACAGTGAAGGTTTATCTGATGACTCGACTAACTGAATCAATAAATTTAATATTTATGTAGTTCATTAATCAAAATGGTGTTATGCTTTTCCTTCAAAAAACAAAGAACGAACGAAGATGGTCAGATGGATATGTGTGCGCACACCTTGAGAAAATTATCTGAAAGAAAGTCTGATTGGTCCACAAGTTGGAAAATTTGCTCGGCTAAAAATAAATAGCCTAGTCTCAGTGGCTGAAAAGAAAAAAGCTGACCTAAACTACAAAAAACCTCACCTGACTGAACACCTGTGTAGTTTTGTAGCTACTTTGCTTCCATAGTTGTCTTCATTGTGTTGTTGTTTTTGTCTTTGCTGGCTTTGATGTCACGCTGCTTATCGTGGACCTGTTCATTTAATGTAAAAGGTGATCAAATGTATTGGCTTTTTAAAAATCCACCCTTTTTACTAATATGCAGAGAACACTTGCAGTTCCGTTAGTTTAGCAGACCCCAAACGTTTTTCCTTCTTATGTTTTACTGTCTTTGTACATTTTAATGTGTGTTCATATTATTTCTACGTTTAGAAATACATGTATTATTACTGTATGGTAATAGCATTGTGTATAACTCTGAAAGATGTAAGAATAGTAATTTTTATATTGAATCTTGTCAATAAAATAAATAAATATATAAAAAAAACTCGCAGAAGCGATACGTTTCCTGTAAGACATTGCGAAGGGCCCAAATACGAACCTGTAAAATCCAAACTATCGCCATAACGCGACGTAGTTATGAAACACGTGACGATAACGCTGCATGACGAGGAAGTTAATAATTGTAGTTCTAAAACGAAACAATGCAACTTTGCACCCAGGCTAAAGGATGTGGTAAGAACTACATTACCCAGCATTCGTGCTCCGGGCTGCAGATCTGGGCAAAGCAGAAGTCACTCGAAAGGGATTAGCTAGCTTGCTAGCAGGTGAATTCCCTTTAGATGTTGGGAGTTTTGCTAAATCAGCTACTCTGAACAGCGCTGACACATCGAGGTATGTTATCCATTCTTAAATATCACCGTTTACTGCCTCAGCTCCGCAGCTAAAAAACGATACCTGGGGACGTTTTTACGGTAAACGAACGCCGTCATGTACATCGGTCAACAACACTGTTAGCCCGTTGTTTTCCACCGTTATTCTGGCTTTCGTTTTCATTCCTCGTGACAATTGGATCAGTAATACCATAGTTAGCTCAGTGGCGTCTAGTTACGCATATTCACACACACAGCTCCCCTTCCCTTGTGTTTGTATTTACTGTAACACACCTCTGAAACCATCACCGGAACCATCCATCTCCTCTTTCCCCAGCCCGTGCTGCCGAATCCCCAGCTGTTGCCATGGCAATCCTGTTTGCTGTGGTGGCTCGTGGAACCACCATCCTGGCAAAGCACGCGTGGTGTGGTGGGAACTTCCTGGAAGTGACTGAACAGATTTTAGCCAAAATCCCATCAGAGAACAACAAACTGACCTACAGCCACGGCAGGTAGGAGCGACTCACGCTTACACAGTACTCTGTAGCTACATGGGTCTGCATGTCTTTCTACCATTGTGTGAGCAGAGAAGTAATGCAATGTGCACTATGGGTAAAACAATGGCAAACCCTAGAGTTCTGTATGAAATGCTGATGAATAAGTGGTGTAGGCAGACCATTCATTCCCAGTGGTTTCTTCAGGTAAGTGTAAACTTTGGTTGTCAACGATGCTTTTTTGTCAACTGTGACTAGTATGCACCATAGACTGTATGGTTCACACTCACTTGTTGTCAACAGGATATGGCAAGAAATTGGCTATGTGTTTAGACATGATTCTTTATAAAATACCAGTCAGATGCAGTGTGGTCAGATTGTCCCACTGTCCTCTACAAAAATATGTCACATTCGTTTCGGCCATGTAGTATTGTAAGTGACGATCAGCCATGTACGCCAACAAATTTACTTGCAAATCAAAACTTTAACATCCACTTGGATATTGTGATGTAGCGTAGCCGAAGAGTCAATGATAGAAAGGCTGGCTTCTTAGTGCCCACTGTCTGCCATGTTTATTTACAGCGATGTAACCACATACACGTCTAAATGATTCGAAAGAAATACAAATAAAAAACAAACAGCACTGCTTCTCGTCTTCACAACATTTTCTCTTGGCCCTGAGCAGCAAAATGTCCCTGCCCTTTATAGGGCTCTCAATTTGCCCTGGATTGCCCCACTATCCCAGAGGTGGGAACACCAATCATTTAAATAATCTTAACAAAGCTGGACTCTCTAATTGCTCCTCAACACAACAGGTCAGTAACTCCCCCTAGTTACCCCTCAAAAAAATCAAACCAACATTAAATTCTCTACAACAAAATAAACCCCCTCAACTGGATTTGTCCATCAACACCATAAAGACCGACGGTTCCTCCCCAAACACTCCTGCATGGAGGACCAGAAAAAGGGACAAAGGAATGGTGAATGTAAATGAAACAAACACTTTACTATTCAAACCTGCAACTTAATACAGTTAATTGAAAGTAAACGTTGGTTGTGTGGTTGCTTTAAATTAAACCACGACTTGATGTAATAATGGTAACAGTTTGAACACAAAGAAATCCGGGATCGTGAGAGTTGACATGTTTCACAAAGCAATGGTAAAACGATAGCAAACTTAAATGAATGCAATATGAAAAGAACTGGAGCAATGTGGAAAATGAATGAGGGCAGATCAATACATACAAAGGAAAAGTGGTGAGTACAGAAATATGACCCACTTTGTCACAGATATTGCAACTTATTGTCGCCAATAGTTGATATGATGAACTCCTCCGACATCCATATTCTAATCCGATTAATACAGTGTATGTAAACACGCTACCTCAACATGGGGTTTCTGACAGTATTAATGGTGTCATGATTTTTATGCTCTGATCCGGTGTGGCCTGTGTTATATTAGCACACGTGACAGAGGGTGCACTGCAGGAAACCATAACCTGAAACAATAAATCGGTATCACATGCTAAAATGGCCCAACGCAATGTGATCTCACTCCAAAATCTGAACAGAAAATAGGTGAGAGGAAAATACCAGGGTCATTTTGAGTTACAGACCGTTTACAACTTTGTATCTGTAGTTAATGTTTACTTGGACATTTTACAGTGCATGTAAGGCAAACCAAGTTTATTTGTATAGCACCGTTCAACAACAAGGTAATTCAAAATGCTTTACATAAAACATTAAAAGCATTTGAAAGAAACACATCAAATTACATTTAGATATACAATTAGATTCAGATAAGTTAATTACAAAATTAAATACAAGCAAATTAAATATTTAAAATGGATAAATAAAGTAAAACCAAGAATATCAAAATAATAGAAGTTTCAGTGCAGTATAAGTGATTATTGATACATTTTATTGTGTACTGAAACAATAAAATTGTAGTCTACTGTATTAAACGGTGTACTTTCAACTGCATATCTGTAATGTTGACAAATGTTGTCTTTTTTTTCAGCTATCTCTTTCATTACATCTGCCATGACAGAATCATATACCTGGGTATCACTGATGATGTAAGTATATAACTGACTCAGAAATCTGTGTATTTAGAGCGGAAAGCTGAGTAATAGATATTTAAGGCTCCTTGAGATGCACTTTATGTGAATAGTGGAACATAAAGAAACGTTCAGAGGTAAAGTTGAGCAGCCGAGCCACTTTGAGCAAAAGAAATAAGATTATTGCTACCAAATGCATCTTCAAACTATGTTAGGGTAACAATATATGAAGGCAATTTTCATTTAAAATAATAACTCTTATCATTTTCTTTTTTTACAAAAGGACTTTGAGAGGTCACGTGCGTTCAGCTTCCTCAGTGAAGTCAAGAAGCGCTTCCAGACAACGTACGGGTCGAGAGCACAAACAGCCCTGCCTTACGCCATGAACAGTGAGTTCTCTTCAACACTGGCAGCTCAGATGGTGAGTATGACAAGAGCCTGAGCGCACTGAGCAACATTCTCTTGTGAACCCCCTGTGACTGCTTTGTACTGTGACTGCTAAGATCTCCTTTTTATTTCCTTATATACCTTACCTCTCTTTTTGTAGAAACACCACTCCGACCCACGAGGATCAGATCGTGTTACTGAGACTCAGATGCAAGTGGATGACCTGAAGGGCATCATGGTCCGAAACATAGGTGAGCTTCATTGTGCAGTTATGCTTAAAGGTGTTAAATATGACTCTCAGGGCGCACTCTCACTGTCCATCCGTACTGTGCCCAGTGCTTTAGTGTACTTGTCCCCCCCTCCCTCTCCCCCCGCGGGCCAGGCCCGTTTGTACTCACACTACCTGGGCCTCGGCGCGAATGCTTCTTGCCTGCCACTACGTCATCTCGTCATAACACGTCACACGCATTGATTGACGTCATCACGATGCGTCGCTTTGTTTACAAATGTTCGCGGCCACATAATGGAAAGCAGGGCAGAAAACATGGTTAACGTTTTTGGCTTTGTGGTTTTTGTGGACTCATTGTGATGCGGCACGACCCGCTTAGTCGACGTTGCAAGGCAGCAACGTCTGAACAGGCGCACATAAAATGACGTCAGAACCGGCGTGGGCCTCATGCTCGTACATGTGCGCGTGCTCGTACATGTGCAAACGTGCTTTACAAAAGCCCACCTCTCCCAAACGGGCAGTGACCAGTGTGAGTGCAACCGTACCGCGCCACTGGTCAAACGAACTAGACTTTAGCCATGGAACATGCTTGGGCACGGTACGGATGGACAGTGTGAGTGTTCCCTCAGAGTCTGGGGTGTAACTTCATTATCTTCTCAGGTTGCCATTACCCCACTGTATCTTGATATGGGGCTAAAAGGTAACACCCATTCAGTTGAATCAGAAGAATCCTACGATACTACTGCACTTACAGTGTGCTATGGTTGCATGAGGGACCTCCTTATTATGCTGTGCCAATGAAGCACATTGGCCATCATGCCCAAAAGCAAATGTTCTGGCCAAAAAGTTATGTAATATTCTAATGCTTCATTATCTGATGAAAACTAGAGGATCCTTGTCTCAAATGTCAGTCAGATTTCACATTTCATTTAATAGGAATATCATTACACTGGACCTTTTGTATCTCCAAACTTTGGGTGTCTTTGTGTCTTTTCACAGACTTGGTAGCTCAGAGAGGAGAAAAGCTGGAGCTGCTCATTGACAAGACAGAAAATCTGGTTGATTCAGTGAGTTTAAAGACCAATGGTTTTCCCTTTTCATTCTACTTGTTTTCTGGTACATGATAATTGGCAGTATACATATTTAACTTTTGACAGGAAACTAGCAAGCTACTTAAACACAAATATCGTTACTGATAATGCTGTCTCTCCATACTCCATTCAGTCGGTCACATTTAAGACCACAAGTCGTAACCTGGCACGGGCCATGTGTATGAAGAACCTCAAGCTGACTATTGTCATTGTGCTGGTGTGCCTGGTGAGTATATACTATTAGAATATTAAAGGTCCTATATTGTAAAAAGTGATATTTCCATGTCTCTTTTGATTAGAAGGCAGATCAAGGTGCTATATAAATACTGTGAAAGTATCAAAATGCTCAATCCACAGAGAAATTCACACAGTCTGTATTCAGAAACTGTGTCTTTAAACGAGCCGTCATGACTCCTGTACAGTTGTGATGTCACAACCACACTATATTTAGGTAGAAAGTGCTGCTACAGTGTCATTACAGTCATTCTCCGGCTGTAATGACGGTGCAGAGATGCCAAAAGCACAGAAAGGGAAGATTTTGTAACGCTGACCAATCAGAGAAGACAGGGCCTTCTTCAGGAAGGGGGGGGGGGGTCTTAAAGAGGCGGACGCTAAAATAACGTTTCAGGGCGAGGGTGAATACAGGTGTATTCAGAAAGAAACTATAAGAAAAATAGTCTTTTTGAACATTACAGTATGTCAACATGTTCTAGTAGAAACCCAATATACGAGTATGAACCTGAAAACGAAGCTATGTCCCCTTTAAGCTGATTTATTGTTCTATTTACATGATAAATAACCCAGATTACTTTGCTACTAAATCAGCTGTCATTCTGTGATTTATGTCATATGAAAACACATTGTAGCGGGGCGGCCTGTGGCTGAGTGGTTAGAGGAGTTAAGTAGTAGTAGTAGTTAAGTCGCCCCATGTAAAGAGGCTGAAGGTCCTCGAGGCAGCGGCCGCAGGTTCGACTCCAACCTGCGGCCCTTTGCTGCACGTCTCCCCCTCTCTCTCTCACCCCATTTACTGTCTGTCCTATCTGATAAAAGGCTTGAAATCTGCCCAAAAATAATCTTAAAAAAAAACACATTGTAGAATGTATCTTTCCTCAGAAGGCTCTTTAGCATTGTTTGACATTGGCTGCATGGATTTCTCCTGTGTGTTTGCTGTGTGGCTCACTAAGTGATCAAACAGTGGTGCAGGAGTTTAACTTTGACTCTGTCCTCCTTTCAGGTGGTCCTTTACATTATCGTTTCTGCTGCCTGTGGAGGCCTCAGCTGGCCCACTTGTGTCAAATGAGAGGAGAGAGGGGAGAAAAGAGATGGAGAAGGGAAAAAAAGAATAGGGAGGAGAAGCGCCTGTTTAACGCTGCCTGCCAGTGGACACAAAAGGAAACACAACTTTCCTTCCTCTACTCCTCTAGCTTCAACATACCCAGAAGACACATGCTGCTCCTCCTCCTGCTCCCTGACTCTTTTCTCGCCCCCTCTTTGATAGTGTACACAGTGACTTGCCTTCTGGACAGGGAGTCCCACCTCATACCCACTAAAATGGACAGCAGCCTTGTGGCCTACAACTGATGTGGAACTTGTCTTATGCTAGTCTGGTACATCCATCTTGTCTCATACACTTAGTGGCCTGATGTATCAGTTTGTGATACTGTCTTATCTATGTATTTAATCCAGTCAGATTGATACAGGAATGAACCACAAAGATAGCAACACTTGCTTTATTGTCCTGCTTTTCCTTTGATGTCAACGGAGACATATGGGACCTGCACGTATAGGTAGCATGTTGCAGAGCCACAAGAAGGAATCCCACAATACAGTGTCTGGTCTTCTGTGATATAAATGGCAAGTGTTTAATGAACCATGTTGGTGGTGTCTCATGAATGCTTCCTTTTTGCGCAGAAAAACACATTTTCTGATTTCTTTAATGTTTCATTGCCAAGCACAGACTATTTTAAAATACAGTATATGTTGTATAATACCAGATATGATCATACCAATAAATATTGTACATTTAATTGGTATTATTGACTCTAAAGAGGTAATGATTCTGTTAAATCAAAGCCAGATTGTGTTTTAGAAAATCCTTATCTCTTTCCCACCTTGATAACAGGTTTCCTCTCACCTTTAACGTCCGCTAGTTAAGTGTGCCCATATGTTCATTCTGTTAACACAATGCACTTTTTACACTGTACATATATTTGCTTCCTGGCATCATATGGTTTACAATTATTGAATTATTGTACATCCAGATTTGAAATAATAAAATCAGATGGTATAAAGCGGTTGTCTTCAGATGGGAAACCAGATATGTTTTGATGTGTGTCTTTCAATGTTAAAGTCTGACCTGATTACATTGACAAGAGCTGAACTAACAATTATTTCCTTATCAGTCGATCACAACTGACTGTTAGTTTTAAGGGGATGCCAATTTGTCACGGTGTCAAAGTTCACGCAAACAGCACTTGTTCACTTTTGTGGGACACTATGAGCTGAACTCGACCGGCCTGTAGTGTTGAATAGCAGTGTGACATGTGTTTGTTCAGAAGGCTCTGAAAAAGAAACAGGAAAAACAACCAGGTGGAAATCATTCTTCATTAGGACCTTGGTAGTTGCGCGCTCCCGTCGCTGCTGCTCGCTCCCGTGACAGGTAACGTTATCAGTCCCGTGCGGTGTTTTCATCATGTACAGGGTGACTGTAGTCCGTCTAAACCCTTTGGCAAGTTGTAAGACAGTTTATATGTTTCTCCCACATTTCTTAACCTACCTGCTTTAGTTATTTAAGTTACCCAAAAGCTCAACTTTCAACATAAATTAGCAGTAGCGCCAAGCTGCCCCGGGGTCGTGTTTGCTCGAGAGCTAGCTACCGAGCGGTTTGTAGTTTTTTGTCAACCGCTGTTTGCTGTGCTTCATTTTTTTTATTTTGACCGTAGAAATTCATTGCCCCAGTATTTTCAAGTAAGTCTAAACCATGTATTTTAAACCACTTATTGACTTTGAGAAAAAAAAGCATTCCCTTGCTGTTTGTTTACTTCAGGTCTAATTATAGACCTAACTGGCTGGAGGAGGGTTAACACAGGGATAATCTGTCAGGTGCACGGTTGTTTTCATCACAAAATGTACCAAAGTTGTGTTAAAACACACACACACATACACACAATTGGAGAACAAATGATGAATAATTGATTTATTTAGAAATGCTGTTATTTTTTAAATGTTAAGATGTAAGCTTTGTCCATTCTTCTTGCAGTCTCTTTCACAGTTTGGTAACTGTTGTGAGTTTCTTAGCCATAACTGTGTTGCCAAGGATTTTCCCAACAGTATTGTAAGGTGAAACAGAACAGCTCTATACAGAACAAAACAAAACAGTTCTCAGTGTTACTAGAGATAGACAGATAATATCTGAGAAAATAGTTCAAGTTAAGCTTGAAGGTACATTCTTGACAAGAAAAAAATCTAAACAAAAGGTTTAACCTAATATTTGTTGTTGTTGTCATTGTCCACCCCTGAAAATGCCATGTGTATCCAGTGAAGGCATCTTTAGGCTAACTAAATGAAGAGCTAAACAGGCTAATGTGCACCGCTGCTGACACATCTGATCTGATGAGATGGCATAGGCCCACAGTTTTTCTATTTCTTCTCGCTGGAGCAGACTGACTAATATTCAGACTGTTGAAAGACAATGCCATGCTATTCTTCTAACCGGGCTTTTGTTCCCCTGTACTTAACAGAGGGCAGTGTTGTCCCTGTGGTATGCTGGCTGGAATCCCCCAGCTTGACCTGCTGCCCTGCTGTTGTGTGGTGCAGCTCTGTGCCTGGGCTTTTGATGGCTGTCCCTGCTACTCATAACTACTCACTGTATGATACTGATATGTCCAGTCACCCATGCAAAGGCAAGGAAAGGCTATTTGGACCTTTTGCACAGTGACTGAGGGGCTTAAGAAATAGAGAAGCATTGTTCTGTTGATCTCACTCTGTTTAGAATGTGCAATGCATGTTGATAGCAGTCACTTGCATAGGATTTCTCTTGGAAAAACAATGGTACTCATTGGTGCCTCATATTAAACAGCAATGTTGGTAATGATCTGAGAAAATAACATAATAACCAAATATTATTGTTGTTTGACGGGCAGACTGGATTCCCAAAATGTGGGATCCAGTTGACCACACAGTAGTTTCCTTTGAGTGTCGTGTAGCAGAAGGATTTTAGCCAGTAATCATCCTGGTTTTGTATGTATTGTATACACTTTTTCAGAGTCTATACTGTTTAGGTGGCAACATACATAACTGATGTTTGAGGTCTGAATATTGGACAGAAAAGTCTAGTTGCTTCTTTTCCAAACTACTAAAAATTGACATCCCATCTGTATTGTTAACAACGGTACTTGAAGACTAAGTTGAAGTCAAAATGCTTGGATTATATAACTACACTTAGCCAATAACAGATTTCACAGGACACACAACTAATTCTCAAAACTCTGAGGAGATTATAAGCCTACTCTATACCATGATTTGCATCTTGTCTCTAGTTAAGTTTAGACTGTAGTTCCCAGGGTCAGGGGCCTTGTATAGATTAAGCAGAAATAGCATAGGTCTTAGGGGTCTTAAACTCTGCTGTCACACCACTGGTGTAGTGTTAGGATCATGTGTCAAGCTGTTTGTGTACAACGTGAGGCTGCGTGTCATCAGACAGTGACATTTTCAGTGGCGGACTTTGGTGAATGTTTCAGATAGAAGCAACGTTGTCTTGCCTTCTTGGAGTAAGTAAGCGTCTGCAAATTCTGGTTGGCAACTGTGAAAGTGCAGTGTTCACCTAGGAACCCAGCCAGGCCTCTCGTCATTCTGCTCCCCTTTTCACTTATCCTTTTCTAAAAAGCAGCCTGATCCATTCCCTCATAAAAGAGGGACTTTGGCTGCTAAGCAACAGTGAATGCCAACTCCGCCTGGCAGGCAGTGGCCACTCCCCTATCACTGGGCTCGGCATGGATAAGGTAACATGTTGCTTTCTTACTGGCTTGCTCTTTAAACTTGGGAGTGGAGCGCCACACTGAGCACCGTCCTTAGCTGGACTTTGACATGCCTGCACTAGGGAGCAGACTGCAGCCAAGTCACCAATGGTGTCTGACACAGCGGCTGGGTGGAGAGATTGCTGATCCACTGCTGCAGTAGGCCTGCTGGACCAACAGAACTTCAGGGAGGGGAGGGAAAAAACAGAGTCTGATGCCTGCATAGGGGGCACGCTCATTCAGGCTGTGATGTTACTGATGCACGGTTGACTCTGAACACGAGGAGGGAGTAGTGGGGGCACGAGGGCCGTTGACGTCTGGCTGAAGCTTACTTGCACACCACTGCCTGCCTGGATTTAGCACTTTGGAAGCACAGCAGTAATGGGATTGTCTATGAGAGAGTAAAATGAGCCGGATGAAGCTGCAAAAACTTAATGATCTGACCTGATACAGCAGGAAACACAGCTGAGGAAAAGAGTGGCAGCATTAAGTCATTCTACAGTTGATCTGTTGTTTAGTCAAAGGTAAGTGTTGTTGACCTGTTTTTAAATGTTGTTGTTTTTCTGCAGTTTTTTTGTTTGTAGTAGTTGGCTCAGTGCCTTGTTGCTTGTTTTAATGGTTTTATTTTTGTCATAAATTTTGTTAGGTCATGGTTTGTCGCAGATTCAGTTGTACTTCACATAAAAATGTAAAGCCTAGCTACATCTTTAACCAGCAATCGCTCTTCTGCATTTTTATATTGTGTGGGAAGGTACTGCAGCAGGGCAGTTCTTGCCAAGGTTCAATGTGCACAGCAGTTTGCTAAGCTTTATTTGATTGTACAGATTCTAAGGTATGGTAAGGTGTGTTGTTTCTCTTCCTGTTAAACAAACATATTGTTCATTCAGACTTGGACTGTTAGTCATGGTGATTAAAAGTAGAGCTACTTTGATATATTTGATAGAAAATGAAGTCAAAATTATCTACATCTGTCTTATAATAATTCAAGCTTCAACATTTTCTGGTTTATTCCCTCCTTTATGTGATATGACTATGTATTGCATGACGATAGAAAAACGTCTGTTGTTTCATACTTTAAGTTGATAGTTCATATCGTGGTGTCATAATCATGCACTTTACAGGCTGAGGGGTGTGTAAAGATAAAGTGACCGGAACCTGAATCTGAAAGGAGTTTCTCCGTGCGTTATTAGCCATAGACTTTGACTCATCATTAAATCGCCAGAAAACAACTGTAGCACACGCAGACCAGTCTACACACATCGCCCACGCACGCTCAAAGAAAATAATCATTTGCCACCCTAATATGGGATGAATAGTAGTATTTTTAATTATAATGTTCTGACAACAAGAGACAGCGCTGAGATCAGGTTATGTATCCTCACTAACTGATCCTACCCCTCAGAACATTAATACAACAGCAAAGAAATGTGGATATTTGACTCGTTGGGGGAACGGTCAGTGAGACCCGTGTGGAGGTGCCTTTTAAGTATTTAGAGTACAGCACCTTTAACACTTGACAGAAGTGCAGCAGACTATTCATGATCTTTCTCCCAACAATCAAGATGCATATTGGTTTTCCATTGTTATTTGGGTGATTACAACTTTTTGGTATAGAAACATTATTTATTTTCTGCTGTAGTTTACCTCACGTTTACCCCAAATTCTCTTCTGTCTGGGGTCTGCGTATTGGAACACTTTCAGGCTGTTGGTGACTTGATACTCTCCGGTGGTGCATACCACAATGGTGCTTTTGTTTGTAGTAGTGGCTGGCAACCTTAGCAGTATAGTCAGCTAAAATAAACACGGTTCACAACAAAGCAGTTAAGGCAGCCGTTTACTTCTCATGCCAACCCATGTTGCATCGTTTCAGAGTAGAAACATGACCTGTAACTCCAACCTCCCATTTAAGCATTTATGAAACCATGATTTAGGAGAGACTGCAGCTGTGTCTAGTAAAGAAGATCTTCAGACTTGGGCATTCTGATATTCAACAATCTTAATGAAACTACATATTGTAGCACATGATACAACTAGGAGATCATTTAGAGAGACCAGTATTCCCTAAGCATGATCCTGATGACTTGTTTCATTGAGCTCAGTCATAAATAATTTGAGGATCCAGCTTCTGTTACACTGACCAAAACCTACAAAGGCTTAGCTTGACAAGCCGAAGCCTTTTTGGAGCCCTGAGCTAAATTTTACACAGGAATTTCTTGGTATAAGCCTGTGACACAGTTTTGGGTGCTTCTGTTAACATTCAGTTAAATACACAAAGATGTCAGCATAGATTGTGTTGTGAAGTGGTTATGCATTTTCTTTTCTTCCTCTTTACAGATATACATGCCTAACTGATTGAGGGCATTTAGAGCCACAGAAGTAAGCAAAATCCCTTCTGAACTCCAAAATGTCTAATACGACATTTAATACAGACCGAGTTGAGAGCACAGTTTCTCTGCCCCACAGAGAGGCTCTCTCCCCTGATAGTCAGTTAAGCAACTCGTCAATGTCGCCTTCACCTGACTCCAACAGTAGTATTTCAAACCTGAGTGACAGAGAAACCAACAGCTCCCCCGACATCAACATGCTGGAGTGCTGCCTCAGCAACGGCTCCTCAGTGGATAACCCCTACAACAGCACCTTACCACAGGATAGTTTATTATGCGGTGTAAGCATGAACTTAAACCAAACTTTTATTGCCGCACCTGTTAATGGCAGTGGGAATTTCTGGAATAAAAACATGAGTCTGATGAGCAACCACAAGACAGGATCCGATAAGTACAAGACTTTGCGTACAAATGCAGAGGGTGGAAGTGACAGTACAGTGACGTCCCCAGACTCTGCAGGGACGGAAAGCCAATTGAGTTCAGGTGAAAGTTCCCGTAGAGGATCCACTGAGAATGACTGCTGCTCCCTGAGCTCTGGGGAAATGGTGATAAGGAGCAACAGTTTTTGTCTGGAGAACCAGTCACTCTCTGTAGTCTCTTCCCTGGAGGAGTCATCTTTTTCTCTGGCTGTGGGCCATCCAGCATTGCCTGCTGAATCTAACCTGCTGTCAACCACTCTGCCGGATGTCCTTGAAAAATCCATAGATGGAGTCATTGAAGAGAACATAGGCCACCCATGTCTTGGCATGACTTTCACTCAAGCAGAGCTCCCCACTGAGGAAGATGATATGGCAACACCCAACTCTCTTCTAGCTCTGCCAAGTGAGAATGAGGGAGGTCTTTTGATGACCTTTGTCTGTGAAACATCTCCTGCAGATAGTGGAAAAAAGGCTCCGTTTGCTAGTGCTGAAACCTGGCTGTCGCCCTGTTTTCATGGAGCAGTTACACCAGAACAAGGCAGGACCAATGTGTCCACTCTGCCAGCTATGCAAGACACTGCTATTCATACTTCCACTCCAGTGCAAAACATAGAGAACATGAAACTGAGCCTCCCCTCCTTTTCAGAGTCTCCCTGCAATGGAAATGCAGGCAGCCCAGGGCTCCACTCTGTTACACAGCAGCAAAGCTCTGTTACTCCAAACCATTTGGTGGCAGGACTGCTGCCTTCAGCCAACAGAGTCAAGAAAGTGGAAATTAAGAAGTTTACCAGGTCAAACTTCAGCAGCTTAAAATCTAAAGTTGTGACAGGAAGTGTGCGTCATATATCTGTACCAGGCCCTGCTTCACAGCACAAACAATCACAAGTTAATGTGAACAATAAACACACTGAAGCACATAGAGAAGCAACCATCAGGAATATTCCTGCCAAGTTTAGCACAGGTAGCAAGAGTAGCACAGCAGTTGCCTCTACCAACACTAAAATGGTCAATGATACTCCGAGACGAGCGGCTGCTAAATTAGTCATGAAGAAGATACAGTCATGTAGAACTACTGCTTTGGATGGACAGGGGAAGAGTAGAGCATCCCTACCTGATCAACACCCAACTACAAATAAACAGGCAGCCTCAAGCCAAGTAGCAAATGCCGCAGCACTGCATTCTGGCAACCCGACCCTCTGCTTCTCATCCTTAGAAAAATCCCCTGATAGCAGTGGCCAAACAGATCCCAAACCCACTCCAAAAAAAAGCGTGTTAAACAAAATTGAGGTCAGATCAGGCTCAGCTTTGGGTCAGGACAAGACTCCTGTGCTCAAGATGCGACCTCGCTGCTCATCAGAGAGTTCATCATTGTCAATTAGGCCACCGAGTGAGAAGAGAAAAACTCTAAGATTTTCAGCTAGCTTTACCATTCCCAAAGCTGACACCCACGTGGGCCAGACCAAACACGGGAACCTGCACCGCTTTGCTCAGAATAAACAAACCACTCAGCCTGAAGCCTCAAACGGAGCTGCTGAAAACTCCACAAGAGAGGTGAAGAGAATCAGCCTGGTGGTGAGTATGGACTTAAAATGTGAACAATTATAAATACATATCTCTTTTTAGTACTGTTAATATCCATGTTTTGCCGCTTTTTTGTATAAGCCACATTAAATCCAACTATTTTGGACACAGAATACAAAGAGATTTGGTTGGAAATGACAGGGATCTCTGGGAATTTTTTTTGTGTTGTGATCCATTGGGGCCAATTGAATAGAGCCGAGCGACTGAGTGAGAAATTCCTGTCTTTGTAGGCAGAATCAAGGAAATCAACAACAGCGGGAGCCTCATGGAATGAGAGTAAGAGCAGATTTCGAGGACAGCCATCCACTAGACAAGCAGGTGGAGCGCCACTACCTCCAGCTGCCAGTCCCAGACTAGCCACTCTGTCCTCCAGGCAGAGTCAGGGAACCTGGGGGAGGGATGAATCCAGGACCTCCAAAGCTGTAGGGACACCACTGTCCAAGCAGAAGAGCAGCACAGGTAAGAGTCACTATTGGGCAGTGTCATCATGTTTTTTGTTTTTTGTTATCCAGTTAAGTTTAGCCTGTGATAGCATTACAGGGGCCTTGAGAAAGGTTCTACTTTTTTTTTTCCACAAAGGGGAAGGTTGACCTGTAAATGTCAGTAAATAAACATTGACAGTAGGTCACAATCAATAGGCCACATGACCTGCCTTTGACTAAGCAGTGAGAGGATGATTTCCTAACCATTTCCTTTGTTGTGTAAACTGAGAGAATTGTGTAACAGGTCTGTTTAACCCTGTGTGTGTGGATTGTACTTGCAGGGCCAATAACCTTTAGACTGTATAATTATCATACAGTCTATTTCAGGGGTGCCCAATCCTGCTCCTGAAGGGCCACTGTCTTGCATGTTTTAGGATTCTCCCTGCTCTAACACACCTGATATTAATGATTTTCAAACCTGTGATGAGCTTCAGCTGCTTGATAATGAGCACATCATTAGATCCAGGTGTGTAAGAGTGGGGAGAAACTTAAAACATGCAGGAAATAGGCCTCCAGGACTGGAATTGTGCACCCCTGGTCTGTTGTACACTTAAGTGATTGAGGTTGTAGTAAAGCAGTCTCCCCATCAGAGGGTGACATTGAGCAGCTCCTCCAGACCTACTGTGCTCCCACTGGTGAGCTCAGTTATGTTCCACAGGAACAGTGTTGGATATAGATGTAACCTCCGGTCTCTTGTCCAGGTCTTGGGGATAAACAAACACCTCCCTCTGCCCTGCTGCTCTTCATAGTAAGAGGAGTCCTGGGGAAGGAGGGGGACTCTTCCTCTAATGGGAAACCATCTGTGCAAGTGGAAAAAGCAGGGGAAGGAAAGGGAGGTTTTGAGCTCACCAATAGTGTTAAAGTGAGAACAAAAAGTTTGAAACAAGCGCCCTGAGCACAGTCAAAAAAGCAGCAACCTTCTCATGCTCCAGCTACAGGGACACTTTACAGGGATGCATAATTGTGCTTAAACTGCAACACTTTTTTGTCTTTGTATTTGAACATATTTGTCATGTTTGCTGTAGTGAGTCACATACATGCAGGTAAGATTTGTACGAATATTTCTATCAAATGTAACAAGACATAGGTGAAATAAGCTATTGGGGTATCGTTTATTTTTTTCATATTAATCTATTCATTTATTTTGTTGTCTAAGGTTCGAGATGTGCTTTTTTTTTAACTAGTTTTTCTTCTGCACAAAAATCTCCCTTTTGGAAGGGACTTCTTGTACTACTATCTGTTATGAGAAAAAGATTGGCAGGTTTATTAAGATTTTACTGCCCGCATTTGTACTCATGCCCAGTACACTGGTAAGCTCAGTGCGTGGATTTGTCCTTAATAAAGAGGTTCATACTGCTGACCCCTGATGGTTTATTTGTGCTCTATTGCATCCTAGGCAGTCAGAGAGCGCAGGCAACAGGGGAGCCTTCCCTTGGAACTGCCTCAGCAGCAAGTATTAAGTCTCAACTGATTGGATCCCGACCTCCTCATACTCCCACTAGGCACTTTCTTATGGGCCCTCCTCCTACCCCTACTTCTAGACTACCACGCAAGAACCCGGGGCCATCCAGGAGCCTTACTGAGGCCAGTGTTCACACTGAGCAGAGCGAAGGTACTGGGAGTATACAAGGTGAGCCTATTAAGAATTTACATAGTTTTGAGAAATGGGATGTTCAGTCCCCACAGGCTGTGACATAACAGTATGAAATCAGTTTTATGCAGGTGTTTTTTAGGATTAGGCCAGGTCATTGTGCTTTTAAAGGACACATCTGGACATGGAGTGGAGGGGCCTCTGTTGTTATCTGGTGACCCACTTCAGGCCTGGGCTTTGATGTAAATCTCCCTGAGGCAAATCTGTCTGATTTAATACTGCCACATCTGCCAAGATACAGAAGCTTGGCATCTCAAAACAGTATAATGTTTTTTAGATGCTTTTATTTTAACATCTTTCAAAGCTATCAAAAAAATTTGCATTAATGAGCTGAACAGTCCACTGCCAGCAAATCATTGATGACAGCCTCAGCAGTGGTGCTGCGAATGGTTCTGATGTTTTCTAGTGGTATTTTATTTTCTTATTGGTGTATTGTACAAGAGGAGGAGCACTGTTGAGACAGTGAGCTTTTTTCGTCACAGCATCTTCAACAGCCTGCAGGTCTCTGATTGGCTGAGAGGACCTGTTTTCCAAACTGGGGACCCCCCTTGTGTGGTTGTCAAGGCAACGAGTTCAATTCCACTCTAGTTCACACGCAGTGTTGCCTGGAGGAGAGTGAGCAGACATGCACCACAACTGATGTCTGAAGTGCAGAAAAGGAGCTCTTTCCCCATGTGTTGCTTTTTTCTGATATTTTAAATGAAAAACCAATGGCTGGTTACACAGGACTTCGAAGCTGCACTTGGACTGAATTTCCAGCTCAGGTTTTCAACAGCTCCTCTTTAATAGCACAGGGCAGTTCAGCATCCAACTGTGATCTCACCCTCTTGACATGCCTGCTCATTGGATCCTATCGTTTTTGTATCATCCCTTTGTTAGCTGCATTTGATGGAAAAGGTAGAAAGCTTTGGAGAAGTAAGTGATACTGGAAGTTGAATTATAATTGCGGCATCCATGGTCCCATGTTCAATTGAGCTTTTAGATATTTTGATCAGTTTAGGTCAGATGGCAAAAATATTTTGCAGACAGTGTTTAAACCCCTGACGACCCCTGTGTTGTAACGTACAGTATTTGACTGTTCCACTCCAACGTAACATTGTATGCCTAATGACGTGTTCCTTATATTATGACAGTTTTCCTTAAGTTAGATTTTAAAAAATCTCTTGTGAAATATTGAATGGCTACCCCTGTATCATATGTATTGCATCACTAGATACTTGCCAACATACATCCCTACTAGATGTTGGTAAATTTTGTCAAAAATATATATTTAATCACTTTATTAAAATATCAAAAAAGAATCGTATTTTCCTTGTTGCACATAAGGCTGTGCTTGTTATACCAGAAATGGTGTGCTAAGTAGATTGACATTGTCAGGTCAGTGGTGTTTACAGCAGTACTGTATTGAAAGCAGAGATATAATGCAGTGTTTCCCTCCAGGTTTACGGTCATGATTTTCATGCATGTTTCCAACGCACTGTAGCGGATTGCCTGAATGTTCTTTTCTTAGCGTGCTTAATCAGACAATTTAATGGTTTGGTTCGTATTGAAAGGTCAATCCCCACATGGATAAATGAATCAGTGTTGAAAAGCTTTAAAATGCACCAGACAGAAGGATCACAATTATACCACCAATAATCAGAGCCAGTTTAAATCAGTGTATTGCACAATGAGCTAAACTCAGCATCAGAAAATGTCTTTTAAATAATTGTCCAAAAAAGGTCCAAATAATGTTACTCAACAGAAACAGAACAAAGTTAAATCAAAAATCACTTTTCGGTCTCAAGCACAACAAAATAAAGAAAGAATTTCAGTTTGTTTAATTCTGTTTTAGTTGTTTTTTTGTATGAGTGAATCCTCTTCTCAAACAAAATAATAAAGGAGGTCTGATAAGTTTCAGTTTCGTTTTTCCGGTTAAGAGTGGAGCCTCTTCATAAACAATTTAACAAACGATCTTTGAACAAGTGAATCTCCAATGCTGTCGGAGTTTTCTGAGAATTGTAAACACGCAATCGTGTGGAGACAGAATTTACATGCCGTCGTGTAAATAAGATAAATAAGATAAATAACATAAGGCTATTTAGTTTGTTTACGAAAAGGACGAGGTGTAGAGCTGTTCCATAGGAAAGGAATCCTTAAATGACTCCTACAATTACATAAAATTAATGTTCAAGGGGGGATGTTGGGGGGTCCGGGTGCCCCCCTAATACAATGGGAAGGGAAACACCGTAATGAAATGCCAAGGACCTTTCAAGTGCTTTTACAAAAACGCATGAAACCTTCAAAATGTCACAGCCTGATTTTGTAGTATTTAATCAGCACTTCTCACTCGTTCAACAGTTTCTGGAGGAGCTGCACATAAACCGTCCCCGTTCAAATCTGTTCTGCTGAAATCTAGACCGTGTAGAGACAGACTTTACATGCCATCGTGTAAATAAGATAAATAACATAAGACTGTTTAGTTTGTTTACGAAAAGGACAAGGTATAGAGCTGTTCCATAGGAAAGGAATCATTAAATGACTACATTTACATAAAATTAATGTTCATGGGAGATTTTGGGGTAGGGGAAAGACTGTAATGAAATGCCAAGTGAATTTCAAGTGCTCTTACAAAAACGCATGAAACCTTCAAAATGTCACAGCCTGATTTTGTAGTATTTAATCAGCACTTCTCTACTTGTTCAACAGTTTCTGGAGGAGCTGCACATAAACCGTCCCCGTTCAAATCTGTTCTGCTGAAATCTAGACTGACCCCTCGGAAAACCACTGGAACATGTGAGCACACACACACACACACACACACACACACACACACACACACACACACACACACACACACACACACACACTTTTTATGTTTAAGATTTCTATTTTCCTTTTATCTGGTATTCCAAGGATGTCTGTCTTTTTTTATCATTTGTTTTGAGCTTACATTTTGATGAGATTATCCCTTTCCTAACTCCCATTTGTAGATTTGTAGTGAGACCACGTTGGTGTTTACATCTCAAACAAACACTGATAAAGAGACAACCCTGTTAAATCTAACAATTGATTAAACCCTCCCAAAACACTCAACTACAAAAAGCCTCCTGATATTGTTTATATTGTGTGGTAATCTTATTTTAAAAAGGGCTCTTTGATTAAATTAAATACTCTCTGTTTTTCACTTGAACAGTATGTTTGATCAAATCTTATAAATGAGTTCTAGCATAAAAGCGTTTCTGCGGTTGTGGTCAGTTGTCAGTTTTTGCTGCATTATGGGTCTGATTAACTCCTGCGGCTTGTCTCACCTGGAACTTGTGCTTCTAACAGCTCTTGTCCCAGCATGCAGACCTGCTGCTTCCACCAGCAAAGGTGCCTCAAATTCTACAGTCAGTCCTCTGAAAAGGACCCCTTCTGCAAGACTTGTCCGTTTAACTTCAAGTAGACCTGGTAAGAGTTTGTATCCATTTATTATGTGTATTGTCCGTGTTTTAACTAAATGTTTAGATGGATCATATGGCTTGTCAATGGTGTGGGCTTTGTTTCAGAAGATACTGGTTATGTGGTTTCTATCATAATTGTATAGTAATAAATAACAAAAACTAAAATAGAAATGAAGTTGCAACCTCTGTATTGTTAATGCTAGAGTGCTATCCTCTGCTGTCTTATCTTTGAGTGTAGCATATATTTAAAGAGAATATTAACTGTTACTAAAAATATGGATTACATTTATTTATTCATTTTTTTAATCCAGTAAAACATGCTAAGAAGCTGGAAGAATAGTGTCTGCAATCATCCTCTCTTGCATTAGAGCTTTGATTATCTGCATGTACTCGCTTGGGCCCAAGCCGCTGAATTTCTCAAAATTCCCCCGGGCTTGAATCGGCTCAAGTTAGCATATGTTTACCAGCATATAAAGCTTTGCGCGACTGTCATCTGGATATTTATTCAATTTACACAAATTAATAAAAAAAGCAGAGGAAAACATGCTCTAGCACAAAACTGTTGCCGTAATCTGGGCTTGGGTTGGGGGTTGCACAGAAACTATCCAGGTTCATGTAGTGTCCAGCCTGAATTTTTTTATTTATTGTTTGTGCTGGATCATAGCTTTAGGCTGCATACTGTGCCTACAACCTCCAGCAATAGGGCAGCCTGTTTGTATCCTGTGAGGCGAAATCATGGACAAAACAAGTCCAGAGCGCTTGCTGTTGAGTGCAGAGTAATAATTGAAGGTGACCCAGATTACAATGTCAACATTTTTATCAATTCCTCTGTTTTCTCATCTAGATATAGTGGCTGGACCGTAAGAGAATAATGTCTAGAGATTTTAGAAGAAAATGAACCTGAAACTATAAAATGAAGGGCGATTAAAGTAGTATGCGCTTGGTTTTATTTGGATAGAGCTTCTGCTGTCAGTCGAAACAAATTAACTAGTATTTTAATGCTGCTCAACAACCTGTGGTACTTTTTCATTTATCAGATATTGTCTGTGCTATTTTTATATAGGTGTTTATTAGTGGCCACATGTCTCCTGTAAACATAATCACACTAAAGCTGAAATGTGTGCTCTGTTTATTGCCTTTGTTGCGCTCTGCTGCTCATTTACTATGCTTGATGCATATTTCTGTGCTCCTTGTGTGTCCTCCTGTCTTTTACATTGCCGTTACAGTTGAGTTTACAGTTTTCCAGAATAGATTAAGAACTGGCTGCTTTATATGAAACTCAATTTAGTCAGCACATCATTTTGAGCTTGGATTAAATATGTTTCACAGTCATAGCTGTGAGAGCTGTGCCAGCAAAGCAGTTTTTAGCTCCGCTCATCAGACACAACCATGCCATGAGAAGTCATCTCTCTCCATCCTACTGCTGGTGACACAGGAAGAGAGTAAGTGAGAGGAATAGTGGGGGGCTGGATTAAAGTCCTATTGGCTGCAGTTATGCTGTTGGCTCCTCCCACCCCACCCCCTCAGCATCCTGGCTCTGCTACAACACCGCCATCATTAAGCTTGGAGATGCTGTTTTGCTCTGCTGTGAGAGATTCATGTGTTTGGTGAATAGCTGAAACCTGATTTACCAAGGGGATTAAGGGATTTTTACTTTTTTTTTATCAGCCCCTATCGGATCAGGCTGTGCCCCAACCCACTGGCCAGCTTTCAACTTTCTCTGTATCATCCAGCCTTCACAGCTGGGAATTACATTTTGATTTGGGAGACCTGCCATGCTGAACTGGATGCCTTCACTTTTTTTCAACGCTGTCTCAATGGTGTAACTCTTATTTATTCATTTTATTGTCAGTTTTGCTGTCACCTGGGGCACACCATAGCATGTGGTTCATAGCCAGCATCAAGCTTCTGCTTTTGTAAACTGTTTTTTTTTTTTTTTAAGTGATTGTTGGATAAAACTGGCCGTCGAGCTTTGTTTTTGAGAGATGTTATGGTCTCCGAAGCTCTCCCTGTCAAATATCCACGTGCGTCTGTCAGCCAAGGGTTTACTCCGGAACATTCAGCTTCTGTCAGGATGCAGGAAGAACACTGTGGTTTTCCAAGCAGGTCTGTCAGTTATTTCACTATTAATCATTCTTTCAACATTGTTATGGCTTTAGTGTCTCTGTACTATAATATTTAAACCGAGCCTATCAATCTTTACCTCTCACGTAGACCTGTGCAGTTAGCTGTTTCTGAAATCTATTTTTAGGTTGGCTATTTATTAGTCGTCAAAGCAAGGGGGTTCACCTTTCATTTACCCACCTTGCTCAGCAAAACGTGTGACCCGGAGCTCAAGTATTGTAGTACACGAATCTTGAATTCAGGAATAATTTTATTTAAACAAACGTCAGAATTGTCTCATTTTTAAAGTCATATTGATATTTCAAGATGGCTTGTGTGTGTAAAAATTGGTCTTGCTTTCCTGCGCACTGGGCCAACCACTACTCCTGTTTCACTCTGAGATGAACCAGGGTTATTTTGGTTCTTGGTCTCTAGGTTGAGCCATGGGAACCTTGTTGTGATTTTCAATTAGTTTCCTGTGTTTCCCACATTATTTAAAGCATTCTTCTCCTGTTTTTGAAAGGTCATGACCAAACATGGTAATTTGATTTTACAGTTTCAAAGGTTTCAATAACTCGGTGAAATTATGTCTTATGTAAAGCATTATTAGTTCAATTCAAAACAAGTCATATTTTTAGTATGTACACGGTGTCCCATTCATCAGTCAGATAAAACACATGTTTGTTTTGTTTAGAGTCCAGTCAACGTTACATTGACAATTATTGTCTGGTATTGTGTCAACCAAGCACCATAACAAGTGTTCGATTGTGAGGGGTCTCATCACCCATCATCCTTTGTGCTATGTTGTGATATCGCCTCTTAGCAGCACAGCACTTTGCTGTGGAGCCACTTAATAACTTGGTGCACTTGTATTCTTTGAACGTGGGAGGAAGCATGAAGTAAACTGGGCAACGTGTCATCAACTCTGTGTTCAGACACTTTGATGGAAATAGCTGCAGGTCCGCTGTTGCCATGGAACAGCAGTCAAAGACAGAGACAGCTTATGCGCTTATATAAAATCAAATTCAAATGAAAGTGCAGATTTGTGTGTTTATTGAAGTCAAATGCCAATACAGTTAAGAACATATACACAAGCCAGATTTACTAACTCCTGCTATATATCGACGCATTAATAATGTATATATTCTGTTTTTTGTGACTACGTATGAGTATTGAACGAGGGCAGACAGAATGGCTGTTATATTCATTATATGAATCCCTGAACCGGCCACCTCTTTAGACCATTGTGAATTATTTAACAGGTGAGGGCATGACTATTTTCATATTCAGCAGAAATGTGTTGCATAATGTCCAATTCTGGTTTTGGAAACAAGCACAAGATAAAAGCTGCAGAGTAAAAACACATATGTGAAGATCCTTACCGGTTCCTCTTTATGTGGATGTAAGAAAAGTATTATCAGAGAACATGGCTCGGATCCCAATTCTTTTTTTGTCCGTTGAGGGCAATCAAAATGTAAACAGCTATAACTACGTTGTGCTTCATGTTTAGAAAAATAATACATTTATGGAAATAAAACAAGGGAACTATTACATACAGGTACGTTACTTTGGGATAGCAGATTCACGTGGTACTTACAAGCAACTGCGTATCCTTACAACATGGTTGGTTTATTTTATCACATATACGTTTTCACAGTATGATGTGAACTATCTAATGCTTTGCAGTAGCTTAACAGCCTGAGTTTGTGGTAAATGTTGGCTGTGATGCAGCTTGAGATGCCTGTCCAGTTTGTGTTCTTTACACAACCAGCAGAGGGCATCCTACTTTAAACGAACCTGTTGAGATTAGATGAAGTGCAGCATCATCAAAATGACTGAAAACTGAGCAGCACAGCTCAACTGTTTGTTTGGATCTGGGGGGAAAAGTTTTGACACATCTTTCTGTACTAATGTACTGTACATGATGCAAAAATAAGAGACACATTTCAACATATTGTTTAAAAAGAATCTAGATTAGGAGAGTGCAGTCAGGACATTGAGAAGTTTTTCTGGTCTTGAAAGATCTTTCTCCTGTTTCAGTCTGAAAAAATGTCACACATGATATTAAATGCACAACCTTGTGCTACAGAACAAGCTGAATAACATATTAACTTAAACGGTATAGTAAGGTGTGTGTCTTGTTTTGTTTGTCTTGAAGGTGGTGCCTGTCTTTTATGCTGAACAGTTTACTTTGGCTTTGAGAAAGGGAGAAACTAGTTTTGAGGTGAACTACACTCTGCAAACGGAGCTGTGTGAACTCTGACTTTTTAGTATCCTGTTCTCACATGGAAGGTTTTCCTTTTGCTGCTGTGACTCCACAGTTTGGTCTTTGAGCCTGTTTACCCTCTTAGTCCATCACAACAGTGTCCCCTCTGTTGGCCTTGTAGTGTTATTATCTCTGCAGTGTTATGTTGCCCCGATCCCTCCAGCGCTGTCCACTCTGCAGCTTCTGGATCAGCTTTCTACAGTTGGCAAGGAAGATTACTTTCTCCTTGTTGCCATTAGAAAACTGCAGGGTCTTATTTTGAAAGGCGTCACGTAAATGCAGCATTATGTTTGCTCAGAAAGATGTCTATATCCCACAGTTACATCTGGGGATGTAATGATGCTGTAAGATGCAGGGTTTCCCCCAGTGTCTTGCAAGTTGTTTTTTAAATTACAGCTACAGTGGGACAGCTCATTTGGAAACTTGTTTATATTTTTGGTTATAGTTTTATTTTAATTCTAAATTTCACAGTTCCATCCCTTATTGTGTCAAAAAGGACATCTTTTCTTAGGGAAAACCTGAAATGATATCCTTCTTAATGCATTTATATTTAACTTGAATATTATCCAGGTTTTGCGGTTCAAAAAGGACAGGATACATAAAGCGCACTGGGTAGATTCAACAACAGTACCTTTTTATTGTAAGTAGATTTATTTTGGATTTACTGTTCCAAATTCACTTGCAACTATGTCATTATTTGTTTTGTTTTTCTTATTAATCTTAATGGGCTCTAACAGCTGTCATCTAAAACGGCAGATAGAGCTGAGTGAGTATCCCCACAGACCTCGGTTGGAACGGGATATTCCACTCATTGGTATTCCCCATATGTCTCGGGCTATTCTCACTACTGTGTTACATAACGCTCACTACAGTCTCTTCGTAAACAAACATTCAAAGAAACAAGTGTCCTATATCAATGATAATTACTTTTCTTACATCTTGTCCACTGCAACACTCAGCAGTAGTAAGTTTGTCCGTTTTATGTTCCTCTGTTCTGATGACTTAGTGTTGTAGCAGATAAAACATGTTTTTCATTAGTAGGTTTGACATTAGCTATTATATGGGGGTGATGTATTTATAAAGCTGTAAATCAAAGCTACAGTAGCACGGCCTCGCTATAATAAGTTGTCCTTGGTGACCAGTGTCTGCACAGCACTAGATTGAATTAGGATATGGAAAACTAATTGCATTCAGAGGATCCATTTTATGTCTGGGCCGTTGGCGTAGCAGCACTGGGAATCAGACAGGCTGATTGGACAGAACAGTTCTGGACTGCAAAAATATCAAGAGCTCCCACACTGGAGCCTGCTCCATCTGTGAGAGTATAGGGTGGGTGGTGCTGCTGCCAGACCAGCTGTAACAGCTATGGAGGGGGGTATGATGATGATCAATGTTGTCGCGACACTCAACACATGTTCTTTCACAGTGGACAAACCCAAGGCCAGCTCTGGCCAGCAGCAAGCGTCCCAACCAAACCAGCGTAGTAGACCTCCGGATGTGGTACCAGCGACTGTCACTGACGGTGGAAGAAAGGCCCAGAGCCTCCAGCAGCTCAGAGGACTGCTGGCAGCCAGTAACTCCAGATTTGAGGCCGTCGCCATAGTCTTACAGCAAGCTTTGGCTGAGGTAGGACAATTCTATTCATGGTCAATACATTTTTAAATTTTGTTTATGTTTGAACACAGGGACTCTTTAACTTCTTTTTCCTGGCAAATTATCGAATAAATAAAGAGCTTGCCATTTGCTTAGAGAAACACAGAGAGGTATTTAAATAGCAAATACCTGTTGCATTTTCTAACAGTAATATCACCGGCCTCATTCCGTTTGTGATCGATGGTATTTGCTTGCTACTGTAATGAAATCAGAGTGTGGCTCACATTGCCATGTTATCACACTAGTATAAAGAAGGTACCACAATATAATTAAACAGTTGTCTATGAGGAATCACATTTTTCTGTCCATCTAGTGGAATCCATGCACATAATACAATTCAGAAAGAAGAAATCTTATTATATTTCACTGCACTATACTTTTCTTTTTACATTATTTTATAGAAATCTGAGATAAAACAGGATGCAAGTCTTAGGTTTAACATACAGATTAAGAGCTAAACAGGTAAAGGATTGTCTTAATCTCAGATTCTTTGAGGAATAATTTGCTATTTCTTTTTTTTTTACACACAGTCTGAATTCCTCTTTATGACATAACTACCAAGTGTTGCAACATCAAGCCTGTGTGATGATACAAGGCAAACCAAATGGCATTTCTATTTACAGCACCAGCATAGGGGGGTGAATCTAAGGGTATGAGGGGCTGCACTCACAGACATACTTGGAAGCTGTCCAACACAAAACGGCCCTGTTGTTGTCATCCGTTGAACAACTGAAGCAAATCCTGGATCAAAGAGAAACGCTGCTTCTTCTGTTCTTGTGAAAATTTTAACAGAAGAGCTGAACATATTCTAACCTAAGTCTCTAAACAAGCCACAGGTCTTTCAGTTGTACTTTTCTTATATTCATAGGTTATGAAGGTAGGCAAGCATGACCCTAAGAGCCTTTAAAATATGGATTTTTAAAGCTGCTGTTTATTTAGATATGTTTTAATAGTGCTGCCATGTGATTGGCTTCCAGGAACTGGATGCCCCAAGGGATTAATCTTCGCACAGTGCAGTACAAACAGGCTTATCCTATCAGCTAAACTCCACCCGACCCCAACCACCATACTCCCTCATTTAGTTGTCAAAGCAAAATTATGATTTAGTGCTTGGACTCTATTTAGTATATTTTATCAGAAGCTCTACAAGTCAAATATGAGTGAACTAAAAGATTAAATTAAACTGGCCCAACGTAGTTAGTAATGATTTATAGCTAAATTTTCCTGTGAACCTAGAGGGAAAAAAATCAAACACTCCTGAGCTGTTTGAGAACATTAAATGTCAAAGGCTATTTCAGTCCCTATGGTTAACTTTAGAAGTGTCCTTGTCAAATCTTTTCACACATGTGTTGACTGAGTGAAACAACTGGAATGGACCATCCAAATATAAAATGATTTTAGACAGAAGATATTTAGTGGCTCCCATTAAATTGTATGACCCTGCCTTATTTCAGAGCTGTTAATCAAAAACAGACCGGTCCAGGGGGGATCATGATGTATGTGAGATCTGATCTTGTCCTGCACTCTCCATTAAGATAATGCAGAGCGGTCTGGTTGCAAATTGGAACCCAGACAGGGGGTTAATTTACAATAATGACCAGCTTTCTCTAGATGATCCTGTATAGTACACAGCTATCTACTAAATAAATCAATATCTGACATGAAACATTGATTTGAAAATGATTTCATTAATTTAAAAATGGTCCTCCAGAGTTTATGATCAGAACTGCGTCCATATCCACAGTCGATTATTCAAAAAAGACAGACCATAGAATGCCGTAATTGGTAAACCAGATGAAGGTAAATGATTCCTGATTCAGGGGCACAAGAGTAAGACATCAGGTCTGCCAGGACTTTCCTCTGGAGGCCGCTGGGAACTTGTCGTCATTTCTTTGCAATCCACTGGACCTTACCTGAAATGGTTGACACCTCTGACCCATCAGCACAGGATGTTGTGGCCAAATATGATAATTCATATGTATTGGGTTTAAAAAATAACCTGCATTAACACATACATCTGTATTCAGTTTAGCATGCATGTGCTGCAGATACAGTAGATTTACAGGAACAACAGTACAGCACTGACCCTATTTTAAACCCTACTTTAGCTGTGGTGCTTCACACACAAATTAGTCGTGTTTGTGGGTGAGGGATCAAATACTTGCTGCTGGAGTGACTCCTTCTGGTTTGTTGCTGCGGTGAAGTGAAAATAGGCTGGTGACTCCATTATGTTCCAAAGATTCTTTAACGAGCGGTTGTTTGCAAGCACTGTGCCACTGTATGTATTACCAAGTGCCACAGGGGAAAAAAACTGAGTATCTTCTATCATGAAACATGTAGCCAAGAGAGAAGAGGCTGTTAGTTGACAGGAATTTTACAAATGTGTTTAAGTGCCTGTGCGCGGAGGACTATTTCAGAAAAGTAAACCACTGCTTCTCTCAGTCTGATAGAGAAACTCACTCATGCATTTATTTCCTTTGGCCTAGATTGCAGCAACTCCCTTTACTCCTGCCTTACTCCAGAGTTTGACACCAGACAGATCCCTTGTGGCAGCTATCTGGATAGTTGCAGTTGTGACAGAGTTCGTATTGGTCTGATTTTAGTTTCAGAGAGCTTCAGTGAGTACTGTTGATTCTTAATTTCTGCCAGAAAAGGTGGGAAAAATATGGGCATTATGAGTATGCAGTCAAGTGTCTAAGTTATTTTGACATTTGCTGCTCACATGTTTAGGAGCCTTCTAAACATCAACATTTCAACCTGTTGTAACTTGAGTGCTTATTCCAGGTGTTAGAAAGCCAGTAGTAACTTATTTTTTGAGAATATTGTGGAGTATTGACTGATGGAAAACAAAACTGGGGTAGAATGTGTTTAAATTGGGGCTGTCAATGGATTAAAATATTTAATCAGGATTAATCGCATGATTTCCATAGTTAACTTGCACTTAATCGTGAAATTTATCACAGTTTTTGTTTCTGTTCTAAATGTACTTTTTTAAAGGGATATTTTTCAAGTTTTCTCAGTACTCTTATCAACATGGGAATGGAGACATATGCTTGCTTTATGCAAATGTATGTCTATTAGTATTATTGCAGCTATCCAAAACAATGACAAATACTGTCTCGAATATTCTCTAGAATAACCTCAAAGGTACTTTACGCTCTAAAAAATATTATTTAATGCTAATTCAATGCTATTTGAACATGCAGTCTTTGGATAGAATGGAATTATTTAAGCAGACCCTCGCCCTCCACAATGTTGACCAGCCTGCAAGCTTTAGCCAACATTTCAAATATCGCTGTTGAAAGTTTGTTGCGAGGGGGTGGAGGGCTCTCTGCATCAGCTGTATGCTTGGCCAGCAAGTGGTATATGATTCAGATAACTTTGGTCTTGTCTAGGGAACCATCTGGCTTTGAAGGTGAGCTTGCCATTCAAAAGACCCTCTTTAATCATTTCTGCTCAAGGTTTGTTTCTGCTTGCCATTCACAATGTTACTGCTGCATTACTTCCTGATTTCCCAAACTACGGGGCATCAAAAAAAAAGTGGCGTTAAGAGGAATTTGTGTTTCAATTCTTGTACATTTTGTTATTGAACACTAACACCTACAGCAGTTAAAACATGACCATCCTTGATTTTGGGTTTCCTTTAACTGTAACAGCACCAAAGCAGCACCTTTTACCTAGTATCACAGAGGGAGAGCAACTGTCATTGCTAGTGTCACACCCAGAGCCCACATTGTGTTAATAGCAAATGTAACCATCTGTGCACCTGTGGATGTGTTGGCCTTAAAATGAGATGTAGTCAGTTGCACCAGGTCTAAAGTCAAAGGCGCAGGGTTTTCCTGCTATTTACAGCAGGAATTAATCACAGTAAAATGTGTGATCCACAGACTGCGGTTGTATCCGCGGCTCAGTGGTTAATCCACAGATCAGTCAAAAAATAAACTGATTAATAGCCGATGGGTGATATGCACTGTTAATCCGGAAAATATTAATTGCAAAGCCACTTCTCTAGTAACTTCGAGAGGAACAGTAACTTCATTCATTTAAGAAGTTAAGTTTAGTTATGTTTTCTGTCAAGTTTTAAAACTACAGTTTTTAGTTTTGATGCTTAAATTTCCGACGGTATTTGCTGCAGAGACTTACTGTGCATATGGAAATGTTTACAGTTATTGAAAGTCAATCATTAAAGAAAATACTCCAATCAATACAATACATAATTTAAAAGGCAACAGCCTGGGGGGGTGCTTCTTACTTGTTACACACAGAGATGCATGGACCTTTTTCTCATCCTCCTTCTCCTCAGCCTCATCTGAACCCGCTGCTTAAATAACAATGCACCCGCTGCCTGCACACCTAGCATTCAAAGGTAGTGGGAGATGACACTGATTGGTTTCATTCATTTTATGCTTCAAAACACAGCAATAATTAATGAAGAGACTTAATGCAAACCCTTTGCCCCTTGCATCTTAATTTGTGCCCAACATATGCACCGTCTAACTAGCAAAAGTGGAGGTGGCCGCGCCCTTAATACACTTGTGCCATGCACTTAAGACAATGCACCATAGATCATCTAAATGGGAGCCTTTATATCAAAACATTAATTCAATGCACAAGAATAACAGATTTGTGTGTCAGGTGGGTAAATGGTCGAGTCTGTGTGTATGCAGTGTGCCGTGCAATCTGGTGGTCACTCATACGACCCAGAATAGGAGGCAGGTCCTTACCAGCATAGTGTGAGAATGTCCCAGCTGTTGACTTGATATGGTTAGGAACAGCAGCCAAACGCTAAGCAAGGTCTGAGCACTGTTTCTTATCATCTGTTTGGATGGAGTGTATAAGCACTGGACCTGGTTTGACATACCTTCTCTCAAAGAGCAAAATGATGTGAAACACATTGCATTTCAGTGTAGGAATGCAGGCACATTCCCAAATAACTAGAAAGATGATTTAAAGTCTTCCTTGACATCACTTGCTTTCTAATGCTTTCACAATATTTCTTGGTACTTGTAACCTGATCTGAATCAATTAGTCATTGATCTCCGTCTACCATCAAGTGTTATTCTACACCTGACATGGTATCATATCGATATATACTGGGGACTGGTCTAATCTTTGCACCCAGCTAGAGGTGCATCAGTTTTGCTGTATGTATGGATTATTTTTTAAATACTGTAATAACCTAAACCTGTACAGTAAATATTGAAATCACCTATTTTTATTTTTACTTTCATGGACTGTCTTTATGACAAAGGCAATCACTGGGTGTTAACACCTACCACAACATTGTCATCTTTACATAGATTATAAAAGGGGTTATGTTATGACAAGATATCATGACAAAGTATTAAGAGTTCCATCGGTTTTACCAACTGAGTTGATAAGATGGTTAAGATGTGCTGTTTCTACTGCAGTCTAAGGAATGATTACCAAGGTGCTTAGTCAACAAGTGACATCATTGTCTTTATTTTTATATGTTGGCTGTAAAGACTCAAACAGAAGCTGGAAATGTGATCTGTAAGCATTATATCACCTTGTAATGAAGTGACTTTACCCATGAAGCCTGTAGCTGCACAGCTGTAAGGTAGTGATGCAGAGGGGTGAGGGGGATGATTTAATGTAGGTTTGGATGAGTGGTGGGGGATGGTGGTAATGAAACCTCTCCATGTATCCTCCTGGGAAGGTCGCTGCACAGCACAAGTCCTGCTCCATCAGTCTGATGTCAGGCAGCTCTGTACAATTTATCTGTTTGCTCCACTCCAGCTGCCTTTTAGTGCTTTCTTAAAGTGACCTCAGCCTGCTGACGAGGAGGCTGTTCTTATGCACACTGTAGCCTGCCCCTTTTGTTGTTTTTTAGGTGTAATACGGTAATGCACTCTGCAGTCACTCTCCACAGCCAGTAAAGCGGCTTTTTCAGTCCTGCCTCAGATGTAGTCAGAGCAGTCTGGGAGGAGGTGTGTGGAGGTGGTCCGTCCACCTGGACCACTGTTTGTCCTGGAGTACTGGGTCTCCATAGCTGGGGGTGGGAGACTCCGGCTAGCAAGCCTCAGGCTGAGACTGGATCATGGGCTGTTCTGGCAGCAGATCGTGCCTTAATGCTCCCTACGCTGCAGAGAGGGTAACTGGCTTCTATATTGCTTTATTCTGCAGCCGGGAGATGACAGGACAGGGTGGACTATATTCGCTTTAGTAAACTGATCAGTGAAGTGATGTATGGCTTGTCTTACTTGGCTATTTTGTCTTGGATTCATCATGGCATTATGCAGCCTGTGTGATGTGCTGTAGTGTGTCAGGCTGTTCATGTGAGCATAGTCACAGAAAGGTATTAAACAAGAGGTAAACAGTTTTTGGATCATCTATGCGTCAGTCAGAATTCTAGAGGAGCACTGCAGCTACAGCGCAGCCCCCTTTTAATGCAAAACAGAGTCAGAAAGGGAGAAGTAAAGGAGCTAGGGGACAGCAGGCATGTGCTAAGACTGAAAACATGAGTTGAATGTGTATTTTTTTCCTTGCTGTTGAGGTCCTGTTGATGTATTTGCATCACACGGTCAAACAACCCTCTAATGAAGACAGATTTTCCTTCCAGGATTATGTGTCAGGGTGTTGCCCTGAGAGAACATAATAGTTACAAACCTCTCAGATTTATAATGCTGGCATTGCTCATTTGTGAGCTCAAGTGAGATGATTTAAGCTGAAAAAGAAATTGCATTGACATCTACATGAGCATGTGCCTGAATGTTTACATTTGTCTCCCTCTGCAGCATGATGAAGCCACAAGGCGGTGCAGGGACCTCTCCCAGGAGCTGGTCAACCTCCGAGAAGAGCTGAGTAAGTTAGGTCACCTTGGTTACATACTAGCTGTGTTTAAAGTTGTTATCACCAAAGTACAAACTCCTGGTACAGCGTCTGCTTTAGTTCCCCTTCCTGATGTGTTTGCTGATTGTTCAGGTTAAGCTGACAAGTCAGGAAACATCTTAAATAATGTTTATATAGATAATGAGAACGATACGGTTTTTCTTTTGTTTGCTGTTGTTTTTTTTTTTCATCATGAATATTTGGTTATTTACTCTGTTCACTTATTCTCTTGCTTAGATCCAATGCAGTCATTGATGTAATAGGTGACTCATCAATGTACAATAGTGCCTAATATATGCTATAAACATTGAAATTATCAAATTAAAGCACCATATTCCTCTGGACTGACAGGCATGTATTAATCAAGGAACTTGTGTCAAAATTGATTAATGAATTAAATATTCCCATTTCTGTACACAGGGGAGGTCTAACTCTTGTTTGCTTTTGCCCACCACACAGACACCCACTGTGGGTTTTCCTCCACTTGTTAATTGCTTTGTCTTTGACAGAAAATCACATTTGTCAAGACGTGTGTGTGTTTAAGCGTTGATGGGAAGCACGGTGTCTGACCATTCCCCAGGGAGTGGCAGGCTGACCTCTGACCCCACCCACACAGGAGGGGCTCCCAGTGGTGGAATGCTACACCACCTGAGGCCTTGTGAAGGCATAGGAACAATGACCCGTGTTTTCTGTCGAGCCTAAGATAATAGCCTAGAATAACCTTGTATGGACACACACACACACACACACACACACACACACACACACACACACACACACACACACACCAACCAGCTTTCATCTCTCTTCCTGAAGGCAGCAGTAGTGTTGTGGCTCCTCCCTTCCCTCACAGCCTCGGGACTTCCACATGACTGCTCTTATATGCTGAGCGCTGTTATATCTGCGCGTTAACACATTCTTCACTTCAGGGAGGCTGTGAGACCTACAGTGACCTCAGATGGACCTTATGCATAATGTGAAGTAAAAGATGTTAGAAAGTCCAGACACATTCTTTTAAGTCCACTTTCAGTTAATTTCCTCCCCAGACTGTGAACTCCTCATACAGCAATGACTTGCAGTCTTGGGCCACAGCCAAAATTGTGATCCAACCACACCCCCTTTTCTCATTCCTCACACGTAAAGTTATATCTAAAAGGGATCTGCCTTTTTTCCCCATCCATATGACACTTCCAAACCACATCACCCTGCTCTGTGGGCCAAAATGCAGCTAACTTTAGATTAACTGGCCCTCCTCCCACGTGTGAGCCATGAGGTGTTGTGAGGTGGATTTGGACTAGAAAGGCTCATATGACCAGATCTATGTTACACATGGTTGTGGAGTGCTGTACTCCAGTTGTTGGGCCGTACATGCCAAAGCCTGATAGATAGTCCCTATGTTAGCTTGGCCACTGTTCCTGGATCTGCTGCTGTTATTCCACTCTTGGTAAGGTGAATCTTTATATTCATGCAGTGCAGTTTTTATACTCTGGAGTTATTTTTTTAGCTGACTGTGGGACTTTACTTCCAGACAGCAAAGAATGAACATCATGATTAAGGAGATTTAAGACAGTTTGTATCTGACAGAATAGTCTGACTAAAATTGCAGCCCTCAGTAAATATGTGTGTACATATCAGATACAGCATGCGGCCCTCACAGCTTCATACGTCATATATCCATATATAAGCGAAAGATGTTGAAAAGAGCCTTCTTGTGCCTCCTTTGGTAACGATGATAGCATTTGCTGTGGTCAGCAAATCTATGATCAAAACTTATGTTGGGGAAAAGTAGACCGTTATTGTGCCTTGATGATTTGTAAGAGCTGTGAATGTAGCTGCCACACATGTTGTAGCATAGCAAAGCGACGTCTGGATTCAGTATTATTTTACGACTACTGTTGAAGTCATACATTGTCTTAATTTCTAATTAGATGTGGTTTATGTTTGCCAAACTTCTGAAAGAAAATCACCTGCTTAACATGACAGCTTTCTTACTGTACACACTGTGACTTCACTAGTGAGTCGAAGTTCACATCGCCAGCTGCTGGGTATCAAAAGTGTTTGTGCACAAGCACTTAAACTGGAGACAGGTTATGGAGTCAGTCACTGTCACCCACTCCAGAGCAGATATAAACATTTGGCAGTGGAAACAGTTGGGAAATGGTGAGGCTGGTGTACAGAATAAATGCACCAATTGCACAAACACAAAATGTGAAAATACCAGCTGTGGAAGGAACACGCCTGAATGAAGAAATCTGTTACTTATGCTACTGATTTCAAGATAGTGTGAGAGAATTAAAGGGATACTTTAAAACCAGCTCTGTGTCCTGGCATCAAGATGTCACAGAGCTAGATTGAAACTGGTCAGATATCCCTTAAATCTTCACCTGCTTATAAATAACTGCAGTGTAGTTGGCATATGCAGTCAAGTGCAAGAGGAACCTCCCCTTGAATGTCAGTTTTTCCATTCCTTTTTTCAGTGTCACATATTAACATCAAGGGATGACTTTTTTAAACGGAGTCCTCATTGGAAAGAACATATTTCTTACACATGCTTTTACTAATGTCTGATCTATTTTAATTAATATTACATATTATTGATATTGTCTCTCTTGACCTAAAATACAAGCTTTTGTTGTTGTTTTTTTTTTTATTCCCAGTTTGTTCCGTCAATTCATCTGAACGTCTGGAGAAGGAGAAGGATGAGTTGCGTGTTGTTCTGGAGGATGCACTGCACAGACTGCAGGAGCAACACCACAAGGACCTGGCCGAGCTGGAGCAGAGACTACAGGACTTCTACCAGTCTGAGTGGGACAAGGTTCACCTCACCTACCAGGAGGAGACTGACAAGTGCAAGACCCTCATGCAACAGCAGGTTTGTCCCCCTCCACCTTTTTAATTATGACTTGTATTATAGATTTTAATCATTTATGGAGGCAGATTTACTACCTGAGTTTCCTACTGTATTTTCATGTATAGGCTCTTCTTTCATTAAATGAATAAATGTAAAGCTGTTCTTTGTAAAAGCTCAAAAAGTGTCAGGGTGAAGCGTTCTTTGTCAATATTCTGTCATTGTTGCAATGGCATTTCTAAAATGAAAGTTTGTTTGAACATTTCTGTGCTTCAGGAGAAAATGACTAAATGTAATGAAGTACTCAGTAAAGCCTTAGGATCAACAATGCTGTGGCGAATGAAGTCTATCCTTTCTTGTTTTTTAAAGATGGTAGAGCTTGAAGCCAGTCATGAAGCCATGAAGCTGGAACTAGAGAACAACCATGCAGAACAGCTGCAGTCTGTTAAACAGCAGCATGAAATGTCACTGGAAGGTGAGTGTAGAGTGTGGTCTTTACCTAGTTTGTAAAGTGTCCTGAGATAACTTTTGTTATGATTTGGCACTATAAATAAAATTGAAGTGAATTGAATTGAACAGTATTAATGATTCTCCAAAGCTGCATTTTGTGAGTACATTTGAAACTGACTCGAGCTGAGAAAGTGTTGGATAATATTTCGATATTTTATCTCAATGAACAAATGCATGTTTGTTTGTTTTTTGTATTTTGTCATAACCTATAATCTTATTATGTTTTAATGTCATCAGAGCTCAGAAAAGTCCACAATCAGGAGCTGCAGTCTTTGGACAAAACTTTGAGAGATACAGGAGCGGGGTTATCTGTAAGCTTGTTTTAACCTTTATCTAAGAAATCCGCTCAAACTATAGCATGACATGAAGGTAACTTATGGATTGATGAACCAGTGTGTAAAAACTTTACTCAGTGACTTTGTTGTGCTGCGTTCATCCACAGGTACAGATTGAAGAGCTGACAGTGGAGAACAATGCCCTAATTGAGAAGCTTACTGCAGAGGAGAACAGGAGGAAACAGCTGGCCGAAAAGAGCCAGGTACTCTTATCTTTACGCTTATTATAGCAGAGCTCCACTTTAGAGGCATCTCATGAGTCCAATGTTGCTTGCCTTAAATCATAATATGTGGTGAAACACGTTTTAACAGAGAGAGAAACTACCAACAGAAACAAAGGTCATTACAGATCTGATTTTGAAGTTCCCATTTTGTAAAAAGTGAGATTTCCATGACTTTTTCTTTACTGTAAAGCAGGTTGAGGTGCTATATAAATACTGTACAAGTATCAAAATGCTTAAGCATAGTCTGTATAATGAAGATGGACGCAGCTTCTGGGTCAGAAAAGTGTAGCCAATGCAGAAGTTCCTTAAATCTGCATTCTTTCTAATGCCCAACAAGGGGGTGACTACATTTGTTGCAAATAGAAATCAGTTTGTATAGAAGTCACTGTGAAAATGAGCCTACTTCTCACTTGATTTATTGCATCAGTAAACATTTTCCTAAATGGTTTATGGTCTCAGTCGCTAGTTTCAGGTCTTCTTCAGTACAGCACAATGTTCATTTTGAAAATTATGGTTCAATTTAGAAATAAAATAAAACAGGGTTTGCTTCACGATGGGTCTCCCTTGTGATTTACAGGTCGCTGTGCTAGTGTTAGCTGGTAACTTTGACTATTGTAATCTATTGTATTATGAGCTCCCAGCTCCCCCGCCAGCAATAGTCCACTGGATGACTCGTGTCAACTGGTTGAAAAACCAGTATATTTCATCTTTAGCATTTAGCTTAGCGCTGCGTCATTGAAACAGCATCATTAGCGGAGCACAGCCTTATGCTGCTTAGCACGCCTCCCCAGCCCCGCCCTCTTGTCCAAATATGGCCACGTCCAAACCAAGCTGGCGACATCCACAAACAAATGGCTGACGTCACATCAGTCTCTATTATACAGTCTATGCGCTCAATCCACAGAAAAATGCACACAGTCTGTATTCAGAAACTGTGTCTTTAAACGATCCGTCAGGATTTCTGTACAGTTGTGATGTCACCACTATACTATATATGGGTACAAAAAGGCTGCTACAGTGTTGCTACAGTGATCCCCGGAAAAAAGCTGACCAATCAGAGCAGACTGGGCCTCAAAGAGACAGACTCTAAAACATTGTGTTTCAGACAGAGGGTGAATACAGGTAGATTCAGACGGACAGGATGAGAAAAATGTTATTTTTTAACATTAAAGCATGTACATGTTCTAGTAGAAACTCAAAATAAACGGTTATACTCTGCTAGCTGCAACTCTCTACCCAGAGTGTAGATTTTAATTTTCCCAGAGTGCTGTTGTACAGTGAGGAGACCACTCCTCATCAGTGTTAAGTGGCAGCCACATGTACTCAGCATTCTGCCGTGGCACAGTAGAGTCATTAAGGTTACTGGCTCACATTACCCTGCCAGTCCACATCTACTATTAATAGATACAACAAAAGAACAGCTCACGACCACTTAAGTAGTTAAACAAAGACTGAGTAGTTTAAACACTACCTTCATACAGAGCATCGTATTTGCTTACTTGCAATTTTTATGTCAGTGTGTATGACACCTAAACATCCAGCTTCATTGTCCCTTTGAGCACAAAGCAAGAATTTGTAAGTGATGCGTGGCGCCCTCTGTTGTGTGCTTCTGAATTTACAGCCACATGACATTTACGAGGATAGCTGTACTCATTTTTGAAATCTTTTTGACATTCATTGAACATCTTGGCATTACTTCTATTCCCACAAAAGGACTCCCACACCTTGTATCTGGAGCAGGAGCTAGAGAGCCTCAAAGTGGTGCTGGATATCAAAAACAAACAGCTGCACCAGCAGGAAAAGAAGCTGATGGAGATAGACAAACTGGTGAGACCCGAGGGGGATGATTGTTGGGCATCAGGACAAGCAATTCTACTGACACACACACACACACACACACATCTCTATCAATCATTCTTTTGATATTTTTTCTTTCCAGACAGAGAAAAATGTGAAGTTGGATGAGAGCCTTAAGAAGGTCCAGCAGGAGAATGAGGACTTCAGAGCCCGCATGGAAAGACATGCTGCACTTTCAAGGTTAGACTCCACCATATGAACTCATGTCGTGATGCCATCCAGACTTTTAAGCACCTAACCGCCCGCCTCAGTTCAGACTCTTTATGCTTCACTGAACTTTTGAATGACCGCACACACTGCTCCGGGCCATAGACCTGCATCATTTTCCAAAATCGATTAATCAATGAGCCACACCATTGCACAGGGTGACATGTTTCTTCCATGAATATCGTCCCGGTTGTTTATTTTGACTCAATCCCACATCAAACGTTCACAGCTTAAAAATCATCGTCAACAAATATATAGTTTAATCCAGATTGCAAAGACCTACAGTGCCCATCTGTTGATTACTGAGCCAATGAGCAAAAAACAGGCGGGGGCAGTCAAAGTATTGAAAGACGGATTAATGTCCCATTCTGCTCCTTTTTAGGTTCATACTAGTATTTTTGATTTCTACTAGAACATGTTTACATACTTTAATGTTCAAAAAACACATTTTTCACACACTGCCTGTCTAAATAAACCTGTATTCACTGTCTAAAACGCTCCGTTTTAGCGCCTGTTTCTTTAAGGCACCTTGACCTCATGTTTATAATGAAAAAAGACACAGAACTCTCACTTTTTACATTATGGGACCTTTAAGGTATAGTTTATTTCTTTTCATAGGTGTAGTTGACAATAACAAAAAAGGAATAATGCTGATCTTTTCATTAGTCTTTCCAAAACAACCCATGTGATCTTAATTTGAGTTGTTTATTTTAAAAAAAAACCTAGTAATTTATATTTGATACGTGTGTAAACATTTCTTGTTGGTGCGTTACAGACAGCTGTCGACAGAGCAGGCAGTGCTGCAGGAATCCCTTCAGAAGGAGTCCAAGGTGAACAAGCGGTTGTCCATGGAGAACGAGGAGCTGATTTGGAAGCTCCATAATGGCGATCTGAGCAGCCCCCGCAAGGTGTCCCCCACCTCCTCCTCCCCCTCCTTCAGCTTCCAGTCACCTCGCACCTCTGGCCTCTTCTCCAGCCCTCCTGTTTCACCCAGATAACGATGGGCCCTTGCTTCCAGGAAGCACACCCTCTCTTTTGAGTTATCCCTCTGGAATTACGAGCCATGATTGTTTCTTGTTCGCTTAGCAACACAACAGCCTCGCTCCTTCAAGACTGGATGAACTCTGACACTTTCTGTACAAGGGTACAGACTGTATAAAAAAACAAAACGTTGCACAGAAGCACTTAATAAGCAAGGCCGCCTTGTTTTTTTGCCTTTCACATCTGACACTATGGGGGGGGGGGGGAATCTCAGGACTTCTATGTCATACACTATTTTTGTTACTTTTTGGCAGAGGCTTGTCTGTCCTGAAGCTCAGCACACATACACACACACACACAGTACATGCAGTAAAAGATACACACATGCAGACAGAACCATACTGTGTGTAAGAGCGCTTCTCTGTGTCTCTGGAGACCACAACCATGGAAAAGATGACACACTCCCTCCTCAGAGCGCATTTGATCTGAAATATGCATGAAATACAGAATTGCTTCTGTTGGATTCCTGCATAATTTTTCACAAAGTGACCGTCAAATCATCACATTACTAACATCCCACTGCCACTCAGTAGACCGGGGCTGTACAAGTCTCAGTCTCTGTCCAGAATTTCTTTATGGTTAATGTTTTTCGTGTGAAGGTTCGGGATTTTTACACCAAGGCTGTCAGTTTAAGTTTCATCTGTGGCCTCAAATATGTTTTACTTTCCACATTTGTTCATTTGGCCAAGGGACCAATCCAAGTCTTTGTGCATGTTTGAGTCTTGGTAATCATCACCCCCCTACTGAACCCTCCTAATGCAGCTTTAAAGTTGGGGTCTTTGCAAAGAGTTGACCAGAAGAGGCTCTGCTCGTCAGTGACACTTCAGTCACTCAAAAAGAGTATTTTGTGTGGAACTGATGTTATTGGTTTGTTGACCCTGTTTGAAATATGCAATTAATAAAGTATCGTATTAAACCTGTTGTATCAAAGCCAAGCTATATAACTGATAACTATGAGCTACATATTTTTGATTTACTCTCAGCAGATGAGACTTTTAAGAGCTATATTATAGGACTTCAGGTTTTCCTGGAACTCAGCAGGTCCAGCTTTGCGCCCGTTGTTGAGTTAAGCAAATACTCTTAAATGTTCTATACGCCACAAATATACACATACTGAGCTAAAGTATATGCCAACTTCATAACAGCCAAACATCTCTTCAGCAAAGTGGAAACTGCAGCAAGTGTTGCATTGGACTGAAGTCAGTTCTGGGCCTGCAGATCACATTCCACATACGGAGTGCATTAGGACGTCAGCCTGGCACAGCTCAGCTTTAAACCACATTCTCCTCTTCGCAACATGCTGCAAAGCCAGAGCCTCGGATGGCTGCTGCTCTCCTTTCAGCATCATCATTTCATTTAAATGCAGCGTAAAGGCCAACTAGGATGAGTGTGATGTTTGATTAGGGATCCCAACACAGCACAGTGCCAGGGTTTACAGCAGGCTGTTATGACATGTATTTAAAAAGTATAATCTCTGTTTGATAAATGTAGCATTTGTCTTAAGAGCTTTCTTATTGGCATCAATTCTGCAACTTTTTGCAGTTTGAGAGTCTATATTAAAGCCACACCCCTGATGAGCATCTCATGAAGAATGTCTAACAGTGGACTTTTGTCTCATCAGTGTTCCCACAGATGTTCAGTAGATGTGAGGCCTGGTCGACTGGGGAAGAAAAGCCATACAGGTCACTCCAAAAAAAGTGAAACAATATTTATGAATGAACTCTTCAACAAAAGATGTAGCAAATCTTTATTTTGTTATCAATATCTGCGATTTAAAAATTCACCCATTTATATGTATGTACATGTCAACTTCATCGGGTCTCACTGGTCGGTGTGTTCCGTTCTAACTCGACACACTCAGATCAAAAACAAGAGGCTCTGAAAGGCGGGGCTATTTGGAGATGATGTTGGTCGTCACAATTGTCTCACCGTGCTGGTTCTTGGCTTTACAGATGTAGTTTCCAAAGTCGATGGTCTCCAGGTCTTCTAGAGTCATGACGCTCTGGGAGACCCGCGTGGTGTGGCTCATACCTCTGTTGACCAGCCTCCAAGATGTTTGGATGTGAACTGGACGGCGGTCCTTAAACAAAGATTTACCACTATTATGTTGGTGACAACCAGGGCACCCAACAGTTATGTGAATCACACAATTCACCATGGTTTACCGACAGACTTTTAAACCCCCCCATCACTTTAAAAAGGTTTTTCCTTCTTGTTATGCCCTCACTTGAATGTTTGAGCGTCAGTGTGCAGAATGATGTATGTGCAGAGTTTTTCTCTTTCATCAGCTGAAGGGGAAATGTTTCACTGTGCTCATGTTAATGAGTTTAACACCTGGATGCACCATCACAACTAGTTTGGAAGCCAAATATACAGCCTACATGGATGTAAGAGCACAGCTTTCAGTGGAGGAGACCTTGTGTCCTGCAGCTAAACTTTTGAAATGAAAAATATTCATATATTGATTAAGGGTACATATTTTTCTTTCAACATCGGGGGACGGCCTCCCCCAGAGAGTTTTGAGTGAAAAACACTGAGATTAGATAGTGGATTTTTCTAATTTGTGATGAAAATGTAAAGGAACACACAGGAGACTCCTTAAAATATATAAATAATAATGACTTAAAGCAACCTATTTTTTGATTAGGGGCATGTCAGTTAGATGAATCATCATCACACGTTCTTTCGGTTTACAATTCACATGGCCGAAAGGGAAAGCGTGAGACTCAAAAGCTTATCTAGCCCCGCCCCCGTTACCCACAGAAAACATTATCTTCATCATACTATTTTTCTTGTGTCCTTTGACAGAACGTGTTTCAACAGCAGGCTGTAGTCAGAGCTGCCGTCCAGCTTTAGACAGCCAATCAGACACAGTGTCTACATTAGTCCATCATGAGTGAGCAACAGTCCCGTCTTTTTGCCTGTCATGTTTTCTCTTTTAATCATCCCTCTCTTCTGCAGCTTTCTCTGCGCTCAGCTTCGCCATACCCTCCCTGGTTGTGGCTCCATCCGCTCACATCCTGGCCACATAGTCATGGTTTTTGGAGATCTCAGAGCTGCATTACATTACAGTAACCGCAAAAGTCTGTCATAGCTGACAGACTAGAAGTCCCGCCCCTATACCCATCCAACCAATCAGGAGTTGATCACAGATCATCCCATTTTTATAGCATCAAATGACTGAAACCAAACTTATCAGAAAAAATGAACGCTGAACAAACAACGTGATGGAAAATGTCACTTTAATGTGTTCTTTGATTTTTTTAGTTCGGCCATGTCCATTCGCTAACATGCAGGGGGTGGGACTTGTGAGCTATACTGCAGCCAGCCACCAGGGGGCGATACAGATGTTTCAGCTTCACTTTCACAAAGTTGTCAAGCCGCCCATCTTTATATACACGCTATCACCGTGGAGACTGGAGAGTGCCTTCAGAATAATAATGTGGGTTTTTTTTCAGTAATTATAAATTCTCTAACGATGGATTGTGTTTTTATTTCATAATGGGTTTAACTGCATTAATCCTCAAAGGATGCTATAAAAACTCAAAATTATAGTTAAATGTGCCACTTTATTATTTCATGAGTCTTTAAATCATGGATTAATTATTTCTCTTCAGAACAATAATATCAAAAAGTTAAATGCATTTTTAATATCATTTTGCAAATCCACTAAGACAATTATCGAGTGGTTCAACAAATGGTCATTTTAAATCCCTTCATTTATAATACCCTACTAATAGCATCATTTAATTGTAGTTTGATTACTCCCCGTACAGATTTAGTGTGACATTTTAATATGCATTAATTGTCCATTGTGTAGGATTGAGTGGGATCTATTGGCAGAAATGGATTATTAATAATTATATTTTCTAAAGTGTATAATTACCTGAAAATAGGAATCCTTGTGTTTTTGTTACCTTAGAGTGAACCGTTTATGTCTACAAACATACATAGTAGTATACGGTGAATAGAGTCCGCCATGTTGCACCCACGGTTGTTTCTACAGTAGCTCAGAACGGAAAACACTGGCTCCAGACAGGGCCATGTGCAACCGCAGGTGCCACTAAATCCTTCACACTGGACCTATTATATTATATATTTACTGTCAGAATATTATGGGAAAAGTCAAAAAATAATTAAAAAACTAACTTAACTTAAACAAAAGTTATTATTAAAGTTATTAAAAATAAATGTAATTTAAAGTATATTTAACGTATCCTTCTAAAAGGGTACATTCAAATAGATGTCATTTAGTTCAACTTCAATTTACTATATATATGTAATATATAATTCTGCAATAATTAAAATGCTACTTCACTTTATATATGAAAAGTGTACTTACTGTAAGTTTATTTTGAACTGTATGTAAGTGTACTTTTGAAAATCATTTGTAATGCACTTAATATGCTTTTTGAAGTGTACACATTTGATAAAAAAAAGTGCACTTTAATGTAAATAACTTTAATGTAAGTTCATTTTCAGATATATTTCAGTGAAAAGCTATACTCCATTATTACTAAACGTATAGCGGTAATTTAGTATACTTATGGGTATAAGTGTTCAAGTCCTTGGTAGTACACCGTTAGTATGATTTATTAAAGTGTACTTTCATTTTAAGTATATTTACAAATAGTGCACTTAAATATAACTTTTACTGCTGTTTACAAAATTGAAATCTCTTTTGGGACAAATAAAGTGAAGTGTCCTGACATGTGAACACAGTTTTGTTGTCGTCCTACCTGCCCAGGATAAGACCAGGTGAAGCTCACGTCCACCTCTGGCTCCCCCAGCACTGTGCAGGTGACGTTGACGTTGTCTCCTCCTCCCGCAGACTCTGGAGAGGCTTCAAGGCTCACAAACGGTGCCCCACTAGGAACTGTCAACAAGAAACAGTGATGTACATATTTATAACATTTATAGATGAAAGCTCAGTGGCCTTTAAAGAGTTAAACCTCCGTCATCTGTTTCTTTCCATCTGCCAGTCAAACTTGCCATGGCAGCTTCATTCTACCTTAACCACACACAGTTTCCATTTCATGAATTCACCTCTCATCCTCCTCCCATTAGAAAATCCAGACTGTTTCAATTTCAGAGGGCAAGCGTCCACATAAACCCAACTCAGCAGCGAGGAGGATATTGACATCTGTGAAATACAACCTTCTCCTGAAAACTAGTGGAGCAAAGTAACCAGCGCTTGATTCATGACTTTGTGTAAAAGCCTCTCACGATGGATGTTGGGGCTTTTAATCAAAAAAGTGACAAGTAACACGGTGGTGTCCGACAGTTGAAGGTGTAAGAAGAATGGTTAGTGATCGTGCACTTGGATCAGATTCAGCACCGACATGTGTCACTGTATTTATGGCCGTGTTAGAGTGTGACAGCTGCATCCTTACCCTCCACATAGAGGAGCTGGTACTTTGTGGAGATCTGAGGTGTGCCTTTGGTCGCAGCCTTGCAATAGAAGACCCCCTGATGTTCTGGGCTGGGGTTCTGCAGGACGAAGCCCTTGGTGGGGTCATAGGTCACCTGCGTCCCATTGGCTGGGATCTCCTCCGGAGGGACTTCTCTGTGCAGGGACACCTTGGCCTGGGGGTCGGTCACACGGCAGGGCACCACAGCGGGCCGGTCCGGGCGCAGGTATACGATCTCAAAGTGGATGGCAGAAGGGACGAAGAGGTTGTCTTTGTCTGTTTAGAGGGACAGATGTGTGGCGTCAAACAGGTGCAGGTGTGCAAAATAGAGCTACGGTCGGGCCCAAAAATCAGTCTTGCACCCTTCATGAGTCCTGATCCGATTCAAAATGTCACACTGTAAAGATTACTATGATATTATCACATTACAAGCGAGTCAACTTAAGTCTTTCCAGTGCATCAGCAGACATTTGTGACGCGTCTTCTTGATTGTTCAGCACAGCCCAAAAACTGTCACATGCTATATTAAATAGAGAGTGTATAACATTTGGTCACACACAGTGGTACACAGCCCATATATTATTAATGACATTACATTATAAGGTCTGCTTTTAAAATATTAAAATAAAACAGTGAAAATGTGAAATTTGACTGAAACCAACTAGATTCAAATTACGGCCCGGGAAGACAGGTATGTGCAGAGAATCAAAGCTCTAACGTAAAACCAAGACACTGAGCTGAAAGACGGTAAAACAGTCCAGGGCGGTACATCATCAGGTGGTAATTCCCTGTGAGTCCATCACTGTGAGTGACAACTTAGATTACACGGTCGTTTGATCCATTGTTAATCTTAAATCAGTGCAGGGAGTAAAGGGAGGCTTCACTTAAATGTGGGCTCTCAACCTGGCAACCTTATTTCTACAACTGCAATGCCTTATTACGGATCCTATTACTGATGATATAGCATGAATCAATATCACATGTATGTATTATAACGATCCTTTAACCAAATGATATCCTGTGCTCTTTGTAAATAGCTGTTTTTGCTCATTTCCATCTTTCTTCAGTTGAGATGTTATTGTTGTAGACAGACTGCTTTATTGACTCTATTGTTCTTGGTGTCTCAGTGTGATGAGATGTGTCGTATGATGAAAATCTTACTGTGTTTGTTTGGAACACTGGACCAAACAAACGTCCCTGCGTGGGATAATAAAGTTGAATCTCAATTTTAGTAGGACGTGCTCTGTATCCCATGAATCACCTGTGAAATAGACGTATGAGACGTAGGTGCGCTCGTGGTCCTTCTCACACTCTGTGCCGTCACACACGACCACCCAGCAGCTGTAGAGCCCCGTGTCAGCAGCAGAGGGCGACTCCAGGATCAGCTGGCTGTATTTGTCACTCTGCTTGATGCTGGAGGCGGGAAACAAAAACTTAAGACTTTCACGTTCACATCAACACGTAGCATGACATACAGCTGATGTTTGTGTGATCAGCACCTGAGGCGTGAGTCATTAAAGGTGTCCAGGTAGGTCGGGTAAGACCACTCGATAGAACTGCCTTTACAGCGCAGCTCGATGTTCTTCCCAGGAGTCAAAGCTGTACTCTGGCCCAGGCGCAGGAAGCGTCCCTTATCTAAAACCTGGGTCAACAGGGACTGACCTTTCCCTCCTCCCTCTTTTAGTTTGGGGTGTCGCACCTTCACTCGCTTCCCTCCTGGACGGATGCGGTTCTCTCCTACATCTTTTCTTCGCTTAACTTGCTGGCAGGCACCTGAATACACAGAGGGTGGGAGGCTGAGTTAGAGGCAAAAATAATAAAAATACAACAAAGATTAGTCGGAAAATCATCTGTAACTGTAGACCAGAGCTCAGTATGCCCATCTAGAGAGCTACTCTTTGGGTTTCCACCAGCTGTGACAACAGGAAGTGTGAAATAATACTGAGACAAAATGTCCAGAACCCAGCCTCTCTTACTGCTGCACGCTCTGCCATTCTCAGTGGGATCAGAACATATGAACCATTGAAGACGAGGAACAAATGAACAGTCTGTGGTGTAGACTTCCAGGCTTTGTTGTTTTATTCTTCTGTGCAGCATTAATGAGAACTCTGAGGAAAGGTCAGCAGTAAAGGCCAGTTAATTAGAAACGCCTGCTGCACGCCTCAGATGCAGCTGCTTTGAGTTGGTCTGCAAACATTCTTTGCAAAAACTCACGACACTCTTACAACTCTTATGCAAACTTTTGCAATTTACATGCATTATATACGACTCAAATATAGCAGATAAGTTGCAGTGTACGCCTGAAGATAGACAAAATGATTGACAAATGATGTCAATGTGTTTGTCTTTGTCTTATGTGAATAAGATTGACTTCCATTCTACGCCCACCACACAAGTGACACCCCAACCTCAGATTACCTAATCCTCCCGCTACCTTCAGGTTACACTCCATGTTCTTGTGATTAAAATAACAGGCATTTTGCTTCAATCATAAATCTTTCGAGACATATGTGGAGACTTTACTCACCATTTTGGAGCTCCACCCAGAGCAGCGCCAGAGAAAGCACAACCCAGAGCTTCATGGTGCGCTGATGGGGTGGTCTGCTCTGTGGGTCCGGAGAGATCAGGGAGGTTTGGTGAGGGGCTCAGTGGGAACTCTGCAGGCTCCAGTCGCCGTGTTCAGATTTCCAGCTCCATCTTCACAGACTGAGGGGAAAAGGGAAATCACTTCAGAGCCCTTCTGTTTCCTCCCTCTCCTCAGACCTGAGAGCAGAAACACAGGCTCTGGGGCCCTCTGCTGGATCTGAGTGTAGTCACAGTGCTTTTTAAAGGGTGGCTCCGCATCAAACTATACTATAAAGCAAGAATCTCTTTCAGTCAGTCTGTCTGTCTGTGAGTGAGTGTGCCTGTCTCCAGAACTTTCCGTCCAATCTTCTTCACACTTGTTGGGTGCATCACCAAGTGTGGAGTGCAGTATCAAATTTGGTGCAATATGGCCAGATGGTGGCGCTATAACAATGAACTTTATGTTATGGCCTGTAACTTTTGAACTCAAGAGTCAGAAACTGGGGGTGCAGACGAATCTATCAATTCATCCATCCATCTTCAGCCGCTTGTCCCTATCGGGTTCGCAGAGGGCTGGAGCCGATCCGAGCTGACATCGGGCATGAGGCGGGGTAAACCCTGGACAGGACTCCGGTCTATCACAGGGCACATAGAGACGAACAGAGACAGACAACCATTCACACTCACGTTCACACCTACGGGCAATTTAGAGTCACCAATGAAACTAACACGTGCGTGTCTTTGGCCTGTGGGAAGAAGCCGGAGAACCCGAAGAGAACCCATGCAGACACAGGGAGAACATGCAAACTGCACACAGAAGGGCCCCAGCCTGGACTCGAACTAGGAGCCCTCTTGCTGTGAGGCGACAGTGCTAACCACCACATCACTGTGTCGCCCACTCTATCAATTCAGTTCAGTTCAATTCAACTTTTATTTACAGTGCCAAATCATAGCAAAAAGTTATCTCAAGAAACTTTACATACAGAGTAGGTAGAGACCACACTCTGTGACTTATTTATGATTTACAGAGACCCAACAAATCCCCCATGAGCAGCAACATGTCGCACTAGCTATAATACAAGTAGTAGTAATTATTGTAGTTATTATATTCAGCATTAATCCAGCAATCTTGTCCACACAGATTATCTAATCCTCCTGCTACCTTCAGGCTACACTCCAAGTTCTTGTGATTAAAATAACAGGCATTGTGCTTCAATCATAAATCTTTCGTCGTAATGTATTAGTTGATAGATATTTTGTACAAATAATATGAAATAGCCCGGTCCCAGTTAGAAAATGAGACCCTCCTAAATTATGGCAGGTGTATTGGGCGGGACTCAATGAAAATGTTACTGAGAAAAAACACAAGAGATGCTAAATAACCAAAAGTTTACACAAAACAACCAAAAATTACCACAAGGACACAAAAACGGACTATAAGGAAGCAAAACGACCACAAAGAGATGCTAAAGGACTAAAAATAGACACAAAATGACAATATAGACACAAAATGACAACAGAGAAACATAACATTGCTAAAAAAAGATGCAAAACGACCACAAAAAGATGCAAAATGAGTAAAAACAGATGCAAAACAATAAAGACATACAAGACAACTGAAAATGGATGTAAAATGACCACATAGAAAATCGTCTAAAATAAGAGCAAAATGACCACAAAGAGACCCAAATGACCACACAAAGACTAAAAAAGGACTCTTTGAATTCTCTGAATGTCTGGTTCCTATGTAGACAGACCGGGGGGCCTCTCCTATGAATGTGCCCAGGGGCCCATTGTCTCTTAATCCGTCCATGCAAAGAAAGGCCTGGTTTGCAAATGTCTAAGAGCTGAGAACAGGTTTCACAGGAGAATCGTTTGTTCCCTCTCTATCCTTGTTCCTTGCACCATGAAGATGAATCTGCTTCTGGATGTACAAAACGTTAATAACTCCATAAACAATTTCAAGTCCCGGCGAAGGGAAACAGCAGGTTAGTAAAAAAAAGAAAAAAGACAGAAAAAGAAGCAAAGACGGTAGGAAACACAGGTGTGATGGAGGGCTGTGCAAATGGGTTCAATTATATTATACAATCATTTAAGAATTAGTTTGTGCTCATTTTATAAATATGTCACCTCATTATTGGTTTATTACAGTTTTTTTTGATTGCTTTGACCTGGTTGAAGAAACTGGTAACCTCTCAGTCTTAATCATCACTCTCTCAGCAGACCAAAAGACACCTCTTGCAAATGAGTTAACCCATTGTCATTGTTTCGACACACTTCCCACTGCACCCTTTTGCACATCAGTTAACGCAGATGTCATTCAAGCAGTCCAAACTCCACTGCTTTAGCTGTGGTAACCAAACAGAACATATATGTTCCCATCTCTTAGACACTTCTTGACCAGTTTGAAATCACTGAAGCACCTGTTTGACACTGCTTCACACAACTTTTCCATTTGCAATCAGTCTGCAGGCTTCCTCCATACTCTCCATTTTTAAATCCTATAGAGGAATTCTTCAGTGCATGGAGATGGAAGGTTTACGATCATCGCCCCTATGACCAGATGCCCTTGATGGATGCAATGACCGCTGCTGCCCAAGATATAGATGCAGAGGCATGCCAAGGCTGGATCAGGCATGCAAGAAGATTTTTCCCTGGGTGCATCGCAAGAGAAAATATTGAGTACGATGTAGATGAGGCCATGTGGCCCATTCGTCAAGAGAGAATTGACTTGAAGAGATTTTTTTCTTTATTGTACAGAATTTTCATTTTCATTTTCCTTATGTCTTACACAGAGATGGATTTTTATACTATATATGTGGTTTCTGTTGGAATATTTCATTTCTTAGCCACAATCTCAAAAAAAAAAGAAGAAAATGCAGACTGCATTCAATAAAATTTGAAAAATCATTGTATTTGATTCTGGATCTATTTTTTGCAAGAAAGCAAATTGGCACTGATATGTAAGCTGCTGAGCAGTAATGCAGCACTGATTCACATTGAGAGCTGAATGTTGTATTTTGATGCCCCTTGTCTAATGACTGATTGGAAGCGCTTATGCACTTGTGTGAAAGTTGTGTTGTTTGAGGGCAAAATTTGCTTTTGGTGCATATTTTAAATGTTTTGGCGGAGGTAGAGCCTTTTGCAGGCAAAATTAGTCATTTTGACCGTTGGTGCCACTGTTTAGGCCTTTGCATTAACAGTTTTGAAAAATGTGGATTTTGAGTCGACTACTGCGTCAAAGCAATCAAAAAATATATAAATATGTCGTGGTCACGTGCTGGATCCCTGCTAAGCTGCATTTGATCCAACTGTCAAAAACTAACACATGGCATTGTTCCTGCAGTGGCTGAAACAGAAAAAAAGTCCCGTATCTGGCGGTATAACGTTGGTCATGAGTGGTGCAATCATATTGAACGTTTATACTTGTTATTTCAATAGATGCATCATTTACAAATATTCTACATATCCGGGATCACTTTCCTCTGTGGCAATGAAGTTTGGTGAAGGTCAGCGGTGGACTGTTGGAGCTCTGCGGGACTCGAGCTCAGAACGGCCCTCAGCGTTCCGCGTTCTGTCTCCAGGTGCGTCATTCGATCAAACTGATCATCATTCAAACCAAAACCTCTGAATCATTCAAACCAAAACCGCTGAAAAAATCACACGATTTCTACTTTCACTCGACGATTTCTCTAAAAAAGAAACTTCAACAGACGACTTTTTGCACACTGACCTCTACTTAAGACCTCTTGTCACTGACAGAAGGACTTTTTTCGACAGAGACGTAAGCTTTATACACCTTTTGAATCCGTGTTTTTTTTTTAATGTATTTTTCTATTGAGACTTTATGAATCCCAATAATTCACAGATGTGGTTGACCTTATTGGCATTATTTACAATTCTCAGTGTGAATGAATCAAACAGAACTATCAAACTTTGACTGATTTGTGTCCAAGTTTAAAGAATAATTTTATAAAAGAATTTAATAGGACCATCCGTTTCATCTGTTGAACAGAGAGCATGCTGAGGTTTATTAGGCCTAATATAAATATTTGTATGGTGTCCTGGTGATATAGGCCCACATAGGCCATAAGTGACGCAAGCAATAATATTTCACCCTTGTTATTTCAATGGTGGTATAATTCAAAAATATTCTACATATTTGGGATAATGTTTATTGAGTCTTTGAGCAGTTAAAATGCAGTCAGTAATGTCTCAGTAAACTGTACTCTGTAGCCTATACTGAGGCTGCAGTCGGTGCTCATGGACTTGATTTTGTGTCAAAGGATAGAGTAACAGGGTCCATATGTGCCCTCACATCAGTGCTGACCTTAGACCTATGGGGACCCCTCCTCATTGTGACATCTACGCACTGACCCAATGTATGCATTGCACATATCAGTTAAGACTAAAAAGAGGCCTATTAGCACCAACATGTTCCCCCTAACCTGTATGGTGTTTCTCAAGGTCTTTTGCCTAACATGGTAGAGGTTTGATGCGTATTTTAGTGTTATGTGGTCATGGGAAATGGCTGAATTTCACCTGTGTCCATGTGTGAGATGGCAGAATATATAACAGATACAACAGGACCAACAACAATATGATGCACAAGGCCACAATATGGTAGAAAAGCATTCATTACAATTAAGAGAGAGACAAACGGAGCGCAGTTTAAACAAAATGTTCACAAAAAATCCTCCCAAAAAGGGCAAAACTTGTAGTAACAGTAAATCATCAGTTAGTTTGGAAAAATACAGGATAAACACTTTTATACTATAAACACTTTTATACTATATATACTATATATACTACTATACTATACTTTTACTTTCTTTTGCTTGTGTATAATTTAATGCATGGCAATTATTTGTAGTATCATTGCACCGCGGTACTGATCCTTTCAATTCAATACGTGATGTGATGACTTCCACAAAGTCATTATGATAGAGCAGTCCATGGTGTTAATGTGATATGGAGCAGTGGTCTGAGGAATGTATTTGTTTGTACCTTCAGATGGACCAACGCAACAAGTGGATCAAAGCTTTTGTTACAAACCCCAAGCAGCCCAGCATCCCTCGGCCCACCCTACGTAGGATTCCAGCGCCAGCCTCCCAGAGTGGCTCCCCACCTGTCACTGACCCTGGCTCCTCAACTGGAGCCAGGGTCAGTGCCAGGCGCCAGAACTCAACACAGCGGCAGAGCTTGCTGGACGTAAGTGTGACCCTGGCTCCTACCAGGCTGTGACCCTGGCTGCCTTAAAATGTGTAGCTTCATAGATAGATAGAGATTCAGAGATAGATAGAGTACTTTATTATAGCAGTCCAAGGTGTGTTAACATGTTGTATTTTTTTTTACTTCAGATGGCACTCAATGCTCCAAAGCCCTTGTGGAACCACCCTAAACCACAATGGATTAAGAACATGGAGCTGATGGAGGTTAGAGACCAGTCTTGGGGCGGGCGCAAGAGAGCTGCTGAGCCTGCAGGTGAGTATGACCGTGGCTTCTTCACTAAGGTCCGGACAAGACCTCGCTCTCCCTTCTACAGGCATTTCTACAGCTTTTCCCCGTTTCCTTCACCTCGTGGCCCCACACTGGATGAAGGCCCTGACCTGAAGCCAAAGGAAACAAGCCCCCCTAAAGCCCCTGAGGCACCCAGGGAACTGCTGTCATCAAGCCCTGAGCCAAAATGGGTGAAGAACATGCGGCTTCTGATAGAGAAGACAGACCCGTGTAGCAGTAGGGGGCGCAAAAGAGCCGCAGGCACTGCAGGTAAGTCTGACCCTGGCTACAAGCGCGACACCCCAGCTGTCTCGGACCGTGGCTCCCCACGTGGTCTCTCTCGTGGAATCACCCCAAGTTCCCCCAAAGGTATCCCTCCGAACTCACAGACCCCAAAGTCAAAGGAGGAACACTGGAACTGTGTGGCGTCAGGTATTCCCACAAAAATCACCCATAAAAAGCTGCAGAGTCCGAGCTCCACTTTCTAACCTCAGCCACACAGTGAGTCTTTGAAAGCAGGCCCCTCCAGAAGACCTGATCAAAGCAGTGTGTGTATGCCAATATGGAGCGGCTCTGACCAGAAGTGGGTGCAGACCGTGAAGCGTGTCATGAAGGTGAGAAACCAGTGTAGCAACAGGTGGAGTGTACTGACCAGCAGGTGAGACTGCAGGTAAGTCAGGTACAGTATGCACCTTTAACTAGATTTTTAAATGTTTTAATTGTTACTGGGTTTTCTCATGAAATTGCACTAAACTGAAAAAAAAATAGAAAATAAGAAAAAACAAGTTGAAGAGGTAAAAAAAATATATAAATATATATATATAGCAAGGGGCTACAACCTAATCCCCAAACCAAACCTGTTTAGACCCCAACACAATGATTCTATTTAAGTTAAATAATAATAAATAAATAAATTGATAAATATACAGACGTAAAAGGAGAAGAAAAGAAAGGAAGTTGTAATAACCTAATGGTGTATGTAGTATATAAGTATAAGAGTGTAGGTGTGGGTGTAAAATACAAGAGTGAGTATATGACTCTATCATTCTCCTTAATAATAATAATAATAATACAAATAATAACAATAATAACAAGAATAATAATAATAAAATATAATAATAATATTAATAACAAAAGTATAATAAAACATAATCAAAAAATAATAATAACAACAATAATAAAAAACAATAATAACAACGTGTGTCATGTGTAATGAATGAAGCAGAGTTTAGTTTGACTGACTCTGACTTTAAGCTTCACTTTGAATCAGAAACTAACCAGAATAACATGAAAGCATGGTGAAATCATAGATCATTATGTTTATACATCCATAGCATGTGGTGGAATTAGCAAACTAGCCGCCAACTGAGCAGCCACTCTTGTCACAGTGTCACTGGTTAGAATTCAGGAATAAATACTTTAATTGTTGCAAAAGCTATTGTACTAGTATCAGAGTAGTAGGAGGAGACCAGACCAGAGGAGAAGAGACCAGAGGAGACCAGACCAGACCAGAGGAGACAAGACCAGAGGAGACCAGACCAGACCAGAGGAGACAAGACCAGAGGAGACCAGACCAGACCAGAGGAGACGAGACCAGAAGAGACAAGACCAGAGGAGACCAGACCAGACCAGAAGAGACAAGACCAGAGGAGACCAGACCAGACCAGAGGAGACGAGACCAGAAGAGACAAGACCAGAGGAGACTAGACGAGACCAGAGGAGAAGAGACAAGATCAGAAGAGGCTAGACGAGACCAGAGGAGGCGAGACCAGAGGAGACCAGAGGACACAAGACCAGAGGATACCAGACCAGACCAGACCAGAGGAGACCAGACCAGAGGAGACCAGACGAGACCAGAGGACATGAGACCAGAGGAGACCAGACCAGACCAGAGGAGACCAGACCAGAGGAGACCAGACCAGAGGAGACCAGACGAGACCAGAGGACATGAGACCAGAGGAGACCAGACCAGAGGAGATGAGACCAGAGGAGATGAGACCAGAGGAGACCAGACCAGAGGAGACCAGACCAGAGGAGATGAGACCAGAGGAGATGAGACCAGAGGAGACCAGACCAGAGGAGATGAGACCAGAGGAGATGAGACCAGAGGAGACCAGACCAGAGGAGACCAGACCAGAGGAGATGAGACCAGAGGAGATGAGACCAGAGGAGACCAGACCAGAGGAGACCAGACCAGAGGAGACGAGAAATAAGTCTATTTCTCAGGTAAAAGGTAAATATAAAAGCATTTTGTCTCTTAATAAATATAATTTTAATTAATATCTCTTTTTAACTGTTTTCTGTTGTCTGCATTTGTCTTTTCAAAGAGAAGAGGGGAGAGGCAGGTTGAGACCTCTCCCATTAAAGCTAAACATCAATTTAACGTTGATTTTTAAGAAAGAGAGGAGAGGAATGTTCAGTTTGGACTCTTGAAAAGATGAATTTGAATTGAGTTCTTGTTTAATTACAGCTGTAGTGATAAACAAATAACATTGTTTTTTACTAGGACAGCACTTTGAAGATTGAGCCACATCTCGTCAACCACTTTTGCCGTGATCGACAGTTTTAAGAGGAAGTGTTTCAAATAAAAGGTCAAAATGAGAGGAAATGTCTCAGTTTGATTTCTATGGTTTTTGTTTTACCTCCTGGTTCATCTTTGCAGTTGATTTTGTCTGTTGGAAAACCAAAAATCACTGTATGTTCATATTGTTTCATCATGATGTTTTGTACGGAGCACACGTTTTAAACAAAGCTGCTTATACAGCCATCAAGGCCAAAACCAATTCCAATAGCAGCACAAGTGATATTCTAAGGTGCAGTTTCATATAAGAAAAAAATGAAATGAATGGGTCTCTGTCTCCCGCTGGAGCTCCAGCTGCAGTTTGACGGTTGCAGTGTGTTTTCTTACGCCATGACCGCTGCAGCTCGCTGCTCCTAACCTCAACAATGAGATGACAGATTCTGAAGCTCAGAGGAAGCAGAGTTAAGTTTGACTGACTCTGACTTTAAGCTTCACTTTGAATCAGAAACTAACCAAAATTACATGAAAGCATGGTGAAATCATAGATCATTATGTTTATACATCCATAGCATGTGGTGGAATTAGCAAACTAGCCGCCAACTGAGCAGCCACTCTTGTCACAGTGTCACTGGTTAGAATTCTGCCCATAGTTTTTTGGTGTAAGAGGAAAGCAAGAACAAATGAACTGTCTCAGGATGTAAATTACAGAAAAAGCAGTTAATATTATTGTCTTTTTTTATTTTTGTATATAATGATTAGCTGGATAAGCGGCCAAAATGGGTTTTCTCAGGAGGGTGGCTGGAGTCTCCCTTAGAGATAGGATGAGAAGTTCAGCCATCCGTGAGGAACTCGGAGTAGAGCCGCTGCTCCTTTGCATTGAAAGGAGCCAGTTGAGGTGGTTCGGGATCATCTAGTAAGGATGCACCCTGGGCGCCTCCCTAGAGAGGTGTTCCAGGCACGTCCAGCCTGGAGGAGGCCTCGGGGAAGACCCAGGACTAGGTGGAGAGATTATATCTCCACACTGGCCTGGGAACGCCTCGGGATCCCCCAGTTAGAGCTGGTTAATGTGGCCCGGGAAAGGGAGGTTTGGGGTCCCCTGCTAAAGCTGCTGCCCCCTGCGACCCGACCACGGATAAGCGGTTGAAGATGAGATGAGATGAGATTAGATGAGATTTCGCAAGAAACCCCCCTAACCTGATTTGTAATTTAAAACTTGTTCGGAAGCATCCAATTTTTCTGTCCAATCAATGTGATCTGTGAAACGATTCCAATAAACAGAAATATTAAGGGTAGCAACAATATCTTTTTGGAGTAAGACACATGCTTTTTATTATTATTCTTTTGGGTTAGTGAGAAGACATTACATTCCCAGAGACCCTTAAAATAGTGATTTCCTAATACAAAAGTTAAATAAGCAGTGATACGCTGCTGGCTGTTTAGGGCAAATAAACAGGAAAGGTCGATGATTCCTTTTGCAGTACTTTGAATGAAACAGCCTGGTATGTGTTTCTACAGGCAAAAAAAACAAAACACTTGTGTCCCACCAATCCTGACATCGGATCTGCACCTGTGGTTGGACTATAATATAAATTGAGGACAGTTCAGATGATGTGATGACTTTAATTCATTGTTAATATCTAATTCAATTCAATTAAATTGTATGTATAATGCCAATTCATAACAAAAGTTATCTTAGGACACTTTACAGACTATTTATGATTTACATAGACCCAACAATTCCCCCGTAGAGTACGGTGGCAACGAAAACCTTCCCTATAACAGGCAGGAACGTCAGACAGACCCAGCTCTGTGGAGGACGGACATCTGTCTGCACCGGTTGGGGAGGAAGAAAAGGAGAGAGAAAGAAAAGAGTAAAGATGGACACATGGACAGAGAGAGACAAAGACAGACACTAAGACAGAGACAGACACACTTCCTTAGATAAGCCTGTGAATGTTCTCATTCGTCCAGATCATCGTTATCCTCAAAGCAATTTCAGTCAAAAGCAACTGGACTTGGTTATTTGTCTTGGAAGACGTTTCACCTCTCATCCAAGAGGCTTCATCAGTTCATGTACGCATCAGTCCCAGCCTGGTCAGATGCGTACATGAACTGATGAAGTCCCAGCCTGGTCAGATGTGCACATGAACTGATGAAGCCTCTTGGATGAGAGGTGAAGCGTCTTCCTAGACAAACAACCAGTCCAGTTGTTTTTGACTGAAATTGCTTTGAGGACTTCCTTAGATGCAAAGACTTCCCAATTAAGCTACAGATATTTTAAATAAGCAATGTTTTGAGGACACGTGGTTTGCTCTTTTTTTAATCACTCAGCAGCAAAACCATAGACTTTATGAGTAAAACCAGCGACTTCCCCATCATTAACCTACCGGGAATACATCCATACACTCAATCTGAACACACGCATGCGCGGTAAACCAGCGTTAACGTCGGCTCTGCCAGCGGCCGGTCTGCAGCATACCTTAAGGGCGCGGCCTCCCGGAGAGTTTCAGGGCACGCCCTCTCAAATGACCTTTCACTCGCCCTGTTTCCATTACAAAAAAAGGGCCCTAGAGGGATTTACGAGACTCGGAGGTGACGTTTCTCTCTGAATGGGTTTCAATCGCCTGTGATCAGTGATAAAGCAGAGCGCCAAAGTCAGAGATCCAGAATAGGTGTAGTGTGATTTCAGGTGGCCCCTATTATTCACTACGTCAACTTATGTACAAGTTACATGAAAGAAAAAACTCCACCTTAAAGATTCGAGGCGCTGTAAAAGTGTTTGTTGACAGACAGGCTGTCACCCCGCTGCGCTCTGTGTGTGTGTGTGTGTGCGTAAATGGGAGAGAGAGGTGTGGAGCATGCAGCAAAGTACCACAGGTCAGAAATTAGATCCGTGCACAGCTGATTTTCTGCGCTGTGTTCTTCTACACCACTGGATTAAGTGTCTGCTCTACTTCACCGTGTTGTGGTGGCGTCTGTCCGACCACACGTCACATCCCGCTCAGAGCTGCATCCTATCAGAAACCGGCAATTGAGTGTCTTTGATCTGCAGTCAGGGGTAAGTGCCGGTGTCCGTAGATGTTTGAGTGGAGCCACAGGTGACACCTCGGAGGGGAGCGAGGCTGGCTGACCGCAGTGGACGGACGGAGGTCAGCTCTGACAACGAAGCCCCGTGTGGGTTTTCTAACGGTAGTAAGTCACTGCTTTTGTCCGGTTCTTTCTTTACTTTCACTTTCACGGAAGCCTAACCTCATGCGTTAAACTCGAGAGAGACACAGTTAAGTGTCCTCTTTGAGAGCCAAACGGCCTCATTTGCATTTCAGAGAAAGCACGGCTTTAGTTCACCTCCAGCCGGGACTGTCACGACCAGCGACCCTGTTGGTCCAGTTCCCGACGGACGCTTACACTAGCGCTGCATTCCTGAGCATTGGGAAGTGGGTCTCATCCGAAACTTGGGATCTCCCACGGCACTGGAACGCAGCATTAACGCCTCCTTAAAAGGAAAGAAAGGGTGAAATTACATTTGGTATGTACAGTTTTTTGCCAATTTTGTATTTTATTATTCTTTACATTTCATTTGTTGTTAGAAATAAGTACTGGAAACATAAAACGTTTATAGGCTACCTTATACACATGTTCGGGCACAATATATATGACTGTTCTAAAATGACATATTGAGCCTGTTATGTGCCTCATAGTTGGTGTTATGTGTTAATAGAAATGATTATTATTACTTATATATATATATATATATATATATATATATATATATATATCATTTGCATTTCTATGGACAGACATATTCCTAAATGGATTTGTTTCTAATGGTTATTTCCCCCTGGGCTGTAAAGCTTGGTTATTCCTCAATCAATTAAAAGTATAATTGACTCTGTTGATAATTATTAATTACCTACTCGAGAAAAAGCCAGATTTCACGATGCCAGCTGTTAATTATCAAATGTTAGGTGTTCTGCTTTTCACAGATGTTTAAGCCTATAACAGGAAATAGAAAATCTTTGAGTTTAAGATGGTGAAAAGACCCATGAAGACGTCACCCTGGGCTCTGAGAAATACTGTTGCACATTTAACAATAAAATACACAATCGATTCATTGAAGAAAGAAAAATGCATTGCATCTGATTTAAGTAACTTTGTCTTCAAGTCATGCTGCATTAGCACTGAATGTTTGTTTAAACCAACACGGCTCTGTACCTTTGCTGGATCATGTGTGTGCTTCAGGAGCTCATGTGCCATGTTCTGCTCCTGTAGCCTGTTTTTGCTTCATGGATATTTTTCTCATTGATTTCCACAGCTACTTGAGCCTCAGGGGCTGCAACTGGTGTGAGCACAATGGCAGAAGCAAGGTGCACAGGTAGTATGTCCACAGTCATCTCATCATATGCCTGTTACTCACTGAGTTGACGTTAGGTCAAATGTAAACACAGAATCTGAGTGGAAAACTTATCTCCTCATTTTCTACATAGCTGAACCATGGAAGCATTAAACAGGTTTATGTTTATGGAGGGGTTTCGTAGTTCAAGTTCTGACGTTAAATGCAAAATAATACCAGCTGAAATTGGAGAGCTTTTAATGAAATTCACTGTTTTTCGCTCTTTTTTTCACAGTAAACATTGTATGTTTTTTTTATTCCTCTACAAATAACAGTTAGTTAAAGTTGCGATCTTCTGATATTTTTATTAGTCAAAAGGCATTTGTAGCATAAGAAGAAGCATTTTAGTTTGCCCCATTTTTAAACAATGAAATATATCGTGATGCATATTATCTCTGAACAAAAGACTTTGGTTTGTGTTTCTTTCCCTCTTTCCTCAGTGCCCTTTGTAGACAGACATCGAGTCCAACTAATCCAGAGAGTGAAACGTATCGGTCCAATTCTGGCTGAACTGCTGGCACATAATGTTATCAGTAGAGAAAGTTATGATGAGATCATATCCATCCCTGACTCTCGGGAGAAGATGAGCGCGCTCTTCAGCGGGCCGTTGGAGTCGAGTGGAGATCGAGGAAAAGAGGTCTTCCACAAAATCCTGGAAAAATATGAGCTACATCTAATGATTGACCTTTATGATGATTATGAAATGGAGCAAGTGAGTATATCCTTATTTCTAGAAGTGTGGATATCACAGGTTGTAGCTCTCATGCATATAATTACTGTTTTTGAGACTCAATTGGTTAATACAATTGAGAATTAACATTTTATGTGAATTTATATATGAGTTTAGATTATTTAGAATAAACTACACTGAAGCCATAGCGTATGATTCACATCATTTTAAGTATTTTGGAAAAATGGAAGTTTTTCCTTTACGAATGTGTAGATGTTTTTTAAAAAATATGCAAGCACAGTGTGTATGTTAGGGCGCACTCACTGTCCAACCAGTGCCGTACCCAAGCACGTTTCACAGCTAAAGTCTAGTTCGTTTGACCAGTGTGAGCAAGCGTACCGCGCCTAGGCGTCATTTTATGTGCACCTGTTCGAACATAGAAAAAAAGAAGGACGGACCATGCGCAGACATTTAAAACAATGGCAGCGAAAGGTTCACGTTGGTGTGATGCGGAGGTGGAGTGTTTACTGCAGATTTGGTCGATGAAAATATTCAAAAACAGTCGATACAAGACGCACAAAAATGTCTCTAACTTGGCATTACTTGGCATTAATGAAATGCAAAGAGATTAGACATCCTACCCTGAATATACTGTATGATATGGCCTCTCTGTGTTCCAGGTATACACAAGGGTGTCTCAGATGAGGCGCTCTAAATCACTGGCGGGTTTGAGTTCAGAGGAGTTTGACAAATTCAAGTCACTCATTGCATCGGAGAAAAAAAAGGTTTTAACGAGCATGAACAGGACCGATCTGGTTCAGAGTTTGTCAGACATGAGCTTAGAAACCGAAGGTAAGGCAAAGAAGACAGAGTATGTGAAATATATTATCTATTTTGTTCATATTGCAACTAGTCTGGAAAACCAGACCTAAATCTATCCAGACGTAGGAGCAGACCGACGAGCGATAGACCTTCCCAGCTCAATGGGCGGCACCAACACATGCATTTCAAATTACCACTGCATGCAATTGGATAGCCCTACGACCAATCAGAGCAATAAACAAGGTGATGATTTTAGCGGCGCAGCACTGTCACCATCGGTTACTTCCCACGGTTACTACTCACCCATAATAGATACATTTGATGGGTGAGTTGTGATTTTCTGACATAGTTAATGAGCTCCAACGGCGCAGAAGCGGCTGCAGAGCGAATTGAAATTTGGTAGCGATGCGTCTGGATTTCCAGGGTATATTGCAACAACAAATGCATCTAAAACCACTGAACAATGTTGGAAAACCTTAAAGTAGCTCTACACTTTCCATCTTGTCACTGTTACAGATGCTTAAGTAAGATGAAATGATTTGTATCATTAATGTTCATAAATCCTGATAGATGACTTGCTTGTCTTACTAATGACTTGTCTTTTCCTGTGTCCACAGAGCGAGACGGGGACACTGAGAGACACAGCTGCCCACTCCTCTCACTGGTGCCTTTTGTTATTCTATTATTTATATCTCTATTCTATCTCTATACATTCTTTATTTTTCTGACTTTGATAGAGAGAGACACACTATAAATTATTATTGGTGTTTCTTGCTTTTTTATATTAGAAAAAAAGTTGGACTGGTTAAAAAGCCACACATTGTTCAATCAAGAGGCTCCTTGCCGTTTTTGTAGCAGTCTATAGAAGAGTTATGAGAGAATATGGCTGATGTACTCTTACAACATCCATATTTCAACAACAGAGATGTGACTTTTGTCCCTTAAACATTTCCCTTGAATTTCCCAGGTGGATACGAAGGTGTCTGATATAGAGCTGCTTTTAAAAACACTGAAGGATTTGAGTGACCGCGAGTTCAAGAAGTTCACAGGGATCCCGGAGAGAACCCACCTGCCCGGTTATCAATACATTACAGACAGGCAGGACACAGTGCTGTGGTTGGTGCAGAACTACGGCCAACAGTATGTAGCGACGACCAAGCAGGCTTTAAAGAAGATAAAGCGGACTGATCTGGTGCAGAGGTTGTCAGACGGCAGCTCAGGACCTAAAAGTAAGACAATAGATACAAAACATCCTAAAATAAACGGACTTCTAACATGTCCTTAATGTATGAGCTTTGTTTTCCTTATCAATTTCTATAATGTGATTATTTTAATATGAAGTATGAAAAAACTATTTGATGTGATGGCTCAAAATATCTGATAAATGATATGCAACTTGACAGAGTTTGAGAGTAATTCCATGTTGACTGTCTTTTTCTTTTCTTTTTTTTCTTTTTTTTACAAAGCAGTATTGCCTGAATTACTCGTTTTTATTTATTTTCTCAGAGAAACACTCTGGGGATGAAGACCGGTCTGCGCTGATCCTCAAAGTGAGCATTGTCATATCTGTGTGACCATGCAGAGCACAGCTTTTTATTTAATAACACTTAGACTTCTCTTTATTGATCCCTTTGCGATGACTCCCGCAAGGAAGTCGAATTTCCAGCAGCTTACAAAAACACGAGGGAGGTATAAAAAAATACAGTATAGGATAAGCAATAAACACCTCAGCTAAATAGATGCAGAAAGTATACAGTATAAACAGTAAACAATAAACTCTTAGTCAAATAAATATGAGGTAAGATGCATCATCAACATTAATTATGATAATGTTAAATTAAACCAAACTCATGATTTAATTTGAATGTTTCTCACAGAGTTAAAGCTCGGTTAAGACAATCAGAATCAGTAATAATTAATAATCCCAGGGGGAAATTGATACTAAAGAGTAGAAGGACAAATGAATCATCCTCTGCTCGAGCAAACATAATCCCCAAATGTATCAGCAGTTTAGGTGACCCTGAAGAAAAATGTTTCTTAAAACATTCACATGCCTGAATACTTGATAAATTGCAAGCTGATTAAATATATATTTTCTCATATGCATATACTTGTAATGTTCCAGGTGGCAACAATGATGGCTGTTAAAGAGCTGCTTATGGAAACGCTCAATGATTTGACGCACGACGAGCTCCAGAACTTCAAGTGGTTTCTGCTGTTCACGTTCTTCCGGAGGAGCTTTGCCGTAGAGTGCATGTCATGGAGAGAATTGCAGACGAAAGACACAGCCAAAGCACTGATGGAATTCATGGTGAAGAAATGTGGTCGGCAGTCTTTGGAGGTGACCAAGGAGGTCTTCATGGACATGAACAGGACTGATCTGGTGCAGAGGCTGTCAGAGACCAGCTCAGGACTCAAAGGTAAGAGATGGACGATAACAGTCTCATGAATCTTTACATTTAACATAGCATATCAAATATACAGTTGAGATCAAAATTAGAGAACAAAGTATTCATTCTTGATTTAATCTGAAATACTGTGATTTTTTGCCCTTCATAATTTGATAGAATATCCGCTGTGGTTATACCACTGCTGCCCTAGCGTGTTTTTGGAAGTAACCAACTCACCTATACAAAAACCTTTATTTTGTAAAATAATGAGCAAAATTAGAGAACACTTTCAGATCCCTCCCAGTTATTATCTGGCACCTGTTGACAATGGACTTGTCCAGATGAAGGCCAAAAAGATGACCCTCTCAGCCACTGCAAGAGAGGTTGGCGATCTAAGTCTGTGATTTCAAGAATATTGAAACTTTACAGTCCCTCGGTCGTCCATGTGAAACAAGTGCAAGAGAGGACAGGGTTATGTGAGGATTCTTAAGGTTCAACACTGCAGCTGGAGTTGCTCGCCAGTTCAGTGCTGAACAGGGCAAGGATCTGTCTCTGCACAGAGTGTCTCGTTATTTAAGACTTTTTGGACTGAAAGCCCACTCTGCAGTGACCAAACCTCTTATCAGCAGAAACAATGAAAAGGCTAGATTTGCTTTTGCTGAGGAGCATGCTGTGTGGACAGAGGAGAACTGGTCCAGAGTGACTTCAGTGATGAGAGTACGTTTAATTTATTTGGGTCTGATGGAAACATTATCTTTGGCGTAGAACTAGGGAAAGACTGAACCCAAAGTGTGTGAAGAAGTCAGTTAAACTTGGAGGAAGAAGTATCATGGTTTTAGAGATGTTTTCTGCAGCAGGAGTTGGGCCTCTTGTACAGCTACATGTCAGCCTGAATACAAATGTTTATGTGAACCTCCTTCAGCAACATGCAACACCTTCACGGCAATTGTCTCCCAATTAGCTGAAATTTTCATGCAAGACAATGTCCCCTGTACAACAGTCGAAGCAGTTCTTGAAGCTAAGAATGAAATGAAATGACCAGAACTGAGTCCAGATCTAAACCCCATAGAGAATCTTTGGAAAATTGTTGGCAACAAAGTAAAGTCTAAGAAACTCACTCCAGTTAGTGAACTGTGGAAGAGACTGAGTCCGAATGGACCAAGATCAAACCAGAGCAGTGTGAGAAACTAGTGATGTCCTGTGGGCGCAGATGTGCTGAAGTCATTCAAAGCTGTGGCCTCTACACTTCCTGTTCATTTTTGATGCCTATAGAAGAAAACATTGTTGAAATTTTCTCTTCTGACACATTTTTTCATAAAAAAAAAAAAAAGGTTTTGTTGAAGTGCCTTGGTTATTTAAGAAAACATGTTAGTACAGCAGAGGTATAGATGCAGAGAAAAAGACTTCATCATTAACACTGAGTTTAGTAGCAATCAGGTGAAACTGGTTATTGATTTTTATGATGTTACTAGTAAGAGTTCTTGAGATTCAGAGCATTAATACAGCACTAAACTTATATGTGCTATGTAGAAAAGGAGTACTTGTTCATGCATGTGTCTGAAAATGTTGGTATTTATTGTATTTGGGAACGTTCTGTGAGAACTGTGGCGGCAATCTCAGCCCACATGTCAGTATTTCCAGTAACGCTCCTTTTAAAATATATTTTCTGTTCATTTTTGCAAAGAATCCTTATTATTATTATTATTATTATTATTATTATTATTATTATTATTATTATTATTATTATTATTATTGTTGTTGTCTGCTTATAAATCCTCATACATTTATATTGCCTGTCTCCTTAGAGAAACACTCTGTGGATGAGAATTGGCCTGCACTGAACCAGAAAGTGAGTAATTTCACATTCGTTTGACTTTAAACTAAAGCTGAAACAACTGATTACTTAAACATAAAAAAAAAAAGTTGCAACTAATTGGATGACTGATAAATCATTAAAGATTGTCACCTTGGACTAAACAATATTGTGCGACATTTATCAAATTGTTTATCCCTCTTGTTCTTGGGGTTGCACTGGGTGGGGAGGGGTCAGTGAGGAGCTAAGATTTAGTCCTACATCTGATTGTTAAGTTGCGTGTCCTGCCCCATGTGCCTACAAATGTTCATTCATGGAAAAAAGAAAAGTGAATGAGTGCTAAATGAGTCAAATCATAACAAACGTTATCTCAGGACACTTTACAAATCCCCCAAAACACAGTGTTGAAGAAAACCTTCCTCTTAAAAACTGGTAAATGTTGTCAATTGGACAAATATCAATTATATCGTGACCTTGTGTGATGCGGCTGATATACTCTTACCACATCAACAATCTATAACCATCTCAGCAGAGCGTCTTTTTGCACTTTTGCTCTGTTCACCTTGCCTTTTGAATTTACCAGGTGGAAGGGATGGCGTCTGTTATAGAGCTGCTTTTGGAAACACTGAAGGGTTTGAGTGTCAGGCAGCTCCAGATGTTCAAGTATTTCCTGAGTGTGTCTGACTTCCACAATCATTCCCCGAACATCCCAGTGTTTCTAGAAGAGACAAGAAGAAGTGACGACACAGTGTTTTCAATGGTGCTGACCAGAGGCCAAATGTCTGTGGAGGAGACCGTGGAGGTTTTAAAGGCGATGGACAAGACTGATCTGGTGCAGAGGTTGTCCGGCAGCAGCTTAGAACCCAAAAGTAAGACGACAAAGGCAAAACCGTGTTAACAATGTTAAACTGATCTATAGGTGTGTGTCGTGTGTGCCAGAGGAATTATGTTCTTTGTCTGTCCATCCGTCCGTCTACATCCGTACCTCTGTCCCATTCTCGTGAATGCGATATCTCAGGAACTCCTGGTGGGATTGTCTTCAGATTTGGCACAAATGTCCAGTTAGACTCAGAGATGAACTCATTAGGTGTTTTAGGTCAAAGGTCAAAGGTTATACCATGACCTCACAAAACACACTTTTGTCCATAACTCAAGAATTCATGCCCTAATTATGACAACCTTTCACACAAATGTCTAACAGGATACAATGATGAAGTGATGACATCTTATATCCAAAAGGTCAAAGGTCACCTTCACTGTGACATCATAATGTTTCCCACCATTATTCAACGCCATAACTCAGGAACAGAAGGGGAGACATTTGATTGGATACTGAACTGGTGACGTTAATCTTGAAACTGTGCTGATTGTTTAGCTCTTCTGTGTTTCCTGGTTAAAGGTGTGTGTGTGAAGCGTCCACACATCATTTTATTAAATTCCTTCAAAGTCTTCACTACATATTTTACCTAAGTCTGAAGAGTTTGGATGTAAACTGGAACTTGACACATTGATGGAGGCAAACTGTGATTCTAGATCTTCTTCTCTTTAGATTCTGAATAAATATTATAATAATAATATTATATATAATAATACATTTCTAATTCAGAGAAAAGACACATCTGGTATACAAAAGTATATTTGATGACTAGTATGAGAAATATTCTGGGAGAGGAGGTAAAAATGACTGTTGTGGAGGTTGAATTGTAATTTCGTGTATCATTAAAGCGATTTTTTTTTTCCTGATACTGTTTATTGTCTGATGTTAAATGAATCACTCATGACTGCCACTTTTCTCCTCAGAGAAACAATTGGATGAACGCCGACCTGTACTGATCCAGAGGGTGAGTAAAGTCACATCTGTCCGACCCGATACACTTTTAATTCAGCAGAAGTAGGTTAAAAAATCGCCATCTTGAACGTTAAAAATAATGATACAACACAAACTTCTGTAGTACACATTTATTTATTTTTCACAGAACTGAAGCAGCATTCAGACTGAGCTCTTTAATATAATTTAATATATCACTGAGGATGAGATGAGGACGTAGGAAAAGGGAGTTTCCTTTAATTAGTTGTGTTTCACAAACAAACAAACAAACAAAACTCAGCAGACTCATCAACAAAACAATTAACTTACTGATCAAAGCAGCACTCTACACTTTAATGAATTACATTCATCATTAATAACATGCAAATAGATACATTAGTAATTGTTAAGTGAATTTATTTCCCATGAATGTTTTGATTATATCAGGTGGCAACAATAGCGGCTGTCAAACAGCTGCTTTGGGAAACTCTGAAAGATTTGAGTGAAGACGAGTTGGGGCATTTCAAGAAGTTTCTGAACTGGATTTTATGCCGGAAGTACATCCCAGACACCTCATTGGGTGTCAGAGCAGACGCAACAGACACAGTGGATCTGTTGGTGGAGGTCTTCGGCCTGCAGTCCGTTGAGTTCACCAGGGAGATTTTCAGGAAAATGAACAGAACTGATCTGATGCAGACGTTAACAAAGCCCGGCTCAGGACTCGAAGGTAACAAAAATGAGACCAAAAAACTGTCACAAACATAATCACACGTCTTATACATGTCTAAGAAATATATTATAATAATACATGGATAAATAAAAAAGGGAATCTGCTTGAGTACAAACTCTGTCATCGCCAAAGTAAACAATAAAAACTGGGACAGGGATCAATGAATTATTAATGAAACTATTAATGATAATCCCCCTCCACTCACTTTTGTTTCTGTCTCCTAAAATATTGAGTATAGGAGCAAATTTTGTCCCTACAGAGGTGTTTTCACATTCCTCTCCTGGAGGAGGAGATGTCTGTGCACTTCTCTGCAATTTGAAATCCAAACGTATCCCAGCCAGCTGTATCATTTTGCAGGCTTCCCTGTAACCTCAGGCCTGCCCATCAACCTCTGGTAGAAGCTAGAACACAGTTACCGAAGAGTCTCAAGTTACCGCAAATACGTGCGGGAATGCATGCACCAGCAGCAGAGGGGGGGCAAGGCCAGATGCAAAATTTGAGGAATATATTATATATAATATATCTATATAATATAATATTGAGGGAGAAAGAGTAGATGTGCTGGGTTTTTTGTGTGTTTTTTTTTACTTTCGACGCAGGAATAAAATTTAAATCATGGCAGTGTAGTTTTTAAATTAGGGCTGGTACTTTAATGCGTTAATTACCCTTAATTAATTACAGAAAAAATAACGCAACAAAAAAAAAAAAAGCGGAACATTGCTTATTGCACAAGTTCCCGCCCGCACCGTAATATGACGCAAAGGACGCAGAACGAGAGAAATTAAACCGATGAGAAGCGAGATGAGTTGTTGCTGGGTTCAGTGGGCGGACATTTTTAGTTCTAGAAAACGACCAAGTGGAAACCTGGACAAGAGCACGGTTGTGTGCAAATTGTGAAAGAAAGAATTTGCCTCCCACCTCAACTCCAAACATGCTGCAGCGAACATGAGCACAGACAACGCTCCTAGTAAGGACTGTCATTAGTTGATGGATCATTTTTGTTTCTGTGTTTTAGAAAACATTGGAGAAAAAGCACTCTATGTTAAACTGTTTATTTTAGGCCAAGGATATTATTCTTAATATTGTTGCAATGTTAGGTTTCCACTTTTCCTGAATATACCGTACTAAGCCCAGTTTTATTATTTTAAAAACAAAAACAAATGTGTTTAAGACGTAAAAGTTTACAAAAAGTTAATGCTCACTTATAAATAAATAAATATGAATAAATGTGGCACTGTGTGTTAAAAGACAGATAAATATTTGCCCCCCCTTTAAATTTTGTGAAGCTTAAGTCTAGAAACATTTAAACTAGTGTTTCGATTGTCCATAGTAGTCTATAAATCTGGGTGAATGTGCTTTGAATGGGTGATATTAGTGCTGCATAACTCAGCTCCATCAGCAGAGGGCGCTCTAAGCTTAACACTTTGTTGGGTGTCAGTAGAGGCAGGAGAGCAGAAGGAGTCGTCGTCAGTACGTGATGAGCGAGTTTAAGTGTATGCTACAGCGTCGATTTTCACTGCACTGTTTTCATATTTCCTACAGGAAATAAATGTGTTATTCCAAGAGTGAGCTACCCCTCATCCTTAAACGTGGAACATAAACACATTGTGTTGTTTTAAACTCATTTTTGTGTCTTTTCATTGATTAAGTCATTTACCAAAATCAATCTAAACTGGAAGAAGTTGCTTCTTGTGTCAAATATTGATATGCGATTAATCGTGGTTAATGAATTACAAAGCCTCCAATCCATTAGACTCATTTTTTTAATCTTGTCCCTCCACTATTTTAAATACTTAAAACGCGTCTGGAGTGGGACTTAAAATACAACAGCTCTCTCACAAAGGCTCATTTACTTTGAAAAGAAAGTAAACCTACTCAAAGCCTGCCAAGGAAAACTGAACTCATGAACTTCCATTTTCTTTGGCGGGCTTTTTTGTATGTTTATTTCCTTAATTGAGCCTTATTAATATTCTGTGAAATTAGATTGAAATCATTTTCCGCGTACTTTCTTTTCAGAGAAATGCTCCGTGGATGACCCTGAACCTTCACCGTCGGAGGTGAGTCTCACTTTACACATCACAGCTTTCATTCAGTAGATGCAGGTGGAAAACCCTCCTGTTCTTCAACATTATTCATGCGGATACAAATGAAAGCAATTGTTTTAAATTGGATGGTTCTCACAGCATTATGGTTGAGCTCTTTATAATAATGTCAGCATGAACTTAGATGACTATTTTTGAACTTTTCCAAAAATGACCTCCATAAAGACAGATATTAAAGGCTGAATATGTAGAATCTTTATTAAACGCTATAACTTTTTTTAAATAATGCACCCACGGGACGTTTTGAGAGGTACAGTATGAAAGTATTGCTTTTCCATTAAAAAAATATACGGGTTTGACAAAGACTTTCTGTCACGTTCTGTTTACATCGTCACAGCCAATAGCGTTGGGCTTTGCGGGTTGCCAGGTTTGTCTGTTGTCAGGCTACCGAAACAAGGAATCATTTTGAGTTGAGAGCTAGCTAATCGATGACACACCACTCAAAGAAAGACTGGCTAACGTTAAATACAGTTGTGAAATGAATTGATTAGTGTAAATTAGTCATTCCCCTGTCTGATTCATCACGGACATGGAGGAGGCTGATCACTGACACAATCGACAACAAACCTGGCAACCCGACTGCTGGAATCATTTTTTGTTGTTGCGACTACGATCTTGAGACACTAGATTGTGGTGTTCTCTCCATAGTCAACCTTTAAGTTATTTTATTTGTAATATTTAACTATGAAACCATGGTGCTACCTCGAGCAACTCATGAGTCACTGTTACGGAAACAAGAACATATATTAGATCAGGTGGCAATAATCAGTTTACAGGAAATAAGGGAATCATGTTTTGCTTGGCTGCTGCTAGAGAAATGAATACACATACAATACTCTGTATTTGTAAATAAAATGAGGTAACAATAATTAGAGGAATAGATCATCTTGAGTGATCATGGAGAAAAAATCAAATAATAAATCTTAACATCCACGTCTTAAACACTGTCACTGATGAAATAGCATTTCAGCGATAAATTAATTAACTGTCCAATTTCAGAAATGACACATGCTTTTAATTTTTCAGTATGCAGTGAGGGCAGCTGTGCAACACATTCTTTTGGAAACACTAAAGCAATTGAATAGTGAGGAGATTGGGAAATTCAAGTGGTTGCTGCAGTACACACAGTTCGTGAAGGGGCTTCCAGGATTCTCATGGAGGCAGCTGCGTGGAGCATCGAGTGCAGAGGCACTAGTGAATCTGATGGTGAAGAACCAGCAGGCTGCGCAGGTGACCATTGAGGTCTTCATGGACATGAACAGGACTGATCTGGCGAAGAGGTTATCTGACACCTGCGCGGTAATTAAAGGTCAGAGAAAGAAGACAAAAAAATGCTACATACACAATTATTTGTTTACAAATGTCTACTAAATACATTTTAGAATTCATAGTAAAACTGGGTTCAAGCAACAACCAACCAGAGCTGAGCAGTCTCTGACACGGTGTCAATAACTGCTCAGCTCCAATCAAACTGAAACCAGTCAGCACTGATCAAATATGAATCAAGATCCTGTTACCGTACCGCATGTTCCCACAAAGGGTTTTCAACACTTTAATGTCTTGTTTAGAGGTTAAATGAGAAAGTTTGTGCGGCTGCTGTGCGGGGCTTGCTTTAGCCTTGACTTGGTCACACAAACTAATTTTTCAGCAGTCAGTCATAAGTAATTTCAAATTTTCTTTCCCCTCAGAGAAACATCAGTGTGAACTGCTCCAGAAAGTGAGTATTGTTTCATCAGACACACTTTACACAACGCCTAAGCCTCTGTTTAATTGCAACAGGTTGAAAGTGATCCTTATCTTGGCAGTGAAGAGGGGGAAAAAACTAAACTTAAAACATCACATGACAGAGTTAGAGACAGGAGTCAATAAAGCACAATTACTGATAACTGTAGTGACAAATTAATGCAGCGAGTAAACTAATCTCTGTTTCACCCTAATCTGGAACTCTGCCTGACCCTGCCTTATATTTAGGTCAGTACCCAACGGATGAGGGGAATGAGGATTACTGTGAGTCTGTTGTGCGCACGTACAGTTTCCTCATTTGATTAGAGAAAACTGGCACAGCCTAAAAGGAAACTGCGGGACTTCCCATGTGTTGCGTCCCCAGATTAGTGAACTTGATAAAAGAAGAGGCCCATTTACTAGAACTGTCAAGATTGACATCATTTATCACCTAAAGTAAACATAGGCCCCCTCATGCTTTGCCTTTATACGCCACTGTAACACTCGTTGTCTTTTCAATGCAGACTTTCTGTCTACGTTCACACACGATTTCTTTCGCTCACGCGTGACCCATATCTGATTTGCTTTTGACAGTGTGAACAGCACAAGTCGCATTGAATCTGACATTTTCAAATCCAAATTAGGCCACTTTTGAATGTGCTACTGAGTCGGATATGTATAGGATTTTTTTTTTAATGCGACCACAATCTGAACAGCTAGGCTGCATTTAATGTGACTTTGACATCATTCTGACCCGCACTGCACTTTTTTCTAAATGAATTACAAATAAAGTTGATTGAAAAAAAAGCCAGGGACATAATCAAAACAAACATGGAGGACAGCAGTGAAGCAGGAGGCCAGTGGAGGGATTGTGAAGTTTTAGACCTTATTAGTATTTGGGGTAGTATTTCTTTCTCGTCTTCCTCCTTCGTGATATCACCTGCTCACAAATGTTTCACCTGCCTCCACAAACTGTTTTCAGCATTAAGCCACAATGTCCTACAATACCGGTTGCGGTTGCCATGTTCGCCTCCGTAAACACGGTTGTGGCGTGATGTCATCGATGATCAACTGCACATGTGGGTGACTTCAGGAGCGTGAGCTTGTCCCACAGCAGTCTGTAGACGGGCCACATTTAAAGACATAATGAGAGCAGCCAACCAAAAAAAATCGAAATAAATAAATAAATCGTAATTGTGCATTAAGACCTGCAGTGTGAACGTAGCCCCCGTGACTCCGTATTCTGTCGGCCGCTTTCGCAAAAGCTTAATTTTTTAAGACAAAGACAAGGTTCTCTTTATTGTCGATTGTGTGTTCAGGTTTTTCCACCACAATAACCAGTTCATAGAAATGCAAGTGCTTTGAAAAAGTATTTGCAAAGTATTTGGGTCACTCTAAGGGCTGACTCTTTGGACTGACTTGCCTCTTGAACTCAATGTAAGAATGAGTCAGAAGAATAAACTTGTTTAATGACCCATCCACCTCTGCTTCACATCCAGCAGCAGAGTGGTTTGAGGCTCACTTGATCCATCAGACCCTTGATGACTTACTGCTGTTTATCCATCCACCTGCTTCAGACTGTACCAGTGTCATTTACATCTGAATCTAGTCCCGCCCTCCATTCTCCAATTCAAATGCAGGGGTTTTAGTATCTCTTGTAAGGGTCCCTGAACATCACATATATAGAGTGTGTTGATGCTGTTGCACACGTGAAATTTCGTTTTTTTATAAATTTGCTCAAATTTTGAAAAATCTGTTTTTGCTTTGTTGTTATGGCGTATTGTGTGTAGATTGATGAGGAATATGATGGATTTTATCTATTTTTCATTGAGTCTTTAATGCAACAAAGTTTGGAAAAAGTGACAGGGGCAAATACTTTTCACAGCACTGTACATGACATTAATCCCACTGTGCTGCTGCAGAAATGCAAACACATGGAAATCCGAGAAATCAAATGTATGATTGTACCTAATGTGGTTTATTAGCTGTTACAGTACGCTCTTAGTGACTTGAATGCTTCCATTGATAATTGAATACATTGATTTTACATCACTTTCACATTAATCCCCTCTGACTACTTTGAACCCATCAGGGAGTCACCATGGCGTCATCAATGGAAATTCTGAAAATTTTAAGTCACAGAGAGCTGGAGCAATTCAAGGATATCCTGCAGCACAGTAGAAAGAAGAAAGGCCTCCCAAGAATCTCAGGACACCGACTTGAGACGGCAGGCAGCGTTGAAATAGTGGATCTGATGGTGGAGTTCTACGGCCAACGGTGTGTGGAGGTGACCATGGAGGTTTTAATGAAGATGAACAGTAGCGATCTGGTGCAGAGGTCGTCAGACATCAGTCCAGGATTCAAAGGTGTGTCTCAAAACTTTGATGATTTACTTTGTCACTTTTTTTCTTTATCCTGGCAGGAGGCTGTTTGAACCTGTGTATTTTTTGTTTGTTAGAATCATATATAGTGTAGCTGACCGTTGGCCTGCTGTCAGGGCCTTGGTTATCTATCTATCTAGTAGTTTACTGCGAACCATTGGTTGCCAAACTGGGAAGTATGCTAAGTTACATCGAGGGTATGCAAAAAAATAATATTCATATAAGAGTTGGAGGGTGATGTTCTTGTAAATGTAAACAGCATGGAGTACACACTACATGGCAGTAAGCTGGCTAACTTACTAATAGATAGCAATTGTTAACATCATTTAGCGTATACCTAGCTTGAGCCGTGTGCATGTGAAATTGTAACATGGGGGGGGGGGGGGGTCTGTGGGGTGTGCACGAACAGCTCTCACACAGCCCTGCGCTGAGTGGGCAGGTATGATTTGTTTTGTTCTATCGGCGCATAGTTTCAGTCAATATGATAGAGAAAATGTTGCTGCCTTCAGCTTTAACATATCGCTCTCATATTAGAGATGTAGCACAAAATGCTGTGACACAGAGGTTACCATGTGATTTTGTGAAAACGATTAAAATGATTTAAAATGAATGTGTTCACAAGGGCCGTCAGGAAGCTCGGAGGTTGAGGGTTGTGGAAGCATTACGGTAATCTCTTTCTTTCAGTCATTCACTTTATCTGTCCTTCATTTATGTGTTGCAAACAGATGAGTTTCTTATTTGCAAACATGATTGTCCTGTGCAGCAGGCCTCCAGTGACTGGACTAAACTGGAACCTGAAGTGAACAGTACAGATGCAGATGAGGCCCCAACTTACAGGTAAAAATATACTGCATCACAGCAAACTGGAACTACAGCAAACACTTCAGCTTGGTTCTAAAAAACTGAAACATGTTTGATGCAATAATAGCGCTAATGCTACATTTTGCACCAAATAACATGAAAGCAGATACTGTCTAAGTTTACATTTATTCCGCTGCATCACTTCAGAATATGCAGACTCACTTTGTGTCATTTACATTTTAGCCTACAGTCTGAAGGAGGGACCTTTGAATGCAGTGTCTCTCGATTGCGCTGGGTCTGTAAGGAAAAGGTCAGCTTTAAGTACAAGTTTTGCTCCTGGGAGGAACCTATGGAGAGGATGGAGGACATCAACTACATGCCTGCCGGGCCCATAATAGACATCACAGTCATTACTGGGAAGTTCCTTGAAGTACACCTGCCACACTGGATCTGCATAGGTAAGTGGACATGAAGAAAATAATCTGATAAAATGTACTAAGAATTGATGCAATCCCTTTCTCCTCACTGATTGTGTGTGCTTGCGTTCTTTTGCAGAGGATAACCCTGCAATATTAGACAAGTTTGCAACCCTACACATACTTGACTGTGGAGATGTTGTGGAAAAAGTGTCTGAGGTGACACAGTCTCATGTCAAGCTATCCGAACCAGTTTTCTCTCCAAGAGCCGTCCTCGTGAAACTCGGCCTTCCTGTGAAAATAGACTGTAACGTCTTAATATATAAGACCAACACAGCATTCCTCACACTCCATGTTTATCTGATCCCATGTGATACTGGCCTACAACAGGTTTGCTGAATACCTTACTGTTAACAATGACGCTAACCATTACAATGATACACAATGACACCACATAAAAAGATAAATACACAGCACAGACTTCGGTGTGCTCGGTTGTTTTCTACAGGAAATGGACAGAAGGGAATTATCCTATGGCTATAAAATCATCCGAAAGCCACACCCAGAGAGGTCCCTGAAAATGCTTGATCGTTTCATCCTAACCGCAGATTTGATGGGTGCAGAAATTTCTCCTCAAGTACGTTGAACTGCTTTTCAATCTATGGAAATGATTCAATATTAAACAAGAAACTTACATACTGTCTCATCAAGTTGATGAAATCTAGTCTCATGTCAAGAGAAAAAAAGTCAATATTTTACCAATATGTGTTAATTTACATCAGGCTTATTTTGTCCTGTTCCAAAGTGAAAATATCTCCACGGTTTTGGATGATCGCAGTTGAAAAGCTCTAGTACACAATCACTATCTTTCCCTTATGTTTTTCTATTTGTTTCACAGGCCTTAAAGCTCAAATATAAAAGCAGAAACCCAAATTTCTTCGAAGTGTTCATCGATAATCCAGACAGGAACTTTGTGCTCAACCTCAAACAAGAAAATGAGCTTCAACCAGTGTGGACCCATGCAATTCGAAAAGGTCAGGTTCAAACTATACAACGAGAATATATCTACACTGCTTCTGTTCTACTTTCATTTTATTAAAGATGGATCATTAGTGAAGCAGATGCCTACTGTTAGATGAAGACAGAAAATCAGCTACATAGCCATATTTTCTTTACCTCTGCTTTTTTTTCAGAGGAATACCAGAAGTCTAACCATAGACAAGGTAAGACATTTCACATTTTTCATTTTTAAGAGGTCAGAGTGTGGAAAATTTCCAATGTGCTGTAAATCTGCTCTGAGATGGGGAAACACACCCAAAAAAAACACAAAGTCAGGACCAGTGCAGCGTCTTCTGTCACAACTACAGTTGAAATAAAGAAGAAAGGTTGAAAGTGAATGTACAGTAATCATGTTACTGAATGATACCCCCGCTGCACGTTTATGTGGCTAATTATCAAAGGGGTCAGATACACTGAGTTTACAATGCAGCAGCATTGAAGACTTTAAATTTACATTTTGCCGTTGGAAAATGACTCGAACTATATCTTTAGTTTATTGTTTTTTTCTTTAAAACAACTTGATGTAACCACATATGAACCTAAACAGATCCATCTTTCTGCCATCAGGGGAACACTTTGTGGATAAACACCGGTACCGTCTGATCAACAAAGTGAGCAACATAGGACCGATCCTGGATAATCTCATGAGAGAGGGCGTACTCCAACAAGAAGCATATGACACAATCTCTGCCAGCCCGACCACTCAGGAGAAGATGAGGAAACTCTTTAGTGGTCCCCTGAACGCTGCTGGACTTGCAGGCAAAGACATCTTCTACAAAATCATCAAGGAGAAGGAATCATATCTTGTTGCCGATCTCAAAAGAGAGACGTAAATGTGAAATGAGACCAAAGACACAGTCTACCTGAACGAAACGGATGTTTTTATACCTTCACGATGTGGATACATTAATGCTATGTCTCTGGGTTTTTTGTTTAAACAGAGCTGACTGATAAATTAAAACTGAAAACTAGATTCAGCAAATGTTTACCAGACAATCATGTAAGAGGTTTGTGTTTTTATTCAACAAATAATGGACTGAATCTGTTTTTATTTTCCATATCATTTTATTTGGTTTTGTCTTGTTTTAATCACTTTTAGTCTACCCAATAAGAATATGTTAACATTTGAATGGTCATTTAAAATGCTTTCTATTTTGAAAGTTCTATAGATTTATATGTAAATGTTCAGATTGTATATAATTTTATAGGAAAATATTTCAGTTGTATATAATTTTAAAGGTATTTTTTTATAGGTATTTTATGGTGCAAATATATTCATGTAATAGTTTAATGTGTGCTCGTATTTCCAACAAGGTTTTTTAAAAATGTCTCAACATTCATTTAGTATGTCATTGTTCAGGGACACACGTCTGTACTGACACTGAGGTGGGCGTTTGCCAGTAAGTGCATAGTCAAGTTTAAATGCACTTTTATTCAAGGGTGTTTTTTGCAGAACTTTGTGCTCAAAAACTATTTCACAAATGCCTATTAGAACTGAATGTTTCCAGTAACCAACTACCTCAATTTCTATGTTTGTATTGTAATATGACATTTGGAGGCAAAGCTGTGCTGCAGGTTCTCTCTGAAATGTTATGAAGATAGAGATAGAGTGGTTATGAATGTAATTGTGAGGGGACCTTGAGTGCCATGAAATACACCATTAAGTCAAATGTTTTATTATGGTCATCTGTCTTTCCTTTTGCCTGACTGAGAAAATGTTACTGAGGTGGTCTGTGTCCAGGGTTTTATGTGGAGAGCAAATGTTTTTTTTCACATACTTTTGACTGGTTTTGTCGACCCCTTGGTTCTCTTCTTAAATCACCTGAAAACAACAGCAGTCTGCTACAGTTAAAACACGCAGGACCCCCCCCCCCTGTGAAACAGCCATGTCCGGTATCATGTCCTGTGATTTACAAATAATGTCTAGGTGTGTACTTAACTTGCAGCTTGTTACCGTTTTTTTTTTTACTGACTTTCTTGTATTCAGGTGCATCATATGGCATCACGATCATCCATTGAAGTGAATATTTAGTAGCCATGTGGCCAACCAGTCTCTTCACAATATGATTCCATCCGATCTTATATGTACAGCAAAGTCAGCACCTATGCACAGTCCCATTATGTTTTACTGACATTTGTAGTTATCTAATAAGGTAAAACATGTTTATTCTGCATTCTGCTGAAGTTTCATTCAGCATGGCTTTCTAGCCCTCAAAACAGCCTAATTAAGCCTCAAAGTTGATCTTATATGTAGGAGATACTACCTCCTGCACACGAGATAAACTTGCCACAAAAAAATTGCCTTGCCTTTCAGGGCTTCCGTAGGTACCAATGAATGATCATAGCTGAAAAAATATGTCTTTTGGAGGTAGAAAGAACTCTACCTAAGGGTCATCTGCCAGTTGAAGTAACAGGAAATTAAGTGGTTCAAAGTGATGCTTAGAGAAGAAGAAGAATTACTTTATTTATCCCGCGGCGGGGAAATTGAATTTTTTCACTCGTATTATTAATCATGTTACACACACACAGGCCTGAAATACACACACATGCACAGACAGGACCTATACGTGCAATTAAGGAGAGATGTTAGAGCGAGGGGGCTGCCAGTGACTGGCGCCCCGAGTAGTTGGGGGTTCGGTGCCTTGCTCAACAGCACCTCGGCAGTGCCCAGGAGATGAACTGGCAACTATCCACAGAGGGACTTGAACCAGTGACCCTACAGTTCCCAGCCAGACAGTAGTCATGTTATTTCTATGATATGATCGGTGCGCTCTATATGTCACAAATGTACCTTTTTTTATCAGCTAAACTGAATAACCGTTTCCCCCAATCCTTCAGATAGCACTGGATTAAGAACCATCATTCATCTATAAGAAACGTGTACGAAGGTCAGATGGATCAGTATTCCAGGTCTTTTTTTTGAAGAAATGGATGATGTGTGCCCTGGACTAAAGAAGAGAAGGGTCACCCAGCCTGTTAGCAGCAACAAGTCCAAAAGCCAGAGTTGAGTTAGTGCCCTTGGCAAAGGTAATTTACACCCAAAATAACACCAAATCTCTGCAGTAGCATGATAAGAGCCTTCGTTTTCTGTGTAGGGACTCTTCTCATGCTACTGCAGAGGTTTGGTGTTATTTTGAGCAGTATTAGTGGTTAAAAAAGCCGCTTTAATGCCTTCAGCATACTGCCCCGAGCTAATCACTGTTAGCTCTCGGATTTCTCCGTTAACCAGAATTACACTTTCAAAATTGAAATAAGTGTTTATTTCAAATTCAAATTCATGAGGTAAAACATCAAATAATGTGCTTTTGTATTGTTTTCCATGTAATACAGGTCATGAGTAATTCAACAAATCACTTTCATTTAACATACTGTCCCAACGATTTGGGGTCTTACATCATGACATACAGTGCAACAACCTATATACTAATGTGTGATAGCATGTATTTACATTGTACCCAACTCCTACCCCCATGCAGCCACATACTGACACCCAGTGGTGAAATGCAACATTACCATCATTTAATAGAACTTGCAGCAGTGTATTGACCAAATGCTAAAAAAAAATAATACTGAAATTGAATTTATCCACCTCCTGAGTCACAGGTCAAGTGCTGAAGTCAAGCTGTCAGGTAAACCTATATATGTTTTATTTTAAAAATGCATTAGCACGTCCAGCTAAGAGGAGTCCTTGGGGAAGACCCAGGACTAGGTGGAGAGATTAGATCTCCACACTGGCCTGGGAACGCCTCAGGATCCCCCAGTTAGAGCTGGTTAATGTGGCCTGGGAAAGGGAAGTTGGGTGTCCCATGCTAAAGCTGCTGAACCTGCAACCTGACCCCGAAGATGAGATGAGATAGCTCAAGTGGCATTCATCAGTGTTTCCCAAACTCTGCCCCACTGCACTAGTGTTGTACCTTAGGTGAATTAAACATTAAAGTGGTTTTGCTGTGAGATTTTCTCATGCTAACAATATGCAAGGGGGTAAAAAAAAAAGAACCCTGGCTTCATGTGTTGATTGCCGTTGGGTTACCTGAACTCAGGCATGTACCTGTAACTGGCATGTTAATTTGGGTCGCGGAGCAAAAACGGTTGACACAGGTTTACTTTTAGCTACATTCTTGAAGTTCGTTGAACACATTAAAGCTATAGTTTTCATAAGCTTCTTGAAGATCTGCATTCAGCTGGAAGCCAAAGTGGGAGGTAGAGTGTTGGATTGAGTGTTAGGTGCCTCATAAGTGTGCAACTCCCCATTCCCTCGCCCATTCATTACCTTCGTGTACTCCGCTGACATAAAACAAGAAAAATAAATTGCGGTTTTATTGTCTTTCTTCACCTTTTTGTTTTTATTCCATTCAGTGGAGGGTGTGTGTCACAACAGTGCCACACTTTGAGGAATTTGTAAACTTGTAAGTCATTTATACTGGCTTTTTTTTAAATCTTCTTTAATCAGGTAGGACAGTGTAGAAAGATAGGAAGTGTTAGAGAGAGAGAGAGAGTTGGAGTGGGATCCGGATATGACCACAGGTCAGCAACTGGCCCTGCTGAGGTGCAGTAGGTCACCATGCAAATACTGACAGTGGAGAAATGCAGCATTACCAGTATTATATATAATTTTACAGCAGTGAGTGCAACAAATGCTGTTGGGTTTCAATTCCTAAGATGCTGTCAGATCTGACTGAATTCCTCAGGAAAACAGAGAGTGTGCGAGAATCCTGCCAAATAACAGATTTTAACTCTTTTTCTAAAATAAAATAAAAACTCAGAAACATTGTGTGTGATATGCTATTGAATTTATTCCAAGTCCTGGTTCACAGGTCAGGGGATGCAGTAAAGGTGTTTCCAACACCAACAGTGAGTTTTGTGCGTGTGTGCGTGTGTGTGTGTGTGTTGATCCTTGGAGTTGAAATGGATGACATAATTCGTCCTATAAATTAACCACATTTCAACATAAACAGAACAGGATTACTTGAATGAATTACAACATGTCTATAAAAATACCATGTCATGCTGATTGATTGATTTCACACTGGAAGAGTTCTTTAGAAGTCACCGACCATGAGGCTAAATGGGAGGATTGCAATGACAATCGATCTCACACACATACAGCCATGCTGAGGATTATTGAACAGAACACACACATCTAAAGTATTCAACATACACACACGCACAAATGATTTTACTTTAGCTACAACCTGGAAGACTTCCAAACAATTCAAAGTTATTGTTCTGATAAGCTATTTGGAGATCTGTATTCATCGTATTAATCCCGCCAGTTACCGGGTAAGTGTGCAACATTCCATTCCCTTGCTTATTCATTTCCTTCCTGTACCCTAACGAGATCAATTTATTATCGTTTTTATCTTGACAACAGAAAGCTGTCCAGTATTCACTTGGGATATTCACTCTTCCATTAAGTTGATTTTGGGAAGGAATGACCCCAGTCACCACATAGGCATGATTGTTTTGATCTATTTTGCACATTTCCAGGATATTGTCAATTACCTGACTCTCTGCCTCATGGTACCACATTTTGTTGTCCTGTGACCACTGGGGTGCAGTGTTGGTGAGGGTAAAGGTGGAATCTGCCTGCAATTTATCACGGGTATGGGAGATAGGGTACAAGTGACCCCTCTCATAGCAATGTGGTTCAACGGCAAAGTTAGTAATGTCATAGTCCTTGTCAATAGCCTGATGGCCCCCTTGGCCTATGACTTCAGAGCTCATTGCTCCATTTCCTTGTCCGTCGAGCTGCAGTTCAGATCAAAGACAAAAAAAGGGCAGAAAAGAGTCAGAAGAATCAGATTAACCCCTCAACTTTTGTCTCTTTTTTCCTGCTGAATGTGCAGTGTTATTCACAGTGGGTTAGACATTCATCATCAGAATCACTGCGGCCAAAATTCGAACTACTCAGACGTTGAAAACTCACATCATGATGAGAAAGGGCTGAAACACATTTTGATTTTAAATGATTTCTTCCAGGGTCCAGAATACTATGAACCCCTTGGCCTTTGGAAATTTAAACATCACATCACATACCGTTACACATGGGAATCACATGCACTTCATCAAGGTAATTGTCTGTTAAGGTTACAATCTATCAAAATTTGAGTTAAAACAATGGTGACTGATATATTAGTCACTAATGAAAGCCCCTAGTATTACAATCTGAGTGTCTCCCTAGATGTAAATAAGCTGCCATGTTAGTGACTCCTCTGACAGCGGATGGTCTGCTGGATGAAGACGTCACTAACGGTTATGCTGCATTCACTTATCGGGAACTTCCAAATTGAATCAGGCTTGTAGCAAGGGCAAAAGTATAATAGGAATGTGTTTGTGGATTTTAGTGCGTAACATATAGGGGACGGACTGGAAGTACTGAGGTGAACGCGTTTCAATAAAGTTTACAGAAGAGTTGAGAAAAAAAGTCGGCACACATAGCAACTGTGAACCTGAACGTGACAGGATGGAGGCCCTGAAAAACTGGATCGCCTGCAGTTACATCTTATGCCAAGGAGGCCGCTAGAAACAGGATATCTCAAATATTACGGAGTACGACTTTCAAGCACTTTGGAGTCTTTCATGCAATGATTCTTCAGGGCACACACACAGGCTTTCAGTTCTCTGTGCGTTCTTGGTGTTAAGACGATATTGGCCAATCATAAAATGGTATGAAATGTTTAATGGTATGCACATCTATATTAGTGGAATATTTGCACATGCATCAGTGTTAAATGCACCTGCCAGATCAAATATCATATATATGGAAGAATCTTACACGTAAGGTAACTTCGTTTTTCAAGATATTGAAAATGGTCTTATTGGTCTGATACTTACTGGTCAGTAGGTGGTGCTTTTACAATTTTAAGCACTAGCATAACCTGCTCATGACCTAAGCTGCGTTTCATTAGTTGTTCAACGCGCCCTCCTTCACTTCCCCTCAGCCCTTCGTATTACGTTACAGCACAAGTCACACGAAGGCCACTTGAAGAGCAGAGGGAAATTGGGCCGGGGGAGCAGCGTAGGATGAAATGCACCTGCCCTTGTTCACTTCAGCCAAAACACCAGGTGAAGGTTTAGAGCTTTACTGCTTCTTACAAACAATCAAAAATACCTTAAGACTCATTTCAATGAGATGAAGGTGTTTTCTAGGGATGATTGCAAGATATCTGCACCGTGGGCCCAGCTGCATCATCTTTGATTCAGAATCTTCTGTCTGTGAACTATATCATGATAATCATCATTATTGCTATGATATGTTGCAAATAACTTTTATTCCATGCGTTTACAGATAATGTTGAGAAGAAACCACACAAGTCAAGTGTGTAGCTATATATAATCTAAGTAGACTGAATATACACTGCAGCTAGTCATTTTTCAGTAAACTAAAGATTATGAGCTATATGAGATTTTGTAAGAAACTATCTGCTAAATAGGCGAACAGCCCATTCATGAAGCGCACACAGGAATACAGACTTATAATAAGATATTATTTATAGAAAACTGAAATAGAAGAGCATGTCAGATAATGACATTTTTTAATGATGATGAAAAAGTTGCTTTATTTTTGCATATTGTTCTTTAGTGGTGAGCAATCACATAGTTGTACATCCTTTACTGCCACCTAACCATGGTTAGGTTCCTGCACCAAATGCATAACTACAATGCATTGTGGGTGATATCCAACTCTGGGGTGACCATCCTTGTTTACCCGATCACAGCCCTCTGAGGGTAGATCTCATCAAGTTCACTTCAGTTTTTCAGACAATTGGAACAACACTTAAGATGGCGGCGGAGATTCCCCCGAGTGCAAGTGCTGAGGTGAATTGAACGAATTTTGAACCACTATCCGGCTGTTAAGACCAGGTCCTCGATAACGGCACTCTCGTCGTATGCCACCCCGGGGTTAGCGGCCGAGCGTGTTGCTGCAGCACTCACTTGTTTGTATTTTGTCCTAGTGCCCAGAAGCACATTTGCACATTCACTCCCACACATGCGGGGAAGAGGATATCACCTCCAAAATCAATCAATCATAAGGCTCATAATTATCTTAAACCCTCTACTAGAAAAATGTAGGTATGCATAATTTTAGACCCTACCAAAATGGAGATATGGGCAGGAGAAGGAGTGTACGCAAATAAAAAGAGCCGGAGTGGATAACATTCAGCAGCAAGGCTCCAGCAGAGATACAACTCTTCTGCTCAACCTTTTTGTGCATTGTGTCCAATGTTATTTCTATTGTGTTTCGTGCTTGGTGCTCAGGCATGGACTCCAAAGTTTTTTACGACACTGCACTGCCGACTTTGAGCGTGCAATACACCTCACTAGCCCACTAATGAAAACCAAGAAGGTAATTTGCATCAAAAAGCAAAAAGGAGAATATCGAAACAAAATGAAAAAACTCAACCCACCTGGGGTTCGGTCATCCAAGCGTGTCTATGGTAATTCTTTTTTTCATTTGGTCCAGTGATGAGGTAGGCGGAGTAGACGGGGATCCTGCGCTGAGTGTCGTAAAGGGTGGCGTAGCGGGCCGGTGGCAGTTCTGCGGCCTGTTTTTGTAGCATTGCAGCACCTGCCAATATTGCATTTCGTCGCGATTGTCGTAGTGATGCTGCTGCTGCCTGTATACGTCGCTGTGCCTGTTGTTGTATACCCACCCGTGTTTTCGCATCTACCGCACTCTCGTACCTCTGGCAGATCCATTTGTAGGTGTTTGGATTCAGGTAACCTGGAGCAGGTGGGGCAGTATGGGGGGGGGGGAAATATTTAGCACAGTTCTGTCCAAAAGGATTGCCGCCGGTGACTTGGGCTTGGTCCACCACCTCCCCCTCCACCAATGAGACAAGAGCCAGCAGCACCAGCAGACCAATCAGCTTCATGGTGATGATGAAGGTGATGATGATGATGATCAGTGTTCTCCGTCAGCTTCAGCAGGAGAGTGAGGAGAGCAGCTCAGAGTGGCAACTTTAATACACAGCAGACACACACACACACACACACACATACATAAGCACAGGCATGACCATCGAGGGTTGTCCCTGCCCACAACTGAATTTCATGGACAAACGTTTGACACCTCAGCATTCAGTCACCCCATCACACCAAATTTCCATACTCCGACTTTGTCTGATCTCACTGTAGAGAGGCTAACGGACATCAGATACAGAGAGAGAGATGGAGGGAGGGAGAGAGAAGGGAGCGAAAGAAAGACATAGAGAGCCAGAAAGAGGCAGACGTAGAGCCCTTTACACCAAATCTTCTGCCTGACTTCTCAATATGTCTATGATTATATATCTATTTTCTTTCATGTTTTAAGTTTTGATTATCTGTGTAATTACTTGTTGCATAGTGTGATTGACAATAAAGTTCACTTCGACTTTGACCTTTTGCTAGGGCAGTGAGCTCATCCATGCAGTATCACACTACAACTGGTTTTCGTACGTTAACCACGTCTGAGTGTGTGTGCGTGTGTGACAGAGAGAGACAGAGAAACAGGGCTGCAATCTGTCCCCTACTCTATTTAACATTTATATTAACGAATTGGCTAAAACGCTGGAACAATCTTCAGCGGCTGGTTTCACACTACATGACTTAGAGATCAAGTGTCTGCTGTATGCAGATGACCTGGCACTAATGTCTCCTACCAAGGACGGACTACAGCAGCACTTAAACCACCTGCACACGTTCTTTCAGACCTTGGTCCTAACAGTCAAACACAAGACAAACATATTTCCAAAAAGGTCTGGGTATCATGATCACAACTTTTAATTCTATTTAGATAGAGTTGAACTAGAACATACAAAAAATGACAGATATTTAGGCCAAAATATCAGCAGCTCATGCAGCTTCGACACAGGTGTGAATGACCTGAGAGACAAGGCAAAGACAGCTTTTTATGCATCCTGATTAACATTTGGTTAAAACTCTAGACCCCATACCTCTGTACGGCACTGCAGTGTGGGTACCACTTTTTATATTTTTTTAAGATTGTTTTTTGGCAGTTTTTCAAGCCTTTATTATTAAGGGCAGATATGAAATGGGGTGAGAGAGAGGAGGAGACATGCAGCAAGGGCCGCAGGTCGGAATCAAACCTGTGGCCACTGCCTTGGGGACCTTCAGCCTCTTTACATGGCACGACTGCCCTAACCACTCAGCGACCAGCCTCACCAAACATCTGAACTTTGACAATTGAGTGAAACATCCAATAGAAACACTTAATGTGTATTTTTGCAAAAGTGTGTTACATCTTCTCAGAAACGAATTACACTGTGAGTGTCGATGAACGGGTGGATGTGGGTGTGCGTTTTCGCCAGTAGGGGCACTATGACTATGAGTCATTATTGAGGTGGGGTTGTGTTCAGGGCAGAGGTCTTGTCATGCATGAGAAATGTGTGGAAGATTGGATAATATATGCTCAAGTTACAGCTATTTACTGTTTGTTGTGAAAAGGGTATATTTGGCGCCAAGCCCTGCCCTCACGGTGCAGTGAAAACTCAAAGTTTTCAGTATTGTTTGGTCAGATATGTCTTTCGAGGATACAGGCTGATTTTATAATTAAATCTGTGTTAAATCTCTTGGAGGAGTTTGTTAAAGTATGAAACGTGCATATATCAAAAAAATGAATTGGGACAATACCCCCTCCAAATTAAAAACTGTAAAAAGAGCCATCAAATTCTACAACAATTGAAAAGCAAGCGGTGGCAGAATATCTGACCATTGTGACTGATAAGACTTTAAGAAAGACATGGACTAAGTACAGACTCAGTGGACACAGCCTGGCTGTGGAGACTGGGCGTCACAGACAGACCTGGCTGCCCAGGGAGGCAAATTATTCCTTCCCAAAAATTCTACACAATTGTCAAGAATTTGGAAAGATCAGAAAAGAAATAATCAAAATACCTATTTGGCAAAAAACAGAATTGCTGCATATTAGTAAATAAAATACCTGTTGTCCTGCCACGACCTGAGGGACATCACATTTCATTATTGTTCTTTTATGTGTATATTTGCTGTAACTGTATTTTGTTTTGGTTTGTGATAAATAGCTCATGTGTATCATTGTTGTTGATAGTTTTTTACTTTGGAAATAAAAGTGCTGTCTTTCCATGTCAATAAAGCGCATTAAATTGAATTGATTCTCACCTTCTGTGCATACCCAGGTGCTAACAGCCAAAGCTGTGTGTGTGTGTGTGTGTGTGTGTGTGTGTGTGTGTGTGTGTGTGTGTGTGTGTGCGTGCGTGCGTGTGTGTGTGCGTGCGTGCGTGTGTGTGTGTGTTTGTGTGTCCATATCTTCTCCACATTGCCTTATGTATCATCAACATCAGCGCTGATCATCACATCCCTTCCTATGTGTGCGAGTGTGTGTGTGTGTGTGTGTGTGTGTGTGTGTGTGTGTGTGTGTGTGTGTCCATATCATGACCACATGACCATCTAGATAGAACTGTCCCACACAGCTGATTTTCATAGACAAATGTTTGACACCTCATCACACCTGATTTCCATACTTTGATCTCACTGTGAAGCTAACGGCCATCAGATACCGACCTGAAGCGTGTTGGGTTAGAGAGAGAGTGCCTGCGATCAACCATTTCATGAAAGGGGACATATGAAGTAAACGTGGTTTCATTTTGTTCTACCTCGGGTAAAGCTGACAAAAGCACTTTAAAGTGTTTGTGCCTATACTAACTGTGACCCCACATTTAAAATTGAAATTCCACACCTGCATGTTTTACCTTCAGCAGATGGCGGTCGGCACATCCCCACATTAAGCAATGTACTGCTGTGGACGGGGGGAAAGAAAATCTTTATCAGTGTAAGTGCACGATAAATTTACTTTCGATTGCCGTCAGACAATCCTGTCCTTTGGGACTACTGTACATTTGCTCAACTGTAGAACTTCCATCTTCTTATGAGTAAGCATGCGCACTGCAACAAATAGGCTGTTGGGCTTCTGCTTTCATCGCTGTGTCCTGCTTTTAATACCTGTGTTATTGATTTGTTTCTTTTGTGAAGGACATTGAGCTGCATTTGATGTATTTTATGTATAAACAAACTAATATCTTATAATCTTTCCCAGCCCCCCTGGCATGTGGTGTCTCTCTTTCTCAAAGACAGCGTCTTGTTTGATATGGATCATATATCTATGAGATATACCCCACCTAAACTTCTCAAATGGTTTTAATCTTAATTTTTTATGAAAAAGTTATTCAAATTTTGCAGAAAAGTCCAAAAATGCCCACATGGTGCAAGCACAGACAGAAAAATTGATATATGGCTTATTTTTTCCCCTCAGATATCCTGCTCACAGACTAATGACAATGAAACACGACTACAAACAAGAATAACAGACACTGTCTTACTGGAAAATACATTTATTGTACATGTCTGTGCAGTTGGTAACGTGATACTACATCATGATTATCTATGTACTTTATCCTGTAACCTCACTGGAAGACTCTACACTGTTGATGTAGAGGCCCAGTCTGGTACAATACCTACTTTACTCCTGCTGAGACGACCTTCTCAATTTGTTCCACACAATTTCGAACCATTGCACTGCACATATCAACCCGATCACTCACAGTCTCAGTATCTGACCTTTTGAAAAGTGTAGGATGTGTGTAAAACACTGGAAGTACAGCAAACAAGTTTCTACCTACAGTGATCTAATAATAAGCTCACTGAGCCTGAAAACTCATAGAACAAGAAAAGCGGGGTGACCCCTGAGAGCGAAGAAGAAACTATGTAAGCACTGAATCTTCAAGCACGTAAGCACAAAAAGTCTCTTAAAGCTGGTTAAAAAGCAACAACGACTCCAATCTTTGAATCAAGACACCGGGAAAAATGCCTAGTTCATCAAAGGACAGACATTTTTTTTATATACAGTAATACTTTACCTTACAATTAATCGTTGTGCTTTTTGTTGCGCGACGAGAGGATCATTTCACGAAGGTTATAGTAACATAATGCGTCTGTATCAAAATAGCACAAAATATCAGACAAACAGGAAAATACAGCGTTTTGTAATCTGAGAGAAAAATACTACTAAAAATACCTTTTTGGGTAAAGTTCTGTCAGATTGTTATAGTCCATAGATTGAACACACCCAAGCAAAAATAAAAAGTAAACCTGTTCTGAATAAAGCCACCACAGCTACCTTAAGAACTATTACATTGATATGATGTGTTACACAACAACTACAGAAGCCTGGCATTCTCCGACAGCACTTGTCCTACTTCCTAACATGTTAAGTGCCTACAAAACTATTCCACATATTGTACATTATGACCCTTTTATACAGTATATCACAATTTCACATTTATGCATATAAAACAATTATGGACAAAAAAGTTCTAAAATAAATTTCAACTGGATGATTGACAACATGTCTTTGACGTAATGTTGGTCCTTTTTCAGTGTCCAACACTTTCGTCAAAGAACAATGAGTGCTTCTACCACAAGCTAACATTTATTTCAATAGCAGTACACAATTCATGGATCAAAATCTAACAATCCTTAACTAGATAACAGATTCCCATTACTTTATATCTAAAACCCACTCATACAAACCTGTTTAAAGGGATGGTTTGGATTTTTGGGAAGTGTGGTTGTATGAGGTACTTGATCATATTATCTACAGTAGATGGCGGTCGGCACGCCCCCAGTTTGGAGAAACAGGCAGAAGAAAAGGCACAGGAGCAAAGCAACCACCAGCTGTGGTACAAAAGCCTTTCAACGCTCTCTTCAAAGCCTCCAGATGCCATTGACAAAAACAGTTCTTTTTCCCCGCAGAACACAGAAGTTGCTGGTCACAGCTAGTTTCTTTGTATTATTGTGTTTTAAAGGATTAGGATCTAATAAATATCACAAACAACCTAATCGATCGAGGCAGGAATAGACCGGTAAAGCTTGTGCTCTGCGAGGTAGTATTACTGTTTTTGGTGGCTTTGACAAAAACATACAGCAGCTTCTGTTCTCCTCGTGTAAACTGGGCTATCTGACAGCAATATAAAACAAGGAAAATATTCTAAATATAACGTTAACATAAACTGATATTTATTTTTTTAGGTGGCTAAAATATGTTATGTGCAGTACATTTATTAGATTCCTTCTACCTGTTTCTCCACACTAGGGGCTTGCCAACCACCACCTACTGTAGAATAATAATGCACTGACTATGGATAAGTGCCTCATGCAACCACACTTAAAAAATAAAAAACAATCTGAACTGTCCCTTTAAAATGTAACGATTAAGAGAAAAGACAAAATGTGTCAAAGTCCATAATGACAGATGTGTTACTGTAGTCCTGCATTATCTGCTTCAATGATAGAGGAAATGAACATCACTCTCCAGTGTGTTACCTGTCCTTTCATTTCTGCCTCCATGCTGTCCATGAAGCGCAATGTGACCTACAGGTTGTGGTTCCTTCACAGTGACGGAGCGGCTCTCCATCATGAGGCCGCTGATACAGAGTACTGACGCTGCCTTCGCAGGCTGAATGTGCTTGTGACCTAGGCACACGGTGGTGAAGCTGTATAAACAGGGGCATCAAGGCAGAGCTGCTGTGTGCTTTTATGCATCTGTTGCTGCACAGTCTTTCACTTTAACACTGGCTGGTCTTTTCTGGGCAGAAGAAACCCTCCTGGTCTTTCCCTACTGCACCCATATCGACCTGCTTCTCTCCGCCGGCCTTGTTGTGTTCCTTGCTGCGCTGGCGCTCAACACTGTGCCACATGCCGTAGCCAAAGTAGATTAGGAAGCCTGAGAGAAGTGTTGGAAGAGATGTGAGATACTTGAAAAATACTGGCTAAGGTATTACATCTTTGAGGGTAAAGTACCACTCATATCTGTTTGCTAAATATGAAGCTACAGGCAGGATACAGATAGCTTAGCTTGTCTGAACAACCAAATCCATCTACCAGCACTTATTAAAAGTTCATTCACATGTTCTTTATTGGTTTAATCTGCACAAAACATATGCTATTGTGACCATTTCTTGGTGACAATCACTGACTTCTTCAAGTTTCCAATGGTTGCCTGTTGAAACTCACCTACAGCCATCCAGACAGAGAAACGTACCCAGGTATCTCCACTCAGCTGAACCATTAGGTAAATATTGACAAATACGCTCAGAATGGGCAGAAAAGGCAGAAGGGGAACCTGTGATGGCAACAAGCAAAAAAAAAAAGCCAAAAAAAACCTACCATCAATTTATTTGTATTGGATTGGTCTCATCCAATATTGCAGGACTTGGTTATGAAATTGTGCACTTATTGAGCTGCCACGCACCATGAAGGAGACCTTCTTGCTAGTCTGAGGCTGTCTGCAGACCATGAAGACGCAGCAGCTGAAGATTAGGAGACACACGCACAGCAATGCCAGGATCCACACTTCCATACCAAGGATGGAGTAGATGTGGTACGTTGTGAGGTAGCTGACCACGCACACTACCAGCACTGTGGTTTAGAGGAAAACACACCTAATTGTGACGCCTTTTGTCACATGATTAAAACAACAAAGAAATATTTAAATCGACCTGCTTACCGAGCACAGAGATGGACATGTTGACCACACTGGAGGAATGCTCAGAGGGTGCTACAGGAGGGTGCAGGGCAGCCTGCAGGGTGGAGCTGCCACCCTTCAGCATGTTAAGGTGGGACTCTGACTCTGTCAGGTCAGACTCACCCTCCTCAGAGGACAGGTAGCCCCTCTCACCAGTGCCTGCCCGCTGTTCTAGGGTTCCATCTGGCTGGTACCTGGACCACAGAGGCATTAAGGGTTAAAGGTAAACCTACAAACCACTTTTATTTTGAAAAATATTGTAAAAAGTGAGATTTTCCCTTTACATTTTTGTCCTAAAGCATGTTGAGCCTGTGCTTTTTTAAACAAGCCATCAGGACTTCAATACATCTGTGATGTCACAACTTTACTATATAGAGGGTAAAATACTGCTACAGTCCTGTTACAGTCATTCCCCGTCTGCAATGAAGGTGCAGAGAGCACAGATGGGGAAGATACAAAAACGCTGACCAATCAGATCAGACTGGGCTTTAGTAGGTATGCCAGGTATATTCAGACAAAAAGTAAAAGAAACATAATGTGTTTTTCAAACATTAAATAATGTAAACATGTTCAAGGAAAAGCCTAAAAAATGTTGTACAAGAATTAACCTGAAAATGAGCATAACATGAGACTTTTAAGGTGGTTGGGTTTTAAAAAACAACTGAGGTCTATACTGCCCTACAAAGCCAAAATGCAAACAATGAAATGATTTAAACAACAAAAAAATGGCTCTAAGATTGTTTCATGACCCAACAAATGAATAGTTGGCAAATCTATGATAGATTATGGTCTACTGGTTTGACTCAGTATATTTTTTATCCAAATCAATCCTACCCCCCATACTATCAGGCCCAAATCTGTGCTGAACTCATGTAATTAATGATTTCTGCACTTAGGCTTTGTAGGGCAGTATAAATCCAGTTCAAACCAGAGAACGAACACTGTGTCCGTGTTTACTGCGTCTGCGGTGATGAGTCACCTTGGTGCAACCAGCAGAAGTGTACAGCAGCTCCAGAGTTTAGAAAGTACAGAAACCTAAGTAAACGCCTTATTCACTCAAGCAGCCGCTTGACATCCATACAATGGGAGCATTCACAGCTCTTACATCACCAGTGTGAAGCAATAAGACAAGGCGTATGTTACACCAACAGGGTAATCATACCTGTGGGCTTTTAGAAAAGCTATAAAGGGAAGCTATTTCACAATGTTTCACAAATAAGATTACTTAGTTATTTATAAACGTACCCACCTGAGAATCAGTACACACACAGCAACCAGTGAGTAGGCCAGCAGAGTACCAATGGACATCATGTCAACCAGTGCTTTGAGGTCAAACAGGAAAGCCATGATGGCTACAGCACGCAAAGAAAATGCAGTTAACACAAACACTCCTCCCTTTTAAAAGAATATTTACAAGAACTATGGTCACTGCTGTAATCATTCTCACAAAAACACATGAAAACATTTACACCCACCACAATATTCTTGCAATTATAAATGGGGAAGCTGTTTCCTTCAGGTGCAAATTAAACTCCATGCATTCATGTTTCACAACGAAAAGAAACAAAAGAGTTAAAAGTTCCCCCGGGCAGACAGCTGCAATCATCTCGGCACCGAGTGTCGTTTGATGTGCGATACACTGTGGTGTTCCCTCTCTTGTATCACAGCACCAGACTCCGGTACAGAGCTGATCTCGGCAGCACAGTTCAAACATATTAAAACAAAACCAACAAAGTAAGCTCCCCTGCCCCGCTCTAACAGTTGCTCAGTACATAGCCTGTGATCTGGGATAGATGGTGTGCTGGTGTCCCTGCCAGAGTTCACATCTGCCTGCCGCTTCACCATCCACCTGACAGATCTTAGCCCAGACACCTGAGCACAGCGACCATGATGCAACCACATAAAGGACTATACTTTAGAAGTAGACATCTTTAACAATGAATGAGCTCCACACCAGTCCCCAAAGGCCAATTGTTAGTATTTCCTTTACTTTGAATATCTAATCAAAGTCGACTAATTTTACTAAAACTAGTAAGTCTATTGTCTGTTTTGAGCATGTTTTCCCCAAGATTAATGACTGCACACTGCATCGATCTTCTCAACTCTCCACAAGAAATTGAATAAGTTCCTAAAATGTTTAGCCTTTCTCATAAAGATGTCAGAATGCAGTCAAAAAAGAAAGCATATTTTAAAAAAAGCTACAGTGCTCGAAGTGACTAAAGCGAACCCAGATAATGTCCATGAACTTATCAGCCTTAACTATGTGTGTAATGTTTTCTCACATGCTTTTTGGAAACACCATCACCGAGTTTAACATGCAGTCATTACCACCAACGTGCAGAGACAAAACAAAAAAAACCCAAACAAGTCCACGATACAACCACATGATAGTCGAGTCCTCGTCTCAAGAGCTTACCCGCGGTGGTACCTGCCGCCATGGTGGCAGCCACAGGAGACTGCCGTTTACTCACTTTGGACATAAATTTGAACAGAATACCGTCTCGTGCCATGGCAAAGAGAATGCGCGGCAGAGGGAACATGGAGCCCAACAGGCTAGGGAGAAGAGGGTTCATGGTTAAGTTGAGGGCATTCTGGGAAAGAAAACATGACACCTGCACAAGTGTGAAAGAACAACATGTGTATATGGAGGAAAAACCTCCTACAAACTGGATCATTTAAAGAAGAAAGTGTTTGAGGATAGGCCAATTTCCAGAAGGAAGAAACAAAATGATTATCTGCATCTTTGGCTGCGTCTTTCACAGTTGATTGGTGGGAAAAGATTAGCAGGAGTAATGTCACTGGACGCTCCCCCGGCTCTCACCTGCTACTACACCGGAGGTCATAGTGGCAATAAGTGGGGTCTTCGTCTTAGGATTGATTCGGGCTAAGACTTTGAAAAGCACCCCATCCTGTGCCATAGCATAGATTACACGAGGCATGGGGAAAATGGAGCCCAGCAGACTGCATGAGACAGCAGAGACATGCAAGACCAACACGTTAGTCAAAAGCCCCAAACACAGACACACACACACACACACACACACACACACACACACATACACATTTTTACACCAACAATCACATCATAAAAGCTTCAAGGCATGCTTAAAGTCAAGTGTGTCTTTCTTTCCTATCGGCACTTATCACATACATTTAAATAGAGAAAAGTTAGATTGTAGCTGCTTTTAAGGGCAAATTAGATGTTGCTAATGTCTTTAAACAGTCCAATTTGTCTGTTTGAAAATAGATTTTAGTTTGTGGTTTTTTCCAGGTTTGAGTGCTGGTTTGGAGTTGAATTTAGGTGCCCTTGACTCCTACCTTTACTTCTTATCCAAAAAACTGTAGTGGTTAAAGTGGAATTTGATGAGATGGTGACTGTGAATGGAAAACTGAGGGGGGAAGTGATACAGTAAACCTTCAGGGAAGAAAGACAGAATTAAGTCACACCAATATATTTTTTTATAGACAAACTTGTCCACCTTATTTATGATACTTTAATTATAAAGGGATAGTACATTACACATGCAAGAATCTATAAAAGAAATAGATTTAAGCACTGCGCCCGCTACGTCCCATTGCACAACATGAATCAATCCAATAATAAGACAGATAGACAGAGATATGTGGTCAGAACTTTTGACCAAATCTCTTTCACCATTATAAGCCATTTATAGCACATCATTGAGAAATTAAAGTCACATAATAGATTCTGCTGACTCAAATACAGTTAACATCTAAATGGTGTCATCTATGACATGAACATTGATCTCTTGTCCTCAACTTATTTATAGACAAAAGGAAATCCAGTGGGTACCTGGTGGAGAGGGCGCACAGTGAACCTGCGGCGACCACATATTTGGCAGGGCCCCAGCCCACATATTCAAAGGCCATAGGCAGAGGGCTCTTCTCGTCAAGCAGGTAGTAGGGCATCATCAGCGTGAGCGCAGCTGACACACCAAAGTACGCCAGGAAACACACGGTCAGTGACACCACGATGCCGATGGGAATGGCTCTCTGTGGGTTTTTCACCTCCTCACCTGTCACACACGCACAAACACACACAAACAGTGGTGGAAGTACATTTACTCAAGTGCTGCACTTAAGTATAGATTAAAGGTATTTGTACTTTACTTGAGTATTCCAATGTTATGCTAAATCACACTCCACTACAATACAAATATTGTACTCTTCCACTACATATGTCTGACAGCTTTATTACTTTTTCATTACTTTTACATCCATTTCCTGTCTTAAATATTAGCACAATCCTGAACATCTACGGCAGGAAAATGCAAAATACAACATTAATGCAGCATTAATATAAATCCAGAAACACCGTATATAACAGTAAAACACTGATACTTTAAGGATATTTTTTTCTGATAATATTAATAAAGTTTTACTTTATTAATAAGGTTTTGAATACAGGTTTATTATTTTTTTCACAGTCTGGTATTAGTACTTTTACTTAATTAAATGAACACTTTTTCCTCCACTGCACAAATATCTTTTCATTTAGCTTTGGAATCACTCTATATCCAACACCAATCAATGGCTCACCTGTAGTTGCAATGCAGTCAAATCCAACAAAAGCATAAAAGCAGGTGGCAGCTCCAGCTAATGTCCCACTGAAGCCATAGGGCATAAAACCTCCAACTCCATAATCACTGCTCACGTTGGCCGTCACTGACAAGTTCCTGAAACATACAGAACATGTAGACATCAACAACAGCTTTGCAAAAAATGGGCTTTGCAAACACATAACTGTAATGGTTAATGAAAGCATTACCTTGTAATTATGGTGACATTTATAAGGGATTCTTCAGTTATATCCCAGTTGTACGTGTCTCCTTTAACAAAGCCGGAGATGATGACGAACAACAGTACGAGCACGTTGATTGAAGTGAAGACTTTATTGACCCAGGCCGATTCCTTCACCCCGAACGACAGGAGGCCTGGGATGAGCAAAAAGGCAACCAAGCTCAGTGCAGTAGTTTGATGTTTGATGTAGTTTAACTGAAATGCTGGCACATTTTCAATCAATACTGTATCAATGGGTGTCACTTAACCAAAACAACTCAATTGGATTTCAAATTAAACAGCTTCCATATGAACAAGGATCTACAGTCGTGATAGCAGCTCTGTAAACTGTATTCAGACACAAGGGTGCTTTGAGCTAAATGCTAACATATTGATGCTAAGCAGGTTTATTGTTTTCCTTGTTCACCATCTTAGTTCAGCGTGTTAGCATGCTTCCATTTGCTAATACTGTGTATTTGTTCATAAACCAACGGATTGGACAAATTACATTTTTAACCTGATGATTGCGTTGGATAGAGCCTAGGATGAGAATTTCCAAAGTTATTATAATTTATCGTGACAGGTACATGAAAGTGTTGCATATCTGTAAGCAGATATGGTGGAACCGTGTGTAATAAACATATCAATTTAAGAATTTGTTAACAAGGAAAAAAGTCCCCAAAAAGCAGAGTTTACAATCCCCTATTTTTTTCTCTTTTTTTCAGTAAAAAAGGAGCTGATCTTTTTTTATATGTTTTTATGAAAATATTTTGCAAAAGTTCTACATCTGTGTAGCAAAAAAACAACCAAACACTAGTGGATTGTTTCTGGATCCCACTGACCTATAATGTAATCATTGGGTTGGCAGGCCGTTGGATATAACACATGATAAAGATTTCAGTTTTAGCTGGAAGGTCATAAAGATTGAATTTAACCAAAACAAGTTCAGTTTAAAAACTTGGACTGTAATGAATTCAAGGAAATGAAAATGTAGTACCCGCCAAGTCATCAATAGCTACTGACTAAACCCTCGGCTACTGTGGGGCTTCTCAGTGACTTGAGGTCACTTGAGGAAACAAGTTGCACCGGACTGTTCCCAGAGAGCCAGTGCGTTTACATGAAGTTTAAAAACCCTCCTTGTATTTGACTTTGGGAAAGAGAAGTGGGGTCCTGCTGAAGACCAGCTGGGTGATCAGATGGGGGAGGGGGGTGGTGTTGTCTCCATGTGGACTCTGATAGGGACCCTGCCCTATTAAACACATATCGCAGTGTCCTGCCATCACTTAATTGGATTATGCCGTGCAACCGTGGCTCATGAAAGTTGGCTGTGTCGAACATGATTTCCTAATTTCCCTTCTTTTTCCGCAGCCCCTGTACCGATATATCGACTTTATGATTTTTAATCTGTATTTGTTGTTATACCAGAAAGCAGCAGTATCAGGCAGACGGCAAAGAAGTCGGGATACTGAGCCAAGCCAGGAGAGTTCATGCTGAAGTAGGTTTTACAGAAAACCTCTATGTGCCCTCCTATCATTTCATCAAATGTGCCACTCCAAGCCCTGGCAACTGAGGAGGTACCTGCGAGAAAAGTGAAAAAAAGAGAATCCATGAGTCAGCATCTTCTTTAAAGGTCTCGTATTATAATACAGAGGGTGAATAGCGGTAAATTCAGACAGCCAGTATGAGAAAAATAATGTTTTTGGACATTAAAGGATGTAAATATGCTGTGGTAGAACCCCAAAATACAGGTGTGAACCTGAAAATGAGCATGATATGTCCCCTTTAAACAACGTGATTCAAAGACTGCCTTTAACTCACCAATCACATAGGAGAGAATGAGGTTCCAACCAGTGATGAAGGCCCAGACCTCCCCTACAGTCACATAGCTATAAAGGTAAGCAGAGCCAGTCTTGGGGACACGTGCTCCAAACTCAGCGTAACACAGGCCGGCCATGACGGAGGCTAGGGCAGCGATTAAGAAGGAGATGACGATGCTGGGCCCTGAGTTTCCCTTGGCCACCTCGCCGGCCAGAACGTAGACGCCAGCGCCCAGAGTGCTGCCAACACCCAGGGCGATGAGGTCGACGGTTCCCAGGCAGCGGCACAGCTTCGAGTCGTCCAGGCTGTTCATGTCAACCACTTTCCTGCGCACCAGAGAGCGCCCGAATGACAGAACCTGCTCCAGCATGTCGGCAACTGCTGACAGAAGGAAAGAAAGAAGAAATGGCTGAAAATACCTGTGCAGCAGAGGTCTGGCCAAGATACATTTAACTTCTAGCCAGGCCATGAACTTAAATAATTCATGCTCTGTGGTAGAAGCGGATAGTTTGATTAGATGAATAAAAAATGTGTATGTGAGTAGGTATAGGTGTGCAGCACAGGTAACACACGTAAAGAAGAAATATTTGATCTCCCCCAGCCAATAGTACTATCTTTATCTCAGCATCAATATTTGCACTTTTTTTAAAACATTCAATAGAAGGTGCAAGAATTTTGAAACCAAAGGTCAGGTCTGTGAGCACAGTTGTAACTCCACCTGCGTTGCCTTTTGAGTGGCTCTTGAAGCTTGTTCTCCAGACAGAAACTGCTGAAAAGTCAGTTGCATAATGTGAGGAAGAAACAAAGGTTGCATTAGGACTGTTGAGAGAGAGAGAGATGTTCTACAAACTATGACATGCATTTTTAGGAATGCTGCCAAGTGCTGCAGCATGGTAAGGCTCATACAGTAAATGTCCCATTAAAATCCATTGTTTGGCGTTATGGTGCAAATCTAAGGGCTCAAAGAGCTGCATTCATAAGAGGACCATGAATGCACCGCTAGAACACAATAAAGACATTCCAGTACCTTTCTTTACTAATTACATAAAAAAGACAAACTGCAAAGTATTCTTTGTTTTCATTGTCTTGTGTCTTAAAATGTCTCTTTTCATTAGTGAAACTGAGGATCCTGCCTGAGACGCTTGCATGAATACAATAAGATGAATGAGGAATGAGACATGCCCTCCAATGAATAGTTTCTAGCTTGCTTTTGAAGTTAAAGTATCTTCTTTGAACCAAAACTTTGATTATCTCGACCGTAAATTAACACTGACGACCATCCAAATATGCATTGACCTCCATTTAAGCGTGGTGGAAATAAGTTTTGGATCTGACAGCTCATTTACATTACAATGTGGGCTGTATTACAGCGTCCCCAAGATTGCAGTGAATTAAAAGGTGACAATTGCAAAGAGCAAAATCAGATTTAAACAAGTGAAGATTCAGTCTTGGAAACTGACAATGGTAAAAGGCAGTAATTTAGCATTTCATCATTATTCCAAACATATGTTTTCCTATGTACAGTGACAGCAACATCTTGGGCATATCTTAAACTGACATGTTGAACTTCTCTGCAAATACGAAGTGAACAAAAGGTCACAAACAGCTCACAGCTACCGCACAAGTTTGACCAATAAGTTCCAGCATTAGTTATTCAAGATGTTTCCCCAAACATTGTATTTCACTGGACACATGCACCTACCTGTTAGAATGACACAGTATGGATATGACGGGTCTGGATTCAGACACTGAAAGAAAAAAGGCTGTCAGAAATCAGAAGTGTTTCTTCCAGCTTGCACAGCCGATCAGCTGCATGTGAAGGGCAGGTAAAAAGTCAAAGATCCCCTGCTCCCATGAACTGCTGCCTCAAACCTCTGCTTTAGCACACTGCTCAACACTGATTCATATGCTGGCATGTGCACTGAGCAGAGCAGTACTTTTTACGCCTCCCCTCTGTCGACAGTGTTTCTTCATAGGATCTGCCCTTGCCCTAGACTCGAGCCTCACGGTCCACCACTGCCAGGGGAGTGACCTCCCCTCATGTCCCCTGAACGGAGACGTGAGGGGAGGAGGGGGCCCCAGGGAATAACTTTGTGTGTGTGTGTGTGTGTGTGTGTGTGTGGGGGGGGGGGGGCTCACCTCCATGCTTGAGATTTGAGGGAGTAAATACTCTGTGGAGAAAACATTGCACCATAAGCCCTCACAGCAGGTCTGAGAGGAGAGGAGAAAGGAAGGGATCTTGAAGGTAAAATTTGTTATTTCTAATGCACATAGATCCCAGCTGCCCAGATGCTTACTGACTACTGATAAATGGTTAGGCAACTGGCGTTGACAAACATTGAGGCAGACACTTGTGTTTACCCAGTGCAGCCCACAGGAGTGCTGCTAAAAGCATGGGTGCTGATTGGTCAATGAAGGGTGGACGAGCTACAGTACTGGGGGGTTAAGTCCTCCTAATGGAAGACAGGTATTGCTCAATGTTCCCTGAGTTATTGGACCCATGGACATAACAAAATCAATAACACAGCTCACTGTGGTACACCACCAAAAGCCTGGCATCTCCACGGCAACTTCAGTTACAAGTTTGAACTCCCAGAGGGAATAAAAGGCACATTTTTCCATTAAACACTGCCCGTGAATTACAACTAAGAATGAGTTTGCAGTGGAGAGAATTTCTGCCAAGACCAGCTCAAACCAGCTTAAGACCTCAGTGGGAAGGTGGCAGCTGGCCGTCCAATCCACAGACCAGAGACTTGACGGCATGACAACAGCCAGCCCTCTCTCAGTTTGTCCATCCAGCCAAGCAGTCAAATATCATGGCCCACCGCCCACCAAACCTCAGCTGCAGGGCTGATTATCTGACCTGCATGCTGATGGGAAAGAGCCAAAGTTTTCCTTCACGGTGTGGGCAGACTGGAGACACTACTGTTAATGCAGGCTGTTTGTCTTAAACACACACACACACATTGATCTACAAAATGAACTAACTACATTTATCAGATTTAACGCAAATACAGCGAAGGTCTGCACTGACAAGACAATATGGCTGCCACCAAATGACTGAGGGGCATGAAATTGAGAAATGGCAGGTAATTAATATTATCTTTAGCTGCCAAATAAATCCATTAACATGTCAAATATTTACCAGGTGAAATGTGCCATCATGCGGTGAGTTAGCTAGCTAGAAAGCTAACTAAGCTAATGGGGACAGGCACTTTGAGAATTTGAACAGTGTGTAAAGTGGTGGGTAGGTGGCCCCTCTGCTACTTTCTACACCGCAATTTCCGGCGCCCTTGCTAGGACCACGACCATCGTTGAACTCTGCCTTCGTTTTGATCTCCTGCTTAAACCACCTCTTTGTAAGTTCCCGCTACAGTAGGTTCTTTCTGGACAATATTTTTGACGTGACGACACACACACACACAACCTCAAAAGTTAAAAACAATACCGGCGTGGCTGTTGTGGCTGGCAAAAACTCAATTGCATGCTCCATCAAGCTACATCCCAAATGGCTAGCAAAAACTAGCAGAAGGAGCTAACAAATTCTAAACTGTGCACTTTGCTTTAGGCTACTATGTGGTGGTAAATCAAAAAATCATTAAAACAAATGTAGAATATATATACCCCAGTGATATGATCAATCTTAGATAAAGAGTGCTGCTGAATGAAATTTAACAAACACTTGCCATAAGACCTATTGCTTTTTTATGTGTATTTTCTCTTATTTTATGTGTATAGGTTCATGATTAAAAGGTAGCCTAGTGTTAATGGCTTGATGTTTAATGTCAAATTAACTAGGCCCCATACTATATCTGAAAGCACCTTCTTACATATCATACATTTTTTGTAGCAAAAGAATATTACAAAAAAACGGATTACATATGATCTGCCACACGATCCTCCTTGACCACAAACTACCTGCTTTTGGAATGAACATTAAGTCTTTATACATGCAGGTAGTCACTGTAACCATGGAAATGATGGAAAGGAGTCACTGGCTCACCGTATCTCATTGTTGACATGCGCTAATTCTGTGAAGCCAATTGAATGCATTTGCCCTCCAATGGCTGAATGACCTAGCTCCAAAAACGTGGATATGCTCAACAGATTGAGTGGTGTTTGCCTTGCGGACACCGGGGCTGTTCGCTCCAGTTAACACTGGTGTCACCAGGAAATGTTAGAGTGAACAATTACTGATAAGGCGGACAACAGCTCTGAGAAGAATCAAGACAGCAAGAGTGACCTCCAGACTAAGAACAGCAGTCTTTGGGGCAGGAAGATATTTAGACTTCAATTTGACAAGAATGTACCAATGTGATGTAGATGTACCAAAGTCAAGTAAAATACACTGATAACACAGACTGCAGTGCTCACTGGGGGAAAAAGCAGCAAAATGGGTTTAAATGTGTTAAGGCCAGTAGCTATTAGCCATGGTTTACATGTTGAATCTAACGTAATGGCACAAAGTCTCTTCATATTACATTTTAAGAACCGTCTGGGGACTGAACCCTGAAGACTTTACCTGTTTGTAGTTTAACTTAATACTCTTTTTATTAAGTAGGAGGATAGAGTCCAAACTGATTTCCTGTCTATCTAGGTCACTGTACAAGCATTGTATACAGTACACTACTTGCAGGCTTTTGTGTTGTGGGTCTAAAAAAAACTACTGCATTTTAAATGTAATGAAATTATTGTTTAGGAAACTACACAGGCCAATGGTTTGGATGTGAGTCAAGGTACAATATCAGCGTATTATAGGGGAGACCAGGGGTGGTTGATGCATAGTTTGCATGTTTAGTCTAAAACACAAGGAGTGAAAAAAATGTGTGTGTGTGCATGCGCGTGTGTGTATGTAATTTGGCTTGCGCGCATATCTTACGCTAACATTAGGCTACAAAACTGAACAAAATGTTGTAGCATGCACTGGCTTCAACAATTTAAATCTAGTTTAAGTGTGTCTTACATTACGCATTTGAAAATAATTACAAAACTGAAGAAAATGTGCAGCTTCAATTATAAAAGTTTTTTCCTCCCAAACTTGGCTGTGTTTGCCACAAGGTACTATTTCTTCATATGTGGACAGTATATTGAATGCTATTAATCTTTTTGTTTCTAAACATTTGGCAACAGTTACAGATTCCTTTTAAACAGACTATGATCTGTGATGTCCAAGAATATTTTGGGCTGCGGGTTAATTGTGGCCTCAGGCTGACTTTATAACAAGTCCCTCGGGATACACTGACTTCCAAAAATGAATTCCACACTGAAGACAAACATGTGGGTTACAGTAAAACTGGCTGGATATGTGTGTGTGTGTGTGTGTGTGTGTGTGTGTGTGTGTGTGTGTGTGTGTGTGTGTGTGTGTGTGTGCGCGTGCACGTGTGTGTGTGTGTGTGTGTGTGTGGTTTCAAATCGACCCTCTGCACTGTCATGATCATTTCATATCTTTTGGTGGCCTTTTATGAGGCAATCACACCTTCGAGACACGTACTGGCGGTAAAACAGATATCCCCCATGAACAAACATCAGTTCAGTCATCGAGGCTGGATTGTTTTAATTAGTATAGGCACATCATATGATTACTCATGTAAACAGTGGAGAGTTATCTGATCTCTGTGATACTATCAGAACCAAATTGGTTTGTATAATCATTAGACAATCAAGCTTTTTTGGCTTCTCATACATGAATACAGCGCAGTTGGAGTGGGCGGGCAGCAAGGCTGTCAGGCGTCAGTAAGTCAATCACTTCCGCTTAGTTTAACTAATTACTTTTATTGTGTTTTTTTGTCTACTGTCCTGCAACAGATGGCTTCTTTGCTCACTGGTGTGCAAAATACTGATCAATACAAAAATACATTTGATATTTGGTGTCAAAACAAAACAATGAAGGAAAAAAAATGAAACATTTTGGTGCAGGTGTGCTGTGCAGATAAAACAAGTGTATAAACTTAATTTCATCATATGCGATCCATCAGTGTGTTTGTACTGGGGAGCTTCTCAAGTGAGCGTCACACTGTTTAACAGTGCACATTTAGTTAAGTAAACTCAGGATATGTTATTTTATGCTCAGAGTTTACAATACTTTTTCCACCCAATTTTGCCTTTATATAACACTTCAAACCATCTGCTGCCCTACTTTGTGGCACACCCATGAACATTTTTTTTTTAAAGTACAGAGGGACTCATTTTAGGCCAGATACTATCTCAAATATAAGCTGTGTCTCTGAATGTCTCCTGCTGACAGCTTTTACAGAAATTGCTGGGGGGTTCAAAGGCTGTGGGCCTCCCCGCAGACAAAGCCTGTAAAAATAGCACTGCCTCACCCCTCCTTAGTTTACATGCTTAGTTTAGCTCAATTCATGGATGCATGAAAAGGTGCTGGAAGCACATCTACTCTGTCTCCTTTATTGAGAAATGATGGAACCACCCACCACCACTGCTTGTGCTAGGTTGAGACTCGTTCGCTGATTACATTGTAGCATCTACCCGAGTTTGACTGGCGAAAGAGCAGCGTGCATCAAGATGACGAGAAACATTGAAGAGATTCAGCCATAGACCTACATGTTTGAGCCGGCTTCAGACCGGAGGCAGCGGAGCAGCCGTCTCGCAGATCCCCATGGGTGGATGGCTTTCTTACGAAGCTTAGCCAGCGGACAGTCTGGGCTCAAATCCCCACAGGCCAACGGCCAAAGAGCCCAGACTGCCTGCTTGCCCTCTGAAACTATTGTTTTGCCGTCCTGAACCTGGTGTCCGACACACCAGACTCAGGAGTCTGTTGTCGTGTAGTTAGCTTGTAACTCACAGTGGCATATCAGACACAGGCATACAGTTTTTTAAGGACATACCAACTTCCCTTTCAGGAGTGAAAAGACCTCTCTAGTGACACACTTGTACGTTCAAGTCAATATAGTCAAGGTCAGATGTTTTAGGGGACTTAAACATTAAAAAAAAACTTGCTTATTTATAATTTAAAAAAACACTAATAATTTCAATGAATATGTGCAGTATTAAACATTTTCCTCTTGTCATGTCTTGAGGTCAGTAAGTAGTATTGACTTACTTTTATGTGAAGCACATTGAATGACCTTGTTGTTGAATTGTGCATAACAAATAAGCTTCCCTTGCCTTTCTTTTCACACGAAGTTCAGGGTTCATCAGCCTGAACCGCCCTGGATCACCCCCACAGGCCACGGCTCTGCACGGGGCGGGCTTTAGGACCCAGCGGTGCAGCTCCGTCCTCAGGCAGCAGCAGCAGCAGCAGCAGCAGCAATATTATGGCAGCGTTTACCTGCGCTACTGACGAACAACCTTAACCAGGTTGGCCTGACCAACAGCATACTGTGGTACCATTGCACACATGTGCGGTTGGTAGTTGTGTGGTGACAGGTTCAGTGGTAGGAAAGCTGCGGCTCATCTCTCAGCTGCCGATGGAGCACATCCGACTACCAAAGGTAACCGCGGGGCTGGCTGCAGTGATTAGCTTCAATTTCCGCACTGTACCTCCAGTGTCCCGTCAACAAAAGCAGCCATAAGCGCTAACTATGACTGCAGAGGGTTAACGCAAATAATGAAACCAACATACCGGTTTAATGAAAGGGGATGTGTTGTGTCGGCCACGTATGCAGCCAGGGTCCTCTGGGTGTGATTGTGTATCAGTGCAGTAAACTGTAATGAGTAGAGATGTGTCAGAGCCGACCGTGTCCTGAACATGAGGCTGTCCGTGTTGTTGTTCCTCTTCCTCCAGGTGGAGAACGTCAGGCTGCTTGACAGAGTCTCCCCCAGAAGAAGTAGGGTGGGCACCTTGTACCTGACAGCCACACACACCATCTTTGTAGAGAACGAGGCTGGAGTGCGCAATGAGACATGGGTGAGCTCAGTACCCTCACAGAGTCCACGCAAGGAGCCAGAAACCAGTGATTTGAATCTTTATTGAACATAAACAATACAAACTGAATAAAGCGAATGAGCAGTAAAAAGGAAAGCAAAAAAAGACATGTCTCAAATAATAGAGTTCATGTTCAAAAGGGATAGGAAGAAGTTAAACACTTTTCAGGTCCTACCCCCCCCCCCCCCCCCCCCCCTTGTTTTTTTGTTTTTTTTATAATTCTTAATAATAAAGTTAAAAAAAATCAGTTTGAATCAGTAGGTATTTGATATTTGGCTTGTGGGTTCAAACCAGTAACAGCAAAACAGTGACAAAGAGAAGAACAAGAGATGGCGTTCTGAGATTTCTCCACCCTGGGGCCCGTTTTCTGAAAATAACGTTTTCCCCAAAAGCCACAAATCCACCAAAACGATATAAAACTTTTTCGGTTACAGCAAAACGCGTCTCGTGTGGACGGCCCCTGAAACACTCCTGCCCCCCCCCTCCTGAAAAAGTACTCTACTGTATTGCACTTTACACACATACACACACACACACACACACACATACATATACAGTATATAAATATACTCATACATTTGTAAGATCCCGACCGTACAGACATCCTGACGACTCGCTGTTTCACTTCTGTAGTCACTGTGTGCGTCCGTGCTGTGTCATGTGTTTGCAACCTAAAAACATACAGTTTTTATTGATCTTACCAGGTGCTTCACAGTTTGGTGTGTAGTTCAGAGAAACAAGCGGCCACAGCCTCAGGATGTTCTCTGCTCATCCACTGCAAGAACTTCCAGCTTCTTCACTTTGTTGTGCCTAAAGAGCGAGAGTGCCATGATGTTCACCTGTCCCTGCAGCGTCTCTCCCAGCCAGGTAAACACTAAAAAACTTCAAAAGATCAATTTGGTCATGTTATTGCTCAGAATCTGACTTAGAACCAAACCAGTGTGTCAGAATTTTTTTTATAGCTATACCGATTTTTGTTCATTCTGTGTTTCACTTTGGTCTAACTCCTACAAACTGGAGGTTTTGTGTTTTGTGTTGTGTGTTGCAGAGCGTTATGAGGAGCTGTATTGCTTCTCCTATAAGCCTAATGTTGATGAGGTGGAGAGACAGCACGAGTGGGACTTCTTGGACCTCAAGGCTGATTACAGCAGAATGGGACTGCCTAACTCCCTGTGGAAACTCTCCCCTGTCAACCAAAACTACAAGGTCAGTGAGTCGACAGCTATGACCAGTTGAACTTATTTCATCCTAATATGGACATGGTCCAGGCTTAGACTTCTTTTATGTTGTGTTATTTTCAAAGGTGAGTGACACGTACCCCGCTGACCTGTTTGTGCCTGCGTCTGCCACACCTCCGATCATAGTGGGGAGCTCCAAGTTCAGAAGCAGGGGCAGATTTCCTACTCTGTCCTACTTCTCCAAAGAAAATCATGTAAGTCGACTGCACACATTAAAATGAAAGACCAGAACCGGTTTTTGTACCAGGTGTTAAACAAGATTTGTGTCTGTGGTGATTGATACGCTTTTGGAATAAGTCGAAAGTGGGCGTTCAAGAAACTGCCATTATTAAACAAAATTGAAAGAGAAGCCGTGCCATACACAGGAGATCATTAAGGTCCTAAGTCGGGCTGTTGGAGAGCATCTGTCACCTGCGTTGTGTCCCATACTGTTGGCCCTCGGTGGCAGCTTTTCGAGCGATTCAGCATGTTGAATCGGCGGTGGAGCCCGTCGGTGGGGGGTTTGAAGGACGAAGACTAACGCCACCCGCTGGTATGGAGAGTTATTTCCTCTCACACAGGTGCAGAACATATGTGCTAGTTCGTCGTCCCTGCGGTGTGCTCAAGTGCAACTTTTTGTACAAGCATTACAATATAATGATAATAATGATATATATATATTTTTTGTGAATGCGGTCTTTTGGCTAGCAGGCACCACGTACTGTAATACGTATGTATTTCTTTTTTTGAATGGTGCTTTCTATTTTGTGCTCTGTTGTTTTACCTTGCTACCTGTTCTGTTTGATGCTGTAGAGTTTAGTCCTGCTTAAGTTGTTGTTCTTCATCTGGTTTATTTGTATTTTAGAAAGCCTTTTTTTCACATGGATGTCGGGGGACTGCAGATGAAAAAAAGGCCTTTTGGCTTATCGGGCATTTTTAACCCATGTATGATCATGTGTTTCATTAATTTGCACTGCCCCCTCCTTAAATAAGCTGTATTGAATCGAACTGAGACATAAGGGACGTGAAGCAGTCAGTCTTCGTCACCGCTAGTTCTTTGATGTTGGTTTGTTGTATCTAAACAGATACTTTATTGGGTTTACAAATGTCCTCTTAGGAGACATCCATTCTGTCATTAAGTCATTACCCTTTTCTATATCTGAATCAGGAATAAGCCTGAACATTCATAATCTCTTCTATTAATCCTTGATCGGACAGCTGGGAGTGCTTTATGTGCGTGAGGTCAGCTTCCCAAGGTTGAAGGACCCGTGTGTGGAGCTGGGTTCGTACCAAGGGGCTCCTCTCTGGTTCATGAGCCAGAAGGGAGAATCACACAACGACCTCTGGCCCTCTCCCTTGTGGCTACTAAATGGAAATAAGAGAAATTGTGTGGTTGATTAATTTAAATTGAACACGCAAGGAAAAGAAAATGTACTGTGAATTTGCATTCTCCCTGATTCTCACATATTGGTTTTTTTTTGTTCTTTGGCATCCAAAGTAATGAATCACTTCAAGTTCAAAACAGCTGTCACACAAGCAAACATTCCTATATGAAGCCTGATGTGTGTATAAAGTATGAAGTGCCTCTTGCCTCCTCCCAGGCTGCCATCTGCCGCAGCAGCCAGCCCCTGTCAGGTTTCAGCGCTCGCTGCCTGGAGGATGAACAGATGCTGGAGGCCATCTTGAGGTCCAATCCCCGCAGTGACTTCATGTATGTGGTGGACACCAGGCCTAAGGTAGGCCCGGAACAGCCTGCGAAAATACAAGTCTTACAGTACTATGCTGTGTATTCAGGTGGGCTTTATTTTCCATTCTGTGTTTCACCAGCTGCATGTGCTCACAGCAAAAGCCTTGAAAACATCCTGGCTATGTGCTGGTGGAACCATGATTAAAATGATCATTGAATGACATTTGTGTATTGTGTATTATTTTGCTTTTGAAAAAGTATGTTCTGACCATGTATCCATTATCCGTCTAGCTGAATGCAATCGCAAACCGAGCTGCAGGAAAAGGATACGAAAATGAAGACAACTACTCCAACATTAAATTCCAGTTCATCGGCATTGAGAACATCCACGTCATGAGAAACAGCCAACAAAAAATGCTGGAAGGTAATTATGAAATGATTTCTCACACTGATTTCAGATTAATTTACAGTAGCGCATTCATCACCGTGTCAGAAATGTTTCACCACATCAGTGTTTGTGGAACAAAATGTATATTTTCTGGCATCAGCCTGTTTAAAGTCTGCTGCTTCTTCACATTACAAAAGCAAAGCGCGACCCCATGCTACCCCTGTGGCTTTCATATGCACTCATGCAGACCGGACTGTGCTGCAATCAGGCCTCAAATGAGCCCACAGGAGAATTTCTGGGTATTGTGCAGGGGTGCTCCTAGGAAGACTTTGAATCCATCTGGATTTTATTTCTGAGCTATTTTGGTTTCCCGGAGTGGACGATCCGGGACCTTATCCCCCAAAGAGAGACTGAGGGCGTGAGAATGATGTGATTTCAAGTCTGAAAAGTTATAGCTGTTCTTAGTTGTGATAACTCTTTGCCCCCTGGCAGAAGAAGGGAAGTCTTTAAACTTTAGAAACAGCGACTGCCCTTCAGAGCCTGCCTGACTCTCTCTCCGCCCGATTGCACACTTCAATGAGATTTTTGAAGACCCCCTAGCCTGTCAGCATTAGCTCAAAAATGTCTTAAGTGGAAGTCCCCCCTACAAGTGTTATAAAATGTTGAACGAACCCACTCACCTGCTTGCTCTCCTATCTGTGACCCCAGGAGGCTTTTATAGGTCAGCACACTCATGGAGGAGTGAGCAAATATTTTCATTCAGTTATCTAAAAGTGTGTTTGAATCATGACTGTTAATGTGGTAAAGGGTCCTTAGCAAATGAAATGTCATCTGAGGAAAAACGAGTTCATGTCACTCCGCCCCTCAGTCAACTTGCAAATATTTATGTTGAACCCTGAAGATGGAAAAATGAAAAAGCTTTTGTTTTTTACAAGGTAAACAAACAGAATGCAGGAAACCATATGTAACAGAAATGGATACGTATATAATTGCCCTGCCTGTGTGATTGTGTTTGGGCCTTAGACTGTCATTGTATAAAAGAAGTGGAAGTAGGCACCGTGACACCCATTGGTTTGTGGACTACTGTTTCATATCTGCAGTGTTGGGCATGTTACATTAAAAAAGTAATCAGTTACAGTTAGTAGTTACTTCTCCCTTAAAGTAAGTGAATTAGTTGGTGAGTTACAAGTTATAAAAGTAACTAGTTACTATGGAAAGTAACTATTGTGTTACTTTCAAGTAAATTTTAAAATTCTCCAATGTGTCAAAGAATTTGGACCCCACCTCCACCCCTAGTTAACGGAACATAAAATACATGTGCATGTCGGATTATTTATGATAAATCTAAACATTATAATGGAATGGATACTTAATACAATAAATGCTAAACATTTTAGCCCATCCCCTCTAAAACTTCCTGCTTTAAATGACGCAAAATGACGATTATGGCGGCATTTAAAGGTATAAGAGGTGGATACGGCTCTCTCCTGTCTCAGGGGAAAATGAGGGAATGCACGACCATTCAAAAATATAAAGATGCAAAGCTTAATGCAAATGGGTGAAGTATTTCTTCAAGTTTCCAACATTTATGCTAGCTAGCTTGCTTGGTTAGAAAGGTGCAACCAAACACTGAACAAGACATTTTTAGGCAACCAGAATTTTACGATTATTATTATTATTACTGCAAAATGAACATCATGCTGTATTTAAGAATACTTGAAACTAGTGATTGAGACCATAAACTCATTGGGACAATGTTTTCTGAGGTAATAAGTCAAGTGAAAAGTACAGTCATTTTCTCATTGACCTCTCTACAATAGGAGGTCTTTTTGCAGACAGTGTAGTCTCCCCCTAGTCCTGAACATTAGAAAGAATGCAGGTTTAAGACACTTCCTCGTTGGCTTCACTTTTCAGACCCGGAAGCTACGTTCGCTCCTTTTATACAATCATTGGTTTGGGCATGGCTTTGTCTTACATTCATATTATAATATACACAATAACACAACTAACAGTTGTGAAGTGAAAACGTTTACCTGTTGATGGGTCTAGACTCTAGAGGAAAAGTCAGGGGATCTCCAATGTCATTCGGATTCATTCTCTGGGGAACATGAAAATCTGTTTCAAATTGCATGGCAATCCATTCAACAACTGTTGAGCTATTTCCAAAGTGTTGGACAGACGGGCAGACATTGGCTGGGGTCTGAATTAACCATCATGTGGGAAGCTGAAGGAAAAAACAGTGTGACCCATAGTTTCTCACGCTGTGCACAGATTCATCACTGTGGATGTGATGTGAAATTGAATGTGAGGTTTAATAAAGTCCAGTGATCAGGTATGCTCCATGTTTCCTGCCAGTGAGACAGCTGTGTTGTGGTTACAGTGTGTGAGCTGCGTTCCCCCTCCATGTCTGACTTCCTGGAAGGTCTGGAGAGCTCAGGCTGGCTGAAGCACATCAAAGCTGTTTTGGATGCAGGCATCTTCATCGCTAAGGTCAGTCTGGAGGTTAATCCCTGCCGTCTGCCTCACCACAGCACTAAATATTAGCTTAGGTGTTTGTCTGGGGGTTGTAACCTCGATCTGTCTGTACACTCACTTAGCCAAAACTGATACAGCCCGATTCATCAGTCCTGCAATCAAATACTTTAGGCTACCCTCTCAGATGCACATGAGGTGGACATAATTATAGACTTGCATTTCTTAGACCAGAGGAGTCAAATTCATTGTAGTTCAGTCAATGCTATGGAGTTTGATTTTTCTGTTGGTATGTTTTTATCTTTTCAATGAATAACTGGCAGAAAACCCAGATTTGTTTTCATTTTAAAATATTTCCATTGCAGGAACAATATGGTTAAAGATAAAGGGAGAACACTCTGGCACAGACCCTTCATCAGGGGGTTTCACCAAGTTTACCCAAAAAGTTGTTGACTTCAGAAATGTGCACTTGACAACAGTAGATGTCTTGAGATGTATTATTTACATTATTTACATGATCTGATTGTGTTGTGGCACTGGACAGACTGTGTATTTGTGTGTTTACATGTGCAGGCTGTTGCAGAGGAGGGTGTCAGTGTCTTAGTTCACTGCTCAGACGGTTGGGACCGCACCGCCCAGGTGTGTTCGGTGGCCTGTGTGCTGCTGGATCCTCACTACAGGACCCTCAGAGGACTCATGGTAGACGCTGAACCTTTTTTTTCTTTTTTGTATTTAAGAGAATTGCACCAGCTGTTCATCTTCACCCACTGTCATGGCACACAATTAGCTAGCTAGCCAAATGCTAATTAATGCTTTTTTGCCGCTAAATGACTGAAATTAAAAAGCTTCAACCACACACTCTTGTCCCGTTTTAAGAAAGCACAATGCTATCACACCTCCCGACATACAGCCAATCATAATGTGTCATGTCACCTGGTTGCCTGCACTCACACAGAGGGGAGCGGAGAACTCTCTGAAACAGACCTCAGCCACATTGTTTTGGAAAAGAAAACATTGGTTACATACTGTTACCCCAGATTATATGAAAATAGGGGTTTTTGCTCAATAATATCCTAATACACATCCCCTCCCATATTGCTCTGTTATAGTAGCTACCAAGACCATGACTATGAGTCAACCCACAACCGGTGAAGTGGGGTTTTATATGACCACTGTGGCCACCTAGTCCTCCAAAGTCTTATTTGATTGGATTATTTTGTGTAAATGCCAACAATTAATACAGGCACACAGGATTAAGACTAGGAAAATGTAGCACTGTGAATGTCACGTACTCCGCTGGTACACTCTATATCATTTCCATGTATCCAGTTACATTCTGGCTTTATCTGCTAGTAGCTCGTACTGGGTTCTTGAGGCTTGTCCTTCATCAGAAGGATTTGAGTAGGCTAACTTGGAATTGACAATGAGCCACTATGGAAAAAAACATAATAAAGAAGCCTTCTTTTGGATTATTGCCCCCTAAAGTCTGAGGGAACTGACCCCACACAGAGGGTGAAGAGGTTCAGTCATTCTGCAGGGATTAACTGTGCACTATGTCTGAACCTTTTGAATCATGACATCCTGAAATTGTACAGAAACTATGGTCCTCCTTGTGTTTAAACACATTCATTTTTTTTCTGCTCTTAGGTTCTCATGGAGAAAGACTGGGTCTCATTTGGACACAAGTTCTCCCACAGGTTTGAATATTACTTTTAAATCGTGTAGATTTAAGAGGTTTTGATCTAACCGTCCTCTCGTCTTCTCCAGATGCAACCACCTGGTCGGAGACCCTAAAGAGGTATCTCCTGTCATCGATCAGTTCCTGGAGTGCGTGTGGCAGCTCATGGAGCAGTTCCCCTGTGCCTTTGAGTTCAACGCGAGGTTCCTCATCACCATTCACAGCCACATCTACTCCTGCCAGTATGGCAACTTCATTGGCAACAACCAGCGTGAGAGGATAGAGCTGGGGTGAGATTTAAACCTACGGGCACCATCACTTTCTTTTCCTTTTCACACTACAGACATCTTGTCAGAGCCATCGCTCTGAGAGAAGACTGACTACTGAAGAGAAGTGACAGCCAGTAGTTTATAACATCAGCGCGTTTATGCAAATGAGGATGACTCTGTCCTGGAAACAAAAAAGCCATAAAAGGTTATTCAGAATCTTTCTTCTATCAATCATGATTGTATATTGCGTTAACCTGTCTTTTATCTTTTGACACACATACAGATTGCATGAGAAGACTCACTCTTTGTGGAATTATCTGTGGAAGAATCGGGCAGACTACATCAACCCTCTGTACCGACCAGACCACAGCCAGACACAGGGGCTCCTCCGGCCGTCTACTGCCCCCTACTGCTTCAAGTAGGTCCACACAAACAGTATCAACACATGCAGCTCAGGTTTAAAATCCTAGTACGTGTATGTTAAAAAACAGTAGTCTGAGTTATAGGACTGTTTAGTAATTGATAATAAGCCTGTGAATGTTCTCATTCGTCCAGGTCATCGTTATCCTCAAAGCAATTTCAGTCAAAAACAACTGGACTGGTTGTTTGTCTAGGAAGACGAATACCACATATTTCCAGTTTAATGGCATTTTTTACAGACAGAAACACGGCTGTGCCATGGGTTCACCAGTGTCCCCGATTGTGGCAAATCTGTACATGGAGGAGGTAGAGGGCAAGGCGTTGAACTCCTTTAAAGGAGTAACCCCAAGCCATTGGTTCAGATATGTGGACGACACATGGGTTAAGATCAAATCCAAAGAGGTGCAAACTTTTACTGAACATATCAACTCAGTGGACAGAAACATCAAGTTCACCAGAGAGGAAGTTAAAGACAACAGCTTGCCCTTCTTGGACTGTGACGTCCATATGGAGAATGACAGGAGCCTCCACATAGGGGTATACAGAAAACCCACTCACACGGATCAATATCTACTTTTCGACTCTCACCACCCTTTGGAACACAAGCTTGGCGTTATCAGAACACTGCAGCACAGAGCTGATAACGTACCCACTAGCTCACAGGCTCAAGGGGAAGAACGCAAGCACCTGAGAGGCGCCCTCACAACTTGTGGCTACCCCAGCTGGACCTTTGTTAAAACGGCAGCTGCCTCCAGAAAGAAAACCAAAGTGGTTGAGAAAGAAAAAGATAACAGGAGAAACAACATAGTCATCCCATATGTGGCTGGGGTATCGGAGAAACTCAGGAGGATTTTCAACAAACACTGCATCCCTGTGTATTTCAAACCCGGTAACACACTCAGACAGAGACTAGTACATCCGAAGGACAGAACACCACACCACCACAAAAGCAACCTGGTTTATGCTGTCCAATGCAACGAGGAATGCAAAGATCTTTACATTGGAGAAACAAAACAACCACTGCATAAACGCATGGCCCAACACAGGAGAGCTAACTCCTCAGGCCTGGACTCGGCTGTCCACTTACACCTCAAGGAGAAAGCCCACTCCTTTGATGACAGCAATGTCCAAATCTTGGACAGAGAGGACAGATGGTTTGAAAGAGGAGTAAAAGAAGCCATCTATGTTAAAGTGGAGAAACCATCGCTAAACAGAGGAGGGGGTCTGAGACACCACTTATCTCCAATTTACAATGCCGCCCTTTCGTCCCTTCCCAGGAGATTCAAAAATCTAACCTCAAAGGACAACTGTTCACACATGGCCCGGGTGACCCCAACGACTGTCGTTCAGACTCAATAGAGCACTAACGACGTCGAAACCAACTGCCCACCAACGACTGTCACTCTAACGACGGGCGTGGGCACTTGGAGCACAAAGGGTTTCAGTGACATCATCGGCCTTGTGAGAGGTTAAATACCAGGATCTCCACACCAGTTAGTTGGACCAGTCCCAGCCTGGTCAGATGCGTACATGAACTGATGAAGCCTCTTGGATGAGAGGTGAAACGTCTTCCTAGACAAACAACCAGTCCAGTTGTTTTTTGACTGAAATTGCTTTGAGGATAGTAATTGATAATGATAAATGAAGGAACAAGAGGTGACGTGTTAATTTCAGTGTTGGAAATATCCTGCTTCATATAGGTTTTGGCGAGGGCTGTACAACCGCTTTGACCGAGGGATGCACCCTCGACAGTCTGTAGAGGATTATCTGAGCGCCATCCAAGAGGAGACACAGCAGCTGGAGGAGCAGCTGGCTTCACACAAACAGGTAGGACGTGGCCATAAAATCATACTGCTTGTCATTTCAAACAAGAAAAAAAAATCTACTGCAGTGTTTTTACTTGTTATAGAAGATGACTGTGGTCATTATGCCTTACATTGTCAATAGAAAATTGCTGAACTTGAGCAGGAGCAGGATTTGAGAGTTACCCAGAAAGCCGCTGCCTTTGATAAGAGCCCTACAGCGTGGGCGGTTGGTAATGACCTCCGTCTGGCCAACACCCCTCAGGACTACAACGAGGACTTCATCACCAGTAGCCCCTGTCAGCCTCAAGCACCAGACAGCAGCCTGATCCTCCTGACACAGGATTCAAACCAAACATCTGAATCCACCCTCTCCAACGGCAGCGACCAGGAGTCGGGGATCGCGGACGTGAGCTGCCGTTCCCCTCTCAGCGAGGACAGCACCAGGGATCCAGACTCTGATGAGGCGGCCTACTCAGCTGCCTGAGCAAATGTAGCGTTTGGTGGAAGGTGGAGCAGCGAGCAGCCGTCCACTGTGCCACTGAACAAACACTGCTGTACCTTTTGCAGTCACCGTGTAGACCAGCTTTGACTAACTCCAGTGAGAGAAAGTGGGGTTACACAAGTGACTTGCACTTTTGTTTGCATTTGGTTTGTTGCCACACACATACTAGTGGATATATGCTCATTGTCATAAACCCATACACACAGAAAGTTAATGCAATTAAGAAGTGTGTCAACTCACCAAGTTAACGATTAGCCATTTAAGTGTGTGCTTGCTTTTTACTATGGTCATGTACTTTTATTTATTAGGAATTTGGCTTTACAATGTAAACCTTATCAGAGGCACGTTTATTTTAAAGCAATATGAAACAACTGACAGAGCTGCAAAGACACTAAATCAGCATTTTAGTTTTGTCATTTGCACTTAAAGATAGCAAAATGATGCAATAAAGGGAGAAGAATTAAACAATGACACAAACAAAAAATAGACAAACTACAGAGATAAAAAAAACAAACAAGTTGAAGCTCAACAACAAAAAAATGGCAACTGTGTTCAGCATATAGGCGGTGGACACACTGCTAATGGCTAATTGGCATTCAGAATGACTGTAGCAGTGTTTGCAAAGATTTAGTTTTAATTTTCCTGTAAAAGGTTTTCAAGAATTGAATGTACCTAATTAAAATGCTGTCGCCAGATGGATTGATTCGCATGATTCGCATATACAATGAGCTTGCAAGATCAGGATGGTCTCGCGAGGCTAATGTAGCAGTGTTTCGACACCAAATGACACATTGGGACTGAACTCGGCGCACCACAGTGACCTCTGCAGGGTTTTGGAGTTATTACACTCCAATAACCAGTGCTTAGTTGTGGTTGACAAGCACCTTGTGTTCCACACTTGTGCATTTCAACTTGAAACAGAATATCTTGTGATATTAACACTGCAGGATGTGAAAAATTATCTTTGTATCAAACAAGCAACTTCATACATTTCTGTCCGAGATATATTTCACCACCAGATTTGCTGTGCTCAAACCAAAATTCTTACCAAAGGGAGTCGCCTCTCTCCTGCTGAACACTGAACCAGCAGACTAGAGCATGTGAACACAAATAGACTGCTGCTTTGGGCGGCAGATTGCTGATCGGCATTTTGAATATTGGCGCCATCTCTAATTAAAACTGCTGACTTTACTTGTGTAGTACACATTAGGTGCACTCCAGTACTGCAAATGAACAATGCAAAAGATTATCGAGCAAAGCATGTTATGATGTTTTTGTACGATGACGTATTTTTTTGACTACTCGCTTTAATGCATGTTGTTTTTATTTATATGTGAGGGGCTAGAACAGATTCTGACCTTGTATACAATACTTTATATTGCTGTGTTTACGTGTTGAGGTGGAATAAGAGCCAAATTTGTCAAACTGATCTGAATGCAAAGTTGTGTAATTTGTGTCAATTTTCTTTTTAAATAAATAAATAAATTGTTCATTGCATTGTCCCAATTATTCTTAATTGTTTACATGCCTGAATTGTGTAAGGCCAGTACACCTACATTACAAAACAAAACATCTCACTTATACCTTATGGCAATGCAGATAGCTTTGGTTTTATTTGCTCAGGGTTTGAGATTTCTGGGTAGTTTTCAAATGACTTTTTCAGCAGAAAGTCATTCTAGTAAAAAGGTTGACGTGTGAATTGTGGATTATTTAGAGTGACTGGGACACTGATGTTAGATAAATTACTGCGTACCTTGTGTGGGGGTTTAGGCAGAAATTGCATAGACTTAATGTCTCAATCTATGAACAAATAAAACCAGAACTGTCTGCATGGCTGGATACCACAAGTAGCACATGAGAAAGTATGGTCTTTTGTGATTTGAACAAACCTTCTCAAAATGTTAGTCAGAATTTGACACATTTGACACATTCTATAATTTTTGACAGAAAGGGGTTATTGGAGACAGCAGAAAGTTTGAGGGCAGTGGGGACAGAGCCAGACATGAGGGACGGCTTTATGATTTGGATGAAGAGTGGGATGGCGGATGGAAGACAGGTTTTGATGAGAACTGATGGGATGGGATCTAGGGTGCAGGTAGAGGTTTTCATTCCCTTAGTGAGTTGAGGTAGGTCCATGGGTGATGGGTAAAATGTATTTGTGTCAAACTAAAGAGTGTAAGTAAATATATAACAAGATTAGGGAAATAAATATGAACAGAATAAAGTAATGTGTGTATAATAGATGATGAGGTGATGGCTGCTGCAAAATGTAAAGGCCCCATATTGTAAATAAATAGTGAGATTTCCATGTTGTTGTTGTTGTTTTTTTTTACTATAAATCAGGTTGAGTTGCTATACAAATAATGTAAAAGTAGTAAAATGCTCGATCCACAGAGAAACAGCCTGGAAACCAGACAAATGTATTGAGGTCATGTTTCATTTGATCTGGCAGGACTGTTTTCAGTTCTGTTTAACTTTACTTTGAGAAAGTTTGTGACCCAGCTGCCTTTTTGTTCCTGCATCAAATGTAATCAAGCACCACCTCAACTTGCATGTGTCATTTCATGGCTGTGATTGAACGTGCCTCTGTCGATCCATCCAACCATATGGTCTGCACCATTGATAGTGCCCTTTGAGTTCATTTGGTGATGTCAGGCTAACAGAGAAATGCACAAATCCTGTATTCAGAAACGGTGTCTTTAAACAAGCCGTCAGGATTTCTGTACGGTTGTGATGTCACAACTTTACTATATGTAGGTAGTGTGCCGCTACAGTGACGTTACAGTCATTCCCTGGCTGCAGTGATGGTGCAGAGATGCTGAAGATCCGGAAACGCTGACCAATCAGAGCGGAGACAGACAATAAAACGGAGCGTTTCAGACAGAGGGTGAATACAGGTATATTCAGACGGACAGTATGAGAAAAATAATGTGTTGTTGAACATTAAAGCATGAAAACATGTTCTAGTAGAAAACTCAAAATACAAGTATGAACTTGAAAATGAGGACAATATGGGACACAATAAGTGTGAAGGTTTAATTTAATGTCGATCAATTCTTTCAACAAGATGTGTCCAAACACAAATTTGAAATTCCACAAATGCTTGAAAAAAAGAGTCCCAAATAAAATAAAATAAAATAAGACAGTTAATGGAGCGTGCGCGCATACATACGCGCATCACGCTCCCGTCTCTACGTGATGACGTCGTGTTGTAGGCTCGGCTATGATGGCAACTGTGGGTTGACATCGATACATTACTGAATATAAAGTGTTTCAAAGTTAGCGGAAAAGCCCCGACACAGTAACGCAGACCAAACTAACAGTTTCCAGATAGCACACACTCAAACACACACCCGCCCGGTTTGGGGAACGGTAAGTTCACGACGCCACAGTGAGCTTTTGCTGTATCAAAGTGGCGCTGCTGAGTGAGTGAGTGAGTGTGACTGTGTGTGTCTGTGTGTGTGTGTGTGTGCAGCTAGTTACTGGTCTCTCTCATGTTTCTGCACACCCTCGTATGTGTCTGTCGAGCTCGCTGTGCACCTGAGGAGCGTGTTGGACGTGTGCACAGACCTCCCACCCCACAGCCTCCTCTGTCCAGCCCGTGTTAGCTCAGTCTGTGGGCTGCTAACTGCTGCAGGTCATCCGGCTAGCACCAAAGTGCTGCTCAAAACTGCCTGCGACGAGCTAATGTTAACAGCATCCAGACAAACACGTCCTGCACCTCTACCTACAGCTGTTAACATGTCTGTTTTCTGTCTAACCGACTTGTTAACTTGAAGTGTCCCATCTTATCCCTTATGTTGAGGCTGCCATTGTGATTCTGAGCTTGTGTCTCCTGAAATTCACATTATAATGTTATATATGTTTAGCCAAATGGTTTATCAGCATTTCCTAGGTGCCCGGGGATCATCATTTTCTCCTCTCAACTCTCCTCATGTGGTCAGCATGTTGGGGTAGGTCTACAGTGTGACCCTACTGTCTCCCTTCTTTTCTTGCATCCATCTCTTCACATGAAGTGGCACTATGCCCGCAGCTACTGTGGATCACAGCCAAAGAATATGTGAGGTATGGGCCGACAACCTGGAGGAAGAGCTGAAGAGGATTCGACATGTCATACGAAAATACAACTACATTGCTATGGTGAGAGGCGCTCACACTGGGGTTAAAAAAAAACCCTATCTGACACAAAGCCAGATTTTCATTGTGCTTACCAACTTGTTTGTCTTCTTCCAGGACACAGAGTTTCCCGGTGTAGTAGCCAGACCGATTGGAGAGTTCAGAAGCAACGCTGACTATCAGTACCAGTTACTGCGCTGCAATGTGGATCTGCTCAAGATAATCCAGCTGGGACTCACGTTTATGAACGAACAAGGGGAATACCCGCCAGGAACATCGACATGGCAGTTCAACTTTAAGTTTAACCTCACGTGAGATGACTTTTTTAACGCGGCATTCAAACGCAACCATGGCATGTACATGAGCATTTGTGTCTCAGCATGCTTACAGCACACACAGATGAGACGTTAGAGTACCGTAAATATTCATCTACGAAACACGTTACATGGTTTGCAGTCTTCATTGTTCGTACTGCCCTGTCAGAATGCAGACTATTTTTATAACTATGACCTTTTCGGTTGAAATAATACCAGTGGGACATGTTTGTGTTTGTCTGCAGAGAAGATATGTACGCACAGGACTCCATTGAGCTCCTGACCACTTCAGGGATTCAGTTCAAGAAGCACGAGGACGAAGGCATCGAGACGCTGTTCTTTGCAGAGCTGCTGATGACATCAGGAGTGGTGCTGTGTGACGGGGTCAAGTGGCTGTCTTTTCACAGGTATTCTGCTTTTTCAATTAGTAGATATTTTTGCATGCAGGCAGTTATATACTATACCGTAGACAGCTGCATAGCCACGTCAATCATATGCTTTGTCCCCAAAGTCGGGTCTAGAAATAGTTTCTTTCTGTTCTGACTTTCGTTACATGCACACTTCTTTATTCTACCTGCACAAACATCGACCACTGCAACATTTTCTTTTCATGACAGATCAAATATGAGGAAATGTCAGTGTGTTATAATGTAGTTTAAGCTAATTTTCTGTACAGTAAAATCACATCAGACTTTACATGGTCATAGTCAGGCAGACCTTTGAAGGAAAACAATTTCTTTATTTAATTCATGAAAGTTTAAGATTTAAAGTTTTAAGATTTTCAGTGTGTTACAATGTAATGTGAGCGGACTTTCTTTGTAGTTTCTCAGTAATGTACAGTGAAACTTCTTAACATTTTATATAGGGCTGGGCGATAATTCCACATGATCATTTATCGTCCTTCAAATGAATCGTATCGTGATGAAATCATATAGTGAGATGTCCTGAGACACAATAATGTCGTCTACATTAATGACAAGCACATATTAACTCGAATTTCCAGAAAATCTGATGTGAAATATTTTGAGTTTATATTTTGCATTTAAGTTCTTTATAAGATGTGATGTTTTAAATTCACACAGGGGAAAAGAAAAATGTTCTTTTACCATGTGGTTATTTCTTATGGATTATTTATTTTATTTTATTTAAATTTGCTGCTCAAGAACATTTTCATTGCTATATTGGTCTCTAGTGACTAGTGATACATTTATTTTTACCAGTATTTTCTACACTGCTACATAACATCTTCATTTCATACTCAGTTTCCCACTGTGTCTCCATGGCAAACTGAGGCTAAAGATAACCAGGCTTTGGAAAATAAACAAAGCTTAGGTTTGAAACACCAGTGTCATCTCTTTCAGGTATTCAGAATCTTTACCAACAGGCTTTAAAGTTGTAATCCATAAGATTGTCGTCAAGTTAATTGTCTGTTAAGTTACTTTCTATCAAAGATTGAGTTAAATCAATGGTGACTGATCATATGACCCACAAATGAAAGCACTTCTACTTGCCTCTTTGCCGAGAAATACCATCTTGAGTGTCTGTGGCATCGTTCCCTCGCTAGCCGTTGGTCTGCCCAGGTGGAGCGCTCCACAATTATGCTGCGCTCCATTGTACTCTGAAATCTGGGACTTCTGACAGGAAGAAGTGCAATGACACGAAATGTACAAGTCTGAATTTCGAGTCCGGCTCGCTCTTGACCGACGAGTCTGTCCGGCGCAGGTAGATTCATTATTGCTCACAATACATTATTACTCACAATGAAAGATCAACAGACATATGGAGCATATGAAGGCATCCCGCCGCATCGCGCAGGTGAGAGCTGCCAATCTACGAGAGGTCTGGCTGCTGGCGCCACTCTGAGACAACGGCCATCTCTGATAGGAAATAAACACAAAAAATACTAAATAAAATCATACAGACACTTCCTGTGAAGCAATCTTTTTTGCCAACTTAACACATCACATGGGACACGCACACACTGACCCAGCCCAAAGTTAAATATGAACGAACTTAGGCCAGCCGATTCGCCCGTTGTCGAACGATTGATCGGGTGTTGTCAGTTGTTATCACTACATTAGATATGAGGTGGTATGGCCCGACTCTACAGCACCTGCTAGTTGCCTCAGAAGCCCATTAACATATATTGTAATTGTAAAGTGGATCAGCCATTAACGTAGCTGTAAAAGGCTTACCTGTGGCTCTCTATGATGACGTATGACAAGAAATATTAATTAAGAGAAGGGTTGGTTTGGGTGTTGGGTCAGACACACACAGGACTTTGACACTGGAGACCCGAGTTTGTGTCCAATGTGAGATGACGACTTTTTAAGTTCACTTTCTTCTAGTTGTTCTTTAGCATTTTAATCCAAACCATGTAGTTAATTGCCTAAACCTAGCCACATATTTTTATTGTCTATACTTAACCAAGTAACATCCGTTTTGTTTGAATTAATAATGTGACGCAGACAATTAAAAAGTGATACCAAGGGCTGATAACGGCGACTGTTATCATGTGAACCGATTACAGTCTTCTGAAGGTGCTGGGAGGTGTAGAAGGAATCTTCATAACTATGAGGCTGATAACCGCTGATTACGGCCATTTAATGGAGTGATAACATCTGAAGCGTGTGCTATAGACGAGGTTCATGTCTTTTTTTGACAGAATAATTAAAAACATTGTCAAAAAGTACTGATAATCAGCTATATGTAGCTGCACTGGCATAACAACATTACAAGAAATCAGCGTATGTAGCGCATTACTTTAATATATGTTAATTTAATATATGTGTGCGTACAGAAAAAGACTGCTGCACCGAAAATGTCAGTACGATTTTATTTTGTATTTTTCGTCTGCATTTCCTGCCCAAAATTGGCGTTGTCTGAGAGTGGCGGCTGCAGCCAGACGGTCATGCAATTTACTGACCTCATGCAGTCGACACTTTTTAGGTTTCTAAGAGATGAGGTCCCAGAGGCATGTCTGCAGTTACATCTTACCGCCAAAGCTGCAGCTCAAAACAACAAACAGAGTTCTAACGGATTACAACTATAATGTCATGTTGTTTTTATATTATTTATTATTAGTTTTTTTGTTTATTCCGTTTTTATCATCATATTTCTTTATTTGTCCCAAACATTTCCATTGATTTCTCCTGAATTTTCCTGTTAAACTTAATGGATAATCGCTCTGTTGTGAATGTTTTCTTCAGTTCCCATAAGCCACTGATTACTCAAAAAAACAAATTCCCAAATCATAACATCTGTTTTGGGTTAATGCAGTGGCTTCATTTACTTATTTGCCCTTGCATGTGCAGATACAGCCATCAGAAAGCCAGTCTACCTGCATTTAATTATCTCTGTGTCATGGCAGATTGGAAGTGACAGAATCCCTTGAAGCATCCTGCTGTGTGTGCTCTTTAAAAAAAGAAAACACAGTTAAAAGGTGTACATGTGTTTGTGTATATCTGTTTTGTAGTGGCTATGACTTTGGATACCTGATCAAGATTCTGTCCAACGCTAACCTGCCTGAGGAGGAGGTGGACTTCTTTGAGATTCTTCGCTTGTACTTTCCAGTCATTTATGATGTCAAGTACCTCATGAAGAGTTGTAAAAACCTGAAGGTACCTAAATAAATAATTCAGCCGGTAGCACAGAGCATCTCCTGTTTTATTAAGTTAAAGCTTCACACCTTGCTATCTGTTGTGATCTGAGTGTGGCCCTCAGGGTTTGTACTTTGACTAGAAGCGTGCGTCTTGAGTGACTGACAGTGTTTCGTTTTCAGGGCGGGCTGCAGGAAGTAGCTGAGCAACTGGAGCTGGAGAGGATCGGACCCCAGCATCAGGCCGGCTCTGACTCTTTACTCACAGGCATGGCTTTCTTCAAGATGAGAGAGGTAAGCTCCTCAAGTCAAAGAGAAGAGTTGTTAAAGCTATGGTCTACATTCTGAAAATCAGTTGAGCCTCTGAGTCAACCAAACCCCTCCCCTCAGTGTTACGATTCCTCCCCCCAAGCTCAAATCCCCTCCCTCACCTCCTAACGACATGCAGAGCCAGAAGCCGGCCGGCTAAAAACACACATGGCTAATGTATGCTAACATGTGTTGACATAGGTGTTTATCAGACCGGGGACGTTCACAGTCATAGGCCAGTATTGGCACAGACTAATGGAGGCTATTTATGTAACACCTACCACAATAAAACACAAAAATGACCTGTTCAACGAAAAGTCTCCTGTCTCAGCATCTCTTTTCAGTCCCGAATCCTGGCGTAGCCTTCTCTACTGCTCAAAGGAATCCCCAATGTTGACTGGTCTTTGGTTCCTATGTAGGTCACATTTCTGCCTTTTGCTCGGTCAGCTTGCGTTTTGTCTAACCCTCGCCATTTGGGTGAGCAGAGGCTGTTTGCCGCTCTTTTCCTTCTCCATGGTAACAGAAGCTCCGGTAGCTGAGCTGCTAAGCAGAAAGGGGAGTGGGGGAGGACGAGGATCAGGGAGACGAGGGGATTGGATGGAAGGTACGAACCAAAGGGAGCCCCCTGGACCAGGTTGCTCCCATTGGTCAATTTCTATGCAGGCCTACGGCTGATAGACTACAGGACCATAATCGCTGTATAAATGTTAATAATAATTACCAATATTCCAAATCGTTGACCATAGCTTTAAGAGTGAGTGTGGTAAAACTCGAATCTCACAAAGTCAGCCCGAAGTATGACTTATGCCCCTTTCAGACCCGCAGCCCTTTACATCAGTCTGAGGGCAATTTAATATGCAAGTCTCATGTCTGAATAATCACTGTGGTCATGTTTACGTGAGCGCAATCTCACTACATTTCTGTATCACTTTCAACACACAAGTCTGACTGGAATGCCATCAGATTAACAAAGACTGCAGCAATGTTTTCAGTGTTTGTTCATGTCAAACGCATGGATGGATAAACAGCATTTTGTATGTGAGCAAATAAGAATCAAACAGGAGTCCCAACTTAACGTGGAAATTATGAAATGGGCAGAATTCACTCTTTCATAACTTTACATGATAAAATTGATGCAAAAATGCATTAGTAGATTCAATATGAGCAGAGGTGGCTAGAGAATTACATCAAGCTCACAATGGTCATTGAGGCTTCAACAGCAACATACATACACTTTTTTAATCCATCAGTGATGCCGCCTGAGAGAAAAAAGAAAACATTATTCTCCCTCGCTGTTATCCCTCGCCCACACCAGGTGACAAACATCACCTTTTTCCATAAATGTGCTGTCATATCTGAGTTATAGACTGTATGAAAGAAGTGGACGTAGCCACTGTGTTGTTATCCGTTGGTCTGTGGACTACTGTTTTGAAGCATTGAGTTTGGTATTTTGGCTGTCGACATCTTATTTTTTTGCAACCAGAAGCGACAGGAAGTGACCTGATTTGGACGAAAGGGCGGAGCAGAAGGAGGCTCACTAAGCCAGTGTCGTTTCAATGGCGCTGTGCTAAGCTAAATGCTAGGGAAGCTTTTCTGATTTTGAGCAGGGACCCTGGAGCCAGTCCACTGCAGTGTCACAGAGCTGGTTGAAACCTTGCAACGTTTCCCTTAAGTTACCAACAAGGTGTGACGGAACGCTGAACATTTTTAAACAATTTTTAGGCGTCCAAAATCTTAAAATGAACTTTGATGAAGTGAAAACAAAACCTACTGTGAGAGGCAGCAAAAACAAGTTAACAGCTATTTAAATGTACACAGTGGCGTGGAAATGCATTGCTTCTGTCAAATGGGAGCATCATTTAAAACATGAACATCATGCTGTATTGAAGAAGACTTGAAACTAGCGACGGAGACCATAAACTCATTATGAAAATGTTTACTGAGGTAATAAATCAAGTATGTTTGATTTTTGGCCCTCTAGAAACTATGCACTGAAATATTTACACGTCTCAGAATGCTTTCTCAAATATATGCTCTGCAAGCGGGATAAAGATGAATGAACAAAACAACACAGCTAATGTTTACAGATTCAAACTTTAACTTACCTTGCCTTGACCTTATAACTTACCACCACATGGAGCTGGGTAGAAACGCACCAATGTCTGTATTTCACATGATGATACTAGCATAAGCATTCATTTATGACGGGTTCCATGGATAACTTTAAGGAACTTTAGAGATAAACAATGACGCATTAAATAATATATTGAATGAACATGCAAGTGTCTGTTCTCAGTCTCCTCTGTGTTTTCTCTCTCCCACAGATGTTCTTTGAGGATCATATCGACGATGCAAAGTACTGTGGTCACTTGTATGGGCTCGGCTCCGGCTCCGCCTACGTCCAGAACGGAACAGGGAACGCTTACGAAGAGGAGGCTAACAAGCAGCAGTCGTGACATCACTCTGAAACTGTCCCATCTTGTGGTTCCCATGCACAATCGGTGCGACGCTGAAGCCAGGCTTCGCCAAGTGTATGACGATAACGGGAGAATAGAAACATACACACATCATTTAGCAAGCTGCTTTTCACCTTAGACAACAATACGGTGGTCAAAAAGAATCACAGCAGGAGTTTAGTCTTTTATTCCTACAAAGCCGTGTTCTGGTTGAATTTAAGATGCTTGAAAAGATGGGATTTTAGTTTTCCTAAAATGTTCTGTAGACATGTTTTGCACTTTAAAGCTCCAACCTGATTTTATATGGAAAGCTAAAAAATGTTTCTGGTGTCTCTCTCCTCTTTGTTGCCTTCTCTACGTTCCCATTTTACATTGTGAACATATAAAACGTTACTATCACACCACGCTCAGCCTTAATATTAGCTGCATTCTTATCTTTTATTTAAACTTTAATTTATTGTGCTGGTCATCTGACATTCAACACTAAGGCGCCACATGCCGCGGTGCTCGCCCTCTGTCATTGGATCTCTTTTACGATAATGAGAAAGGGAGCTCTCAGTCAGCGCGTTTACGTTCACATGAATCTTTCATTGAAGGTTTGTTTTAATTTGTTCATATAAAGATAATGTTTATAATGACCTGAATAAGCTCTAATCCCACTGTGAGAAGCCTTTAACTAACAAGATGGTGTATTCTGCTTATACAGCGTGTAGATGGGATACTAAAGCAAGTGCACACGTTTTCCTCCTTACTCTCAGTTGCTGTTTTCCTGTTTGTGTTCATTATAAGTTCATAATAATATACAGTATGCACTAGATGCATACAAATTGTTTTCACTGGAGGAATATGGATCGTTATTTGTGCATGTAAATGAATGAATGACCCAAGCACACGTGAACACAGATGCACCACCTCTCTACGTGGTCTTGCGATGATTTCAACCAAATTCACCACACCTTGAAAAACAACTACAAAGTATTAAAAAAGAAACACTCACCTGCTGTTAGACTTGCGGAGGTTACCCTGAACTACTCTGTTGAGAGTACAATTTAATTTTCAAGTTTCATTTTCAGTTTAGTTAGTTTTAGTGTTGTAATGAAGAAGACAAAACTTTTACTCGATGGGAAAACAATGACATTGCCTTTTAACGTGCATACTTTTTGTTCCAGTGGAGTTCATTTCACTTGTAATTCTGGCCCTTTTGAATGACCTTTTTTTTTTTGTGATGCTTTCAAGTTCGTTCATGCTGCGTAGAAGAGCTGCATGTACGTAACCGTTTGAATAAATGCTGTGTTGTTATAGTAGTATCCTGGACTTCCATAGGTGTGTGTTGAAGTGTAGGTTCATGATTTATTAACCTCCCTGAGCTTCAAAGATACTTTTTTGTTCTTTCTGCAGCACATCTTTCACACTGTAATGGAGTAAAAGAAGAATATGCAATATACAAAAGAATTGTTTTTAGATTATTTTTTAAATAAAGGCTTAAAACTTTTCTACCATGAATCGCTCTTGGCCTTTACATCCCTTTAAAGGTCCCATATTCTGCTCCTTTTCAAGTTCTTACTTGTATTTAGGGTTTCTGCTAGTGTTCACATGATTTAATGTTCAAAAAACACATTATTTTTTTCCTTGGTATTCAGAATATAGATGGTAGTATTCATCCTCTGTCTGAAACATGCCGTTTTAGCGCATGTCTCTTTAAGACCCTCTTAAAAACCTGTCTGCTCTGATTGGTCTCATAGGTCTAGGTCAGGGGTGGGCAATTCCGGTCCTGGAGAGCCACTGTCCTGCATGTTTTAGGTTTCTCTCTGCTCTAACACACCTGATCTGGCTCTCTAGGACCGGAATTGCCTACCCCTGGTCTAGGTCTTCCACATCTGCACTCTTGGCGTCCCTCCACCGTCAATGCAGTCGGGGAATGAATGTAAGAGCACTGTAACAGCACTTTCTACCTACATACAGTCTAGTATAGTTGTGACATCACAACTGTACAGAAGTCCTGACGGCTCGTTTAAAGACACAGTTTCTGAATACAGGCTATGTGCATTTCTCTGTGGATTGATATTGTTGATACATTTATAGCATTCACTTTCATAATCTCTAAAATTTAAATTGAACTTCACTTTTACAATATGGGACCTTTAATCAATGACTCAGAATTCCTCTATGTGCAACAAAGTTGAGAAAGGAGGCTGAAGATGAGCTCATTTTATTCTTATAAGGCATCACAACTGTACAGCACATTGCCTCACACATCCATACTGTCTCTTGAGTCAAACAGACAGAAGAATAGAAAAATATAGATTGACACTGTCACAATGAAGCTTTTTTTATTTAATTTTTTTTAAACAAGCAAACATTCTACCAATTAATTTTCAGTGATGTTTTAATCATCTCCAGCCCTCAGAAGGTGAAAATATACTGTACAAGCAGCTGGAGCTGTTTTTGCTCTGCAGTAGATTCACAACATCATGTGGCGAGTTAGAAAAACACTCGACAGTATCTTCTGTTTGATGGTGAGATCTGCAGCAATACACAAAGAGAGTCGGGAAGCTTTTTGGCCGGCAGTTGGACGTGTAGCTTGCGACCAGACAGCAGTTTTGATATTTGGCATGGGGACTCTCGCTGCCGCAGCACAGAGCAGCACCGGCTTTCAGGTGTTTCAGTGTGACAGCACAGCAACATCCTCACTCATGCTATAACAAGTCAGAAGAGCCCTTATTCAAATGTACTAACGACCACTTTTTTTTTTGTTTTCAAGCAAAGAACATCTTGTGGTACGATTCACTACAACAAGGTGTGTTTGTGTTGACATCCTGAGATGAGAGCATGCATCAATTCAACTTCCACAACACACCGTCCCCCCTCCAAAAAACACCTTCACTGAATAAAAAATGGCTAAAGTAATATCACATCACATGAACACCAGTACTAATCTATACTTAATGTGCAAACATTTGGCAAATTATAAAAGCATTTACGTATGCGCTAAGCTACAACATAAAACAAATAAAGTTGTCAATAAATGGAGAGCTTCTGTTACTGTAACATTCAAAAGCAGCACAGACTGATCTCCTGTATCTCCACCTAGTATACAAAGTGCAAAAACACCTCTCTCATTAACGTTCTGTGCTTATTCACATACAAACAAAGGAAAGTGGGATTGTTGGAATGCAATTTTGATTCTTTCTGAAGCCCAAATACTTTCAGATCTCAGCAGGAATTGTCGCTGACAGCAATAAGAGTAATACTTGTTGTTTTTTTTTAATACATGAAATCATTTGTGTACATTTCTCAGAAGCAGAGTGCAGGATAACAACAGATATTGATGATGTCACCACCACGACACGGTCCGATAGGCACACACACGGAGGAGGGGGCGGCATACACCTGTCGGATGAAACACATCGTAACATGTTGGTTTTTTATCTTGATACGTGGATCGTTTCTATGTGACTGTAAACTCACCTTTTCTGCATTGAAGTTGTCACCTCTATCTGCAACTCAGGTCACGCCTCATTTTCTATGGTCATCCCTGGGTTACTGGAACCTGAACAAACGTGTTATTAAAAACAGTTTTAACTCTTGATAATTCAACACAAAACATGGTTTTCTTGGGCTTATGCAAGCAATCAGCAATGAAGAAACCCCTTATTAGGAGTAGCCTGTAACAGTGATCTTACCCTTCCTGTCTTTATCTGTTCCACTGTCACTTTCTGTCCAGGAGGGGGTGCTGGTGAGCAGTCGACTCTGAGACTCCCTCAGCGGCTTGGAGGGGAACTGGCGGCCCTCTGCTCCACTGGAAACACACAAATAAGCAGGATGAAGCCATCGAGGGCCCGCTGAGGAGCATTTATGACCCAAGTTCCTTCTTTGAATAAAATAACCATCTCATATATATTATGATCTGAATGATGTATCACAGTGTGGTGGTAAATTTGAATATTCCTTTTTCCTTGAGGGGCCTCCTCACCCTGCTTCCCCCCCAAGATATCAGATCTCTTTTTCTTTTCTACCCATTTGTGTATTTTAATGTCTAAACCTTGTAATTGCATTTCAAGTTTCGGAGACAGCCAACCGCTCACTGTCTCATGATGTATTCAAACCCTTTTGCATTCTGAACTGTGTTGATTAGACCTCTTAATTATACGGCAGGATGTCTGGGCTGATATCTGTGAAAAACAAGAGTGTGAAAAGACCCCTTGAGGAGGGGGTCAACCCCACAGTAGACAAGGGATGTAATACACATTCAAGGGGTGGGCTTTCCCTCATGTATAAATGTTCAACGTTCCTTGATGCTTATGGTCTCTCTTCATTCCGAACCGCTCGCATGTCGATTGACCTTTTCTTTGCAAAGAAAATAAAACTTTGTCGGCCGGCAAGAATTCGTTATTTCATTCTTCACCAAGAGCAGAAAATTTCCACGACAACAGCAAGACACGACAAGCAAAAACAATGGTTTTCATGCACTGGTTCTTTTTGAGATTTGGGTCTTTATTGCTTCCACAACATGTCTTTCATCAGACTAGTGAAGGAAACACATTTAGATGTTTATTTTACTACACTACACTGTCTGTTTGCGTCTGCAGGTTTCTCCTAAATTCACCAAACTCTCAAGATTATATAATGCCTCAGGTGCATATTAAACATGATATAAAAAAGAAATAAAAACTTGTAATACAAAATAAAACATGTACTGTAAGTAATCACCTGCGGATGTTTCACGGTGATATAGTATATTAATTACCTTCTTAAACTTATTCACCTGTAGTGTCTCCCTTTGAAACTGCAAGGCCATAACTGCTGCAAGGTGATTCTCCCGCATCATTAAACCAACAGGGTTAATAAACCACTAGGGGCTGAGTTGCACTTGTGCAGCTCTTTTGATTCTCTGCTTCACTTTTGGATATGGATGTGTGTGTTCATGTGTTACTCACCCCTTGCTGGCAGGGTTGGAGCCGGTGGGTGATGAAGGCAGCTCCGGATCCAGATTCACCAGACATGTTGGGAACGAGCAGCCGTCCCCTAAACTGGAAAGCCAGCAGAAAACGCAGAAGAAATATGTTTAAATAAGTAGCTGGTAGGCTGCACGTTGGTGCCTGGGCCTTTCTGTGTGGAGTTTGCATGGTCTCCCCGTGTCTGCATGGGTTTTCTCCGGGTTTTCCGGTTTCCTCCCACAATCCAAAGACATGCACGTGTTAGGTTAATTGATGGCTCTACAAAATTGCCCTTAGGTGTGAATGGTTGTCAGTCTCTGTTCGTCTTTATGTGCCCTGCGATAGACTGGCGTCCTGTCCAGGGTGGACCCCGCCTCACGCCCGATGTCAGCTGGGATCGGCTCCAGCCCCTCCGCGACCCCGAACCCGGGATAAGCGGTTGAAGATGAATGAATGAAAGTAGCTGGTAAGAAATCTGTTCAAAGTAGGTGAGATTAGAAACAAAGATAGAATTATATGTTGTGTGTTTTATTGTATGTATATGGAAATCCTGGCGAATAAAGAGTGGAGATTATGTTAAAGCCAATCTATGTAACTTCTGATACTGTTGCTACTGTTGTTTCCATTATAGGATCATGATCAATGCTAAAGATAGTGTAACCGCAGCACACGTAGAGTCATAAAGGGAGTGAACTGACTTAAGTAATGTCACAAATACAGCAATATCCATCCATCTGAGATTAGCACAGATTTTTCTGAGAATTCTTCGGTCAATATTAAACCCTTGACTTCCAATTGTTAGTTGTTTTTGACTTAAATTTCTTTGGGGATAACGAGGACCTGGACAAATGAGAGCTTTCACAGGCAATTGTTAGAAGCTTTTGTCAATAAATGGTTTTAAATTCCAACTTTTGCCATATATGTTAAATTTTGACTATATATGTATGCCCTTAGGTTGCCAAGTAATTACAAGATTGTTTTCGTTACGTATTGTATCATAAATAAAATTAAAATAAATAAATAAAATGTAGACGACAAGTCTAAAAAAAAGTCCAAAAAGGCTAAAAATATAATATATATAATATAAAATTCTTAAATCAGTCATAGGAGGGCCTGTCTAAAGCAGTCATGGTTCAATTTCTTGAAGTCACAGAAAAGTGTTTCCAAAAATAAGGCAAGAAGAGAGTCATAGTATCGTATGTCGAAAAAGTCGAAAAAAGTCTAAATTTAATATGTCCAAAAAATGCTTAAATCAGTCATAGGAGAGCCTGTCTAGAGCAGTCATGGCATATGCAAGGGTGCAATTAATTGCTTATGACTTAAGCTTTTCATTCATAAGAGGGGATTGTGGCATTTTGTCTTTAAAACATTCTATAATCTCACTTTAATGTCACTATTTCCACATAAACTTCCCTTGTGTGAGTGAATAAATCGACTGTTCTCTTGTAAATAATGGAACAAAATGGGCTTCTGTATCCAATTACAACTGAATCTATAATTTTCTTTTGTTTATACATTCATGTAAATATTAGGGGTTTATGTTGTAATAATCCAACTGTGATTTCCAAAAAAGGTCTTTATTCATATTAGCATTCCTTCCATCAGCATGAATTACTCATTTTTCAAAGCGAAAGCTTCTGCATGAATTCACAGATGTTGTTGTTGTTGTTGTTGTTGTTTACTGAAGCTAATGCTCTCTTGCCTCCTCTGGGACTTTTCCCTCTTTTGAACCATTTTGTTTCAAAGTAAGTGACAGCGCTCCCTAAAGCCCGAGCTGAGGAGCAACTTCTTTAATTCAACAGAAACCGTATATAGTTATAGTTCTCGATGTAATTGAGGCTTTAAAAGCGTTCAGGATTAGATTTGAACTCAATATGATATATAATCTAAAAACATGTCTTCATAATGAACTGATAGATCCGTGAGCAATTGATTTTGAAATCTGAGTCACAGAATCAGTTTTGTTGTAAATACAATTGGACTGAATACATATTTTTGCCTATATGAACCAAATCTTAGCTTCTCAGCGATTAAAAAGTTGGATTTGATTTGACTGATCTCATTTTTAGTCACTGTACACACAAGCCATACACAAACAAGCCTGTAGCTTCTGACCTGCTTGTCCTTCAGTCTAGAATCAAAATGAAAGGTTATCAGAGCTCCTAAACTGTCCAACAACCTGCCAGGGGAACTTCTAAATAATTAACAAAGACATGCTTTGTCCGACTTGTTTCATTACTTTGCCCCCCTGAAGGCTTATGCTGTGTTCACTGCACCAGCGTTTTTTTCGCACGATTACATACAAAGTCACTGCATTGACGTGAATCAACACAAAGTCATGGCGGCACGTAAATGATGTGTAGGGCACGAGTTGAAATATTTCAACTCAGGCGATTAAACTCAGGCGAGTAACGCGACGCAAATCAAGTTCAGGTATCCAGTGTGAACACAACATTATGTTTCTTTTTTAAAGGTCCCATATTATGCTAATTTTCAGGTTCATAATTCAATTCAATTCAAAGCACTTTCTTCATCCCCACGGGGCAATTTAAAATGGTGCATTACAGTAGCTTTTAAAAGGACATAATCAACAAACATATGCAGCACACGTACTGCACATAAGACAACATGTTTACATGCTTTAATGTTCAAAGAACACATTATTTTTCTCATCCTGTCTGAATATACCTGTATTCACCCTCTGTCTGAACCGCTCCGTTTTGGCACCTGTCTCTTTAAGAGCCCTTCTATAAAAGACCAGTCTGCTCTGTTTGGTCAGTGTTTCTGGGTTTTCTTCATCTGCGCTTTTGGTGTCTCTGCAACGTCATTGCAGTCAGGGAATGACTGTAACAACACTGTAGCAGCACTTTCTAACTATATATAGTAAAGTTGTGAATATAGGCTGTGGGTATTTCTCTGTGGATTGAGAATTTTGATACTTTCACAGTGTTAATATAGCACCTCCACCTGCTATATGACATGTAAATCTCACTTTACAATATGGAAGCTTTAGTATAATCTTATTTGATGTTTATTTTTAGGATTTTCTTTTAAGGCTTTTGACAATTGCGAATAAGACCTTACCCAGAGAAAACAGGAATGGGCCAGTATTTAACTTCATCACCGAAGACCTGGCTGAAGTTCTTACTGATGCCGAGACTGAAACCGTTCTTATCAGTGCCGTGTCGAAACACTGGAGCACGCACAGCCTCTGAGAGAACACACACGGAGAAGAAGAGTCAGTCTGACATGAAGATGGATGAATGCAGGGCTCCCTTTCAGTCTTTATACAATCTATAATTCAGACTATTACCAGGAGCTCATTCAGACCAAAACACATGAACGATTCCTGCTGAATGGCTGCATCAATGGAACAACTCTGAATGAAAGTGCCTTTGTTGTACAGGAAAAGCAGATCTGAGAACTGTGCCACCAAGTGTGACTTTTCTTCCTAGCAGTGTCTGTTACTAAGCTGCTTACTGCTGTGAGCCTTGTGTCTTTGCATTACACTGTAACATACTCTTCTGGATAATCCACTCTTCCCTACACATAGACAAAGTAAGCCACTGTGCACAAATAATGAGAAAACGCTCCGTCTGATAACAGCCCAGAGAAGATCATCAAATCACCGCGCCGATGAGGACGGTGACTAGTGGTGGGAAAAATGCAATGAAACATCCTTCATCATTAGCGTGAAGACGACACTGTGAGGAGGCTGAGAGCAGACACTCACAGAGCTGAGCGAGCTGCTGTCCAACAGAGGCTTTATATTTGACGCATCCACAAACAGAACACACACACACACACATGAAGGCATGAAGTGCGCCACCTACCGAGAGTGGATCTGTTCTTGCAGACAAGCCAGCAGTGATAGATGAAAAGCGAAGCCAGGCTGACTGAGAACATGGAGGCCGAGAAGAAGAGGAACAGGATGTGGAACTTGGCCTGAGTGTCTGGGAGGCCTTTCTGAGAGGAAAACAAGTAAAGCAAGCAAATATCAACACAACTGCACGAAAACTGGACGATACGGTGATCCGAGTGGGGTCTGAGAGATTTCTACCCTATTGATGTTCTAGGGGAGCTTATTAAATCGTTTCTATCTCAGTGGCACTAACTAGTTGGTTAGTTCATACCAGGTATTCTTTCAGACGGAAATGTGCTCTACCTCCAGCCTTGTGAAGAAAAAGAAAAGTCAAATGCCACATATTCAACACAGAATGCATCCATAAAGATCCAGATTTGATTAGAGTCATTAGGTGCTAACCAAACCCTTTGAAAATACATAATGATAATGATAAAAAAAAAACAACCAATGGTTCAGGTTGTGGTGGACAAAGCTTACCGTCCAAAACTTAACGAAGTACTGAAGATCTGTAGCAGTTATAAAAAGGCAGTAGAGAAGGGAATATGACAAGAACAGCATGAAAAATTTGTAGTTGGAGAATCCCACACAGTTGTTCACCCTGTGACGAGGATGAAAGGATGAAAGGATGCAGGTCAGCGTGGGATAACGTTCTCATTAGTACATGTTCAAATCTCTAAATGCAGAGATACAATATACAGAAATGTTTTAAAGGTCCCATATTCTGCTCATTTTCATGTTCATACTTGTATTTTAGGTTTCTACTAGAACACGTTTACGTGCTTTGATGTTCATTGTCTGTATATACCTGTATTCACCCTCTGTCTGAAACACTCTGCCTGTCTCTTTAAGACTCCCTCCTGAAAAAACGATTCAACCTATATATAGCATAGTTGTGACATCACAGAAGTTCTGACTGCTCGTTTAAAATCACAGCTCCTGAATACGGCCTGTGTGAATTTCTCTGTGGATTGAGATTTTTGATATTTTCTAAGCACCCCGACCTGCTATATAATAATAATAATAATAATAATAATAATAATAATAATAATAATAATAATAATAATAATAACAAAGACATGGAAATCTCACTTTTTACAATACAGAACGTTTAAAATGATTTGGGTTTTGGGATGGGTTGGTGGGTTTTCTTCATGTGTTCACAACTATTCTAGGCAATTTCTTTAAATGACCCATTTTCCAGCCTATTTCAGTGTGTAACCCAGGTAAATGCATCTTGACTATTTGGCAGAACTTCATAATAAAACCTTTAATCAGCAGGTTTGTGTTGTTTGCATTTGAGGGCCTGGTATCTTCAGCCAATCAGGGACCGAAATTGAGCCAAGGACACAAGGGTGACCATGGCATAAGAGGCTTCAACAATGGCGGCTCATAATGAGGTCCGCTTAGATGCTGCAATAGCATCAGTTTTATCAGAACCAGAGGATATTTTACTTCATTAAGATAAGAGAACGGCTCTAAAGGCTTCTCTCCATTGTAAAGATGTTTCCTCTCTTCTCCTGCAAGAGTTTGATTGACAGATGGTTCATCAAATCACCTGCCAGGTATGTTTTGAAAGCGCCTGCCCTTTCCCAATCTGTTTCCACTGACACCTTCTTAGATTAGGTTCTGTGTAACAAACAGTCTGCAGAGTCAGGTTACCAGGTTACCAGCATTACAGAAAAACAACTCTAAGATCATGTTGCTTGATGAGCCAAAGGCATATTGCATTATGACTTCTGATACTAAGCTTCTTTCATGAATTTCTGCAATACATTATTGCGAAGAGAGCAGACAAACAGAAACCGAATGTTATCAGATTGGTTTTGTTTCTCCCTGCTTCCAAAATACGTCGTCTGGCAGAATGAGAGGTTACAGTATCTAAATCAGTCCACTAAACAAGCTCTTTGTGCTTCTATGTGATGTGTGTTTACAGGCCTTGTTCACTGGAATGGGACTTAGCAGTGGTGCTAAAGAAAAAAAACATGCAGTCTGAATATTTTGGTAATGAAAATCAAAGTATGTAATCACAAAGAAAGAACAACACCACGTGTCACTGACATGTGTTTCATATCCTATAGTCACTACATACCACGGGCAGTGATGATCCATCTTCAGGATGCATCTGTAACACAGCGGGGTCAGACGTCAGTGTAATTGAATCTTACTCCTGCCACAATGCAATATATTGTGTGCTCTCTTCTCTATAGGTGCGTGAGCGGAGAGCCGTACTTATCACAGACTGAACAATGGTGACATCGATCAGGCTTCAGCAGCTGGCAGCGGTCGCAGAAACGGATTGCTGAGAAGACACAGTCAATTCAATCACACAGCCGTCAGACGCAGCAGCTCTAACACTTGACCACGGACTCACAAAGTGACGGGGGTGAAATGAGTTCTGAGAGCTGCTTGTCAGTCTAGACCGCTACTGTTGTTCTGCATCAGCAACAGTGTACTGTACCTCCAGAGTTGGTGCGGGTGTTGATGGGGAGATACTTGGCTATCCTCCTCAGGATCTCCTGCTGAGACTCCCCCCGATCTTCACGCTCCAGCAGCTCTTTGTCAGAGTAGGACAGGTGAAACTATGTAGGGCAGAACACAGTGGGAAAGACAAAAAACACCTGTGATTTAGGAGTAGCTCATTCTGTGAGCAGCGCAGTTTATTGCTGATGAATCGTAACCTCACATTTGCCAAAAGAGAGTCAAATTATTTGTCCGTTAAGCTACACGCTGTATCAGTATTACAGTTATGTCTGTCGCTGTGAAGCAGCACTGTATTTCTATATCTCCCATTTGTTTTGGTTCTCTCTGCCCTGGCAGGCAAATGGGAGCAAAGCAGCACAGAGCTGCGATATTACTTTCAGCAATTTATGACTGAACACCGGAAACAAATAACTCTGATGATAACAAGCAGGGCGGCACACATGAAATATGACTTTTATTACAATCTCCTCAAGTGATCCAGCACTCTGTCTCATAAAGGAAAGCTTCCTCATGAGGTGCCAGCATGCACGTGCGCTTCACCTTAGTTAAAATTGAAACGCAAAGGTGGCAAAAGTGTCCTCTCTAAGATGAATGCATATGTGTGTGTTGACCCTGCAGAGCTGAAGTGCTGTGGTCAGGATTGGAGCCATTACACTACAGCTTCAGGCACTTCCACTGGAAAGTATTATTAGTCTAAGTGCAGCGTTCAATCACACGGGGAGGCTGTAACCTACATCTGCACTTCCCACCATGCCTCATCATCCCAGCCGACAATAACGCTGCGTCGCAGATGGACACGCTCACCTCCTTCAGGGGGTTCATGGGCTGGGTGAAGATGGTTTGCCAGTACGCCCAGACAAACATGATGAAGATGACATGGTACACCAGCAAGTATATGACTGGAAGCAGAAAAACACAGTCATCATCATCATCATCACCATCATCATCATCATCACCATCATCATCATCATCATCATCATCATCATCATCATCATCATCATCATCAATAACATCATTGTGATAACTGTAACATGTCTTTATCTACTTGTGAAATACCTGCCATATGGATATGATCACATATGGCCACTCCCTTTCATAAAGGGGATGATGTAGTTGAACACAATAACTATGGATACATTTAAATTATTTTATCTACTGCAAAAGTATTTGAAAAAATAATTTATGGTCAATTGTCTCAGTAAGTGTCAATTCAACTTTCAATAGAATTATTACACCATTACTGCTTAGATTTTGTCTCCGCATCTAAAAATGGGATCCACAGGTGCATTTTCATTGATTTGGCATTTCTCTTTTGATCTTGTCGACGACTCCCTTCTTTTAGATTAACGTTACTCTGTTGTTCTGTCATGTAATGTTTCACTTTGGTTCAATTTCTTTCGTCATAACAGAAAATATTGTGGTGTCATACAAATAAGAACATCTCATACACTGTAGTACAACAACGAGGCGTTCCTCAAGGCACTACTCTTGGTCCATTAGATTTGTTCTGAATGTCTTGTTCAGCTTTATGCAGACGACACAGTTTTATACACATTGAAAACTAATTAGCTACAGATGGAATCAGCTTTGCAGTCTGATTTTAGCACCCTACAACACTTGCTGCAGTTAATCTCACATTATGAAAAAAAACATTAAATCCACATCTTAAGTTGTATTAATGTCTTATTGCCCTTTTTGATGGTAAACCTCTGCAAAACACATTAAATACCCAGGGCCTATGGGTCGACTCTGAACTTCCATTTAAAAGCCATTGTTACTATATTGTTAAGAAAATGAGCCTACATATTGGTATTCTTTATCAATCCAGCAACTGCTTTTCATTGACTATTATTTACTGCTTGTGTTACAACTCATTTGACCAATATTGGATTATGCTAATCTCCTTCTTCTTCTTCTCAATATAGTTTATCACAGACTATGTAGATTTGTACTTGGCTGTCCTTTCATAGCTCTGTACAATGATGAGAAAGGCTGTGTGTTAAATGATCTTCATTGAAATGTCTACCTGTAAATATGCAATCCATATCATCTTAAAACAAAATGCCCTGTCTTCTTATTATAAACTCAGTTGCACATGTTGATAATAAAAACTCCTCTATATTAGTGTTTTATATTCACTGATAATATTTATTTTCTATAATCTATTAATGAATGATTCATTTCCATGCTCAGCTTGGGAGTATTTCCGGATTTTGTATGTTATATGTTTGTATGTTATTATTTTTTGTTATTTTGTTTATTGTGGATTTTGTCACCTTTGGTGTTGTTTAATTATGTTTTTATTTTTATTTTGTGCTCTTTTGTGCTGTCTGATTGTGCTTGTATAATTATGGCTGAGGACCCCTTGAAAACAAGATGGCACATCTTAAGGAGTTATTCCTAATAGAGAATTCCCAACACACTGAGTAAGAGCCTGTGTTTAAACATACAACTGAGGTACAGGGAAAAAAGTCATCTTAAGACACACTTCCAGCTGATTATAGTGTTTTGATGTGGGCTGCCTCTCCCAGACTGGAGGCTGCAGAACCTCCTCTGGCCTTAACTCAACTCAATATGTAACAGATGCAGAACAGTTGAGATCCCTATTGATGTTAGACAGCATTACAAAACACGTACCCTTTTCTCCCGTGTCTTCAATAGATTCTGAAAAATGGAAAATGAGAAGACACAGTCAGGTCTGTGTTGATTAAAGAAAGGCAAACACTAACCACTCTGCCCAAATTAATAAAGGTCAACATGGGGGGAATTAAAGCTTCATTTTTCTGTCTTACTTCTGATACATGATACACATTTGACTGACAGTCAGTGTCTGAATCCAAATGAGCCAAAAAAATGCTGACTCTGAAAACCTTTAATACCACGCCAGTCACAAAATCAATATACAGCACACTCCCAGTCAATTAGTTGAACGTATTGTTCCTCACATATAGAAAAGCTTTACTGTGCATTGACAAAAGACACAACAGGAGCATCCTGCACAGTTTGATGAGCACCCCAGTACCTTCACAAACGCACACACAAACATAAAAAGACACAAGTGGAGACCTGTTGGAGATATTAGCTGACACTGTTTTATATTTGTCCCAATATCTGAGCATACAGAATCATCCATCTTCAGCAGTTAGCCTGTGAAACAGCACACACACACACACACACACACACACAAAGCAGGAACTGAGGAAAGGTGAGCCAAGGAGCTGAATTAAGGCGTGCAGCCAAAAACCTGTGTGCATGCCACCTTGCCAGCATTAAGAGCTCCAGAGTCTGACGGTGAAGCATAAGTGTGTGTGTGATTAAGAGTATGTGCAGGAATGTATATATACTCTCTTTCTCTTTCTCTTCTATTTGCATTCTTGCAACAAAAACAATAATACATGTTTTGACTTCAAGGGGCCAAAGAGCACCTGATTCCACATTTTAAACAGTCTTGGAAAAAAGGGCCGACTGTTCGAAAGCTGGTGTTCGGTGCTGTCAAAGAAAGTGGGTCAACCGCAGATCGCTTGGGGTGAATTATGTAAGCCAGACAATGGGATTAACTCAGCTGCCGAACCAAAGGTATCAGCTGATGATACTTTCACACAACCGTCTCTGTGTCTGTCTGCAAGAGCACACGCCGGCCCTGAGCCACCACTGCCCTGCCCCGTTGCTGTTGTTTACATCTGTCTGGCCCATGTGACTCGAATGCATCACAATGTCGCTGTTGTGCTACTGGATTCAAAACAAAATGGTTTTTAAAAAGCCTGACGAAACAATGATTTTGCTTTTCTGTCACTCTGCAGCAATGAAGGGTGTCTCAATATCTCATAACAGACACGTGGCGTCCTGTAACTGTAGAAGAGGTTCATCCGAGGACAGAGGCTGGCTGCCCTCTGGTGAGCAGGGGCAACAGCAGTGTAGAAACTTTTGGATGTGGGGGGTGTCCCCTTTTTAAAGAAAGGGGACACTGTGGTTCTTGGCAATAATAAACTTTACATTATTAATAGCTCCATTGTTTATTCATCACAATGAATTAAAGCCAAATAAACAACTTTAAATATTTGAATATGTAATAACATCAATAAATACAGTAGTTGTCTTTTATTATACTAACTCCACTTAGCCTACAGCCAAGGATGGATCGTGACAAGATTAGACCCCCACCCCCACAACACAGCAAGACATCCAGACATTTGTTGTCTCTTTCTGATCCTTTTTTTTCTCCTTGTAGTCTTTTTGCTTCCCTTTGTGGTTGTTTTGTGTCGCTTTGGTATTGTTTTTTAATCTCTTTGAGATCATCTTGTGTCCATTTGTGGTAATTTTGCTATCTCTGTGTGGTTGTTTTTCATCTCCCTCCAATACTTTTTCATCTTTTCTGGTTATTTTGTGTCCCTTTGTGATCGTTTTTCATTTCTTTGTGATTTAGCCTCCCTTTGCGGTCATTTTCATTCATTTGTTATTGTTTCTCCTCCTTTTCTGTTTTTTTTCTGTCTCTTTGCTGGTCATCATTTGGTGTCCCTTTTTGGTCTTTATTACCCCTCGTTTGTGGTCATTTTGCCTACCATTGTGGTTTTACATACTTTTGTGGTCGTTTTGCATCCTCTCGTGATGGTTTGTGTCTCTTTGTGATTATTTTTACTCCCTTTGGGGTTGCCTGTCATTTCATGTGGTCATTTTGTGTCTCTTGATGATCATTTTTCATCTCTTTCTGTTCATTGACAAGACGCTCTTCAGTAATCCATCCATGGTACCAAGAAGCCTGATAATTATCACCTTTCTGACCTGGTAGAGGGGACAATCACTTTTTAGGAGATGTTCGTGCCACCCAGGCCACCCCGGCCCAACCTCTGGCCCCACCGCTGCTGGTGAACCTGGTAATCAGGTGTAAAGAAGAACATTAAGATGTACCTCTTCAGTTAAAGCTGGATAGCATGTCTGTCAACCCCTCCCTCCCTGCGTTTTCCTCTGTTTGGTCTCATTAAACCGTCTCCATTTCATCCACCTTTTTGACAGAGGAGATCTGCTTTCCTAGTGGTCTGACAAGCTGCCAAATGGAGCACATGAATCGGCTGTTGAGTCTCCTATGAGACATCCCAGAAACCATTACTCACTATCCAGGTCAACTCTGTGTTCACCGTTCACCGAGAAGGCTTGCTGTGTGTAACCACACCATCCAATGTTCAGCAGCCGCAGAGAGCGTGAGGGAAGCAGGCAGGCCTGACTCAAAAGCCACAACAGTCAGACTTCTTGCCAAAAGATAATGCTGGTGGTGTTGTAGTGGTGGGGGATATACATTCAGATAATGAAGCTCTGTGACTATGTGACTTAAGCTATTACAGTAAGTCTTTAAGATAGTGCTGATAGAGTGGTAGTGGACTCAGATAATGAATCTCATGGCCTAATCCTATTCTGTCCACCCTGTTATAACATATAAAGTCCTTCACAATAAAAGCAGGTTGTCAAAATGCTTCTTATTCTGTCTGTGTCTGTGTTGAAAATATATTTTCTCACGTTTTCCATGCACAAAACACATCATTGCCACTGCCTCGTATCAATATCCTGACAATTCATACTTAAACTGTTGTTGTCATGTGACATGTCCACACACTGCATCAACAACGAGCCAGTCTTCTGCATCCAAAGCCTGGACCACAAACTGCTGAAACACAAATGTCTCCCCACCCCATCACCAAAAACAACAACAAAAACACACACCAGTCAGAGGCATTTCCCCCTCTCTCTCACACACACACACACACACACACACACACACACACACAGACATATGCACACACACCTCCTCCTCATACTACCCAGACAGCTGGTTGTCTTACCTATGCAAAGCTGCAACACATAGGCGTAGTATGACCACGCCACTATGAGGGCGATGAAGAGGACCGGGATCCAATACAAAACTCTCTGACAGCCCTTCTTGATACTACGCGAGCCCGACGGTGCCATAGTCTAGGAGCGGATCATTTCTCGTGCGCACTCGTGTATTACTATCCTTCCCCCTCCCTCTCTCTGTATGTGAGTGTGTGTCCTCCCGTAGACTGTCACTGCATCGTTGCTCCGGCTCTGATCAGCCTAATCGGCAGCTCAGACGCAACATCCTAACAGCCTCCCGCCCGCCACCGCCGCCGCTACTGCTGCTGCACTGCTCCCCTCTGATCGTCCTGCTCCGATCACTAGTAGCTACAGACTACAACAAAATACCAGACAGCTCGCACACACACACACGCACGCACTCACGCACGCACACACACACACACACACACACACACACAGGCGTGCGCGCAGAGTCAGCACCGCCCCTGCTGCCTCCCCACAGGTTGCCATGACGTCCGCGGGATGCTGCAAGCCTGGCACATTTTTTTCACCGCGAGCAGATGGGTTCAATAAGTTCATACACACTCACACACACACACACACACACACACACACACACACACACACACACACACACACACACTCACACACACACGCAATTATTTTAGGACACAAGGACAAGGAGAAGCGTGCACTATTCTTATTTTGTTTTGTTTTTCCAAACACGTCTTAATATCATTTTTTCTTATAAACTATTATCCATCTGCTGTTTGCAGACCATAATATGTTAGAACAGGTTTGTTTACCTCCGAAGTGTAGTAGCACATTGTGTTTGATCATTACCTGACTCTGTAGATGGATGTTTGCAAGATGTCTGCTGCTTCTGCTGCTTCACAACTGCACCTGCAACATATTCTGCAATCCTGCAGTATACATTTGACAAGCCCACCTGCCAAGCTTCACTCTGTAACTGTTCTTCACCTTCACATATCATAGATTAACTTCCCCTTTCTGAATCGACATTGTCTCTAAAACACTTTCATAGATGCTGTATGAATGTGAGGATAAATTAAGCTTTGACTTTCCACCTGTTGCCAACTGACAATATGCACATCTCAGTCTTAGGACGGATGGCTGGATAACATGGTTATTCCATGTTATTCAAAAACAACGGAGCAAAATGTATCTGAAACTGAGAAATATGATACAACTGACCCCAAATCACCAGTTTAAAGGATATAGTAACATTCACGAAACATTCCTTCTATTGCATATACACATTTAGCTGTAATACATTTGAGAGAGAGAGAGAGAGAGAGAGAGAGAGAGAGAGAGAGAGAGAGAGAGAGAGAGAGAGAGAGAGAGAGAGAGAGAGAGAGAGAGAGAGAGAGAGAGAGAGAGAGAGCATTCTCCTGACCTTTGTAAATATCTGGGAACAAGGATTGATTTACTTGTCTTAATGAGCTCTTCTTCTATAAAATACCTTCACATTTTAAAAGAACCAGGCAGGGGTTGTCTGATCAAACACAGTGAGTTGCATTGAACTGTAGGATACAATCTTTTACGAGTTTTATCCATAACAGGGGAATAAAATCACGACATCTCTGCCTCTTGATAATTATTTCTTGATGCAAACTGGATTGTTCACACTGAGGGAAAAGTGAAACTTGGGTAATGTAGTTCGTTTGATGTCCATGGTGAAATCACAAGACAGGCAGGGATAGTGCATCATGGGTAAGAACGTGTGGCCATTCATTTTCCTTTCAAAAAATAACCCCCAATATTACAATTTTTAAACTTTCTGACAAAAACCCTCCTGTGGCAGGGACTTCGGACAGTCCAGGCTCTGTGGTGGAGGGCGAAAGAAACCCAGAGAAGCACACAAGGTGCTAGATCATTTAGATCCTATTTAACAAACCTGAAAAGATTCAATGGCTGAGAATGAATGGATGAAACTTAACTTTTTATGACATCCCAGGGATCCTTTACAGAGTCTATGAAGGATTCCTTGATCTTACATCAAGAAGTTCAAGATTAGAGTGTGAGACTGCACATTAATACCCCGCTGAATTAATCATTTAAGGATAAAAAGTCCCTGATTAGAGTCTCGTACACCCACACAGCCTCAGGTTCCTGATGATTAACACTGTTAATGATTTGCCTTCAGATTGAGAATACACCAGCTAATGTATTCTTCTGTACCCCTGCCATCAGTCCACTGTAGCTACAAAGAAAAGAAGGTTAACAGCAGTTTGCCTGGTGAGGACGGCGTGCACAGATTACAGTTTAGTAGCTGACTAGGGCGTGTGGCGTTTTTGAGACAGAGGACGACAGAGAGCACAAAATAACCAAGAATTCCAAATATTTTATATGATATTTATTGAAGCACGTCGTTATAGACGCATCAGTGTAACAGTCGAGGCCTGATTTAAAAGATACGATGAGAAGTTTCCAAAACTACAAATACGTTAGTCTGATTAACGTTACAGCATGTAACATGTTATCTCTCTCCACCCAAAGCAAACATTACACCAGGAAACAAGAATTGCTCAGTAACATACTGTACAGTTGTACAAGAGAGGATTTCTAGGAAGAAGCAGAGAAACTCTTCCTCAGAGCGTAAAGGGAAGGTCATTTTCAATATATTGCTCCAAAACTAATTTAAGCTGAGTGTCCCAAGAGAGGAAAAAACATATGGCTTCAATTTTTTGCATATTTGTCTATAAAGAGGTCATCCCTGCCAGTGGCATGAAAATAGCACTTGTCTTTTACTAGCTAGGAAATGATTAACGCTGTTAGCTGCCTGTAGTTAAACAGTGAAAAAAAGCCACAGACTGAGTGAGTTTGTTCAGGCCTGCTGCCTCTGGGGGATCATGGAGGATTTTAGCTGCAGCGCTTTGGGAGAGAGGAGAAGGAGGAGGAGAGGGAGGAGGGGAGGCGCTGTCCTTAGCTGATCCGTGCAGGGGGCTGCAGGGCCAACAGAAGTATGTGAGCAATGCCGCCCCCCTACAGAATCGAACTCGGGACAAAAGGAGAATGAAACCCAACAACACACACTGGCAGAGCAGTAATAAGACAACGTCGGATAAATGAAATCGGTGTTAGCAATCTTAAACTGATAAATATTTTTACAAATAAATTAATGAAATAAATAGTTCAGTGTCTTCTAAGCAGGCAAAAACACTTTAAGTTTCATAATGGGTCGTTCTTGTTCGACAACTTGCAACAGCTTCCCATTAGGCTGATGCCATCCTGTTTCAACCACATCCGGTTTATTTTAAAACTTCTAACAAACTGCAATAAGACACTACAACATGCATTAAAGATGCTGTCTTAGTAGAGAGGACAGAGAAGCCCAGCTTGTCCAGTTAAGATATGCGCTGATGATGAGGTTCTCATCTGGTGACAAAACAGAGAGAGAGAGAGAGAGAGAGAGAGAGATAAATACGTAAGTCCAGTGTGACACTTTGTAAGCAAACCAACAAACTGTGCTGCCATTATAAACCATCTGCATTGTTCTTGCAATAGAACTGCAGTTCAATTATTTCTTCTCTATCAGCCACTGAGAAACTAGAATACGTTTCAGTACAGAGAAAAAGAAACCCGAACACCTCTTAATCAAACGTCGTAGAGTGCAGCAGTAGTTCTGCAAGTATGCGGAAAACAAATCTGGGTCCTCTGCAGGGACCACAGCTGTGGATCTCCAGCACCCAGCAGTAATTTGAGCAAATATCTGCAAATTTCACTTGTTTACTTTCATCTTAAACAAATATATCAAATAAAACACTCCTCATAAATGGTAGACAATACAAACAACCGTGGCATCTTATGCTGATGGATGATAAGATTAATATAATTTTCATGTCTGTATTGTAAATATGAAGCTACAGCCACCTATCTTGGCCCAGCATAAGGTGAAATGTAAAGACCCCATAACAACCCACACAGGATGCACATAACCCACCGTGAAACCACCGCATAGTTTTTTCACAGATTCACAAACAAGATATGCTGTGTTAAATGGGAGTTTTAGAGGTGATAGTAGGTGGATTTTGTTAACTTTGAACAAAGACAGCTGCGTCTTCCTACTTCCATTCTCTGTGCTAAGCTAACTGGCCGCTAGCTATAGCTTTATATCGAACAGACAGATATGAGTGGTATCAATCTACTCATCTAACTCTTTGCAGGTAAACAATTTAAGGTTTCACAAAATGTCAAACTATTCCTTTAACTTCTTACATTCATTAAAAAAAAATACATGTACTGTATAAATGCTGTACGGAAGTGAAATATTAATATTAACTGTTTCATTCTGATCAAAATAAAGACCAACAATGAGGGAAATTACAGGCAATGTTTCTTGTTTACCTCAAAATCCTCTAAATCGATATTTTTCATGCATGGTTTGCAAACATATCCAGATCGAGACCTGGAAGAAGATTATCAAGCCCTCTGCCATGAGGTGCATTTCCTTTGAATCATTTATACGGCTTTAAACTGCACTGCTCACTGCTCATGTGCAGTTTAAGCTGGTATCTGGTGGCAGTTGATCAGGCGTTAATATTACAGTGTAACTCAATGCTGCTGCAGGCAGGCAGAGTGGGCCTCAAAACACATCTGAAAAGACTGACTCTATACTGAGATAGTGTGCCTGGGAAACTCTGTCAGGAGACATCTTAAAGTCCCACTGCAGACACATTTTAAAGTATATAAAAACTACTCTGTTATAAAATATATTTTGTTTAACGTGTTTTTTCCGTAAAGGAAGTAAAAAGAAAACTCAAGAGAAGTGGCTGGAAGCACATCAACACATCAGAGTGATTCAGCCATACATGTTTCAGACAGGAGGCGACAGGGCCCCTCGGGTGCATCGCCAGCTCATGGCGGGAGCGACTCGCACTATGACGCTCGCGGAGCTCGCAGGTAGATGGATGGACATTGAGCCTAGGCTGGCTGAATGGAAATCGTCAACTAGCACACGTATCAGAACAGTAAATTTAGGTAGTGTTTGTTTCCATTGTTTGTTAGCTTGTTCGCTTGTAATTAGCAGTGGGCTTTCTTTTTCAAGTTTCTTCGCTGGTGTTGTGTCGAAGTTGTGAGACAGCGATTGGTTAATGGATTAGTGACGTACCAACTAAAGCTGCGTAGATACTTTTGAATCTCAAATTGCAGCCAACTGCACAGACATCTCCTCCAACAGGAGAGGAATGTGAAATCACCTCTCCTGTGATAAAGTTTCCTCAGATACAAGCCACTACAGTTAGTGTCAGACATTTTAAGAGGACAGAAACAGAAGGAAAGCACATTTTTGAGTGGAGGGGGACTTTGTGTCTTTATGTGGCATTTGTCATCCTCACTTTATGCATTGTTAATACATTTTTATTTCATATTATAACAGAGAATGCTGACAGTGTGAGAAAATACTTACTATTTGCCTGAAAGCTCCTTCTTCATGCAGGACTTAAAAGAGGTGAACTTCTCCTCCACTCTGACGCCCTGTGAATGAGTATGTTAGTGTGTGTGTGTGTGAGTGTGTGTGTGTGTGTGTGTGTGTGTGTGTGTGTGTGTGTGTGTGTGTGTGTGTGTGTGTGTGTGTGTGTGTGTGTGTGTGTGTGTGTGTGTGTGTGTGTGTGTGTGTGTGTGTGTGGTTGTTTGTGTTTTAGAGAGAGAGAAAGGGGAATACTGTGAGAAAATAAATTGCATGATGTCTCGCTAGATGGCAGTATAATTTCACAAAAATTGCCAACTCAGAGGTGAGATTTGTTTCAGGAATGAAAAGTGGCAGGAGTGTAATTAAGACATTATGGTATGGACGTATTTGAGTTTACCACCACCTTAAGAAAAAGCCACATAATTACTACTTACTCAAAGCTGTAATTAAACAGGAAAGGTGGTGTTTGTATTGCTAATAGCTGCTTAAGGAGGCCTAATTGCGTGAAAGTACTCTGTTACCTCTGAGACAGATTACACATTTAGAAGTACAAAGACTGACAATACTGGTATTTTTCACATCAGCCAGTGATGCTGTGGATATCAGACACCAACACCTCAGTCACCTTCAGAGTCATAAAAGAGAGGCAGATGGCATCTAAATGGTCTATGCTGTCTCACCCCGCTGCCGCGGTGCAGCCGGTCCTTCATGACACCGATGAACTCTTTGTTGCTGAGTTTATCGTCACGGTCCTCATCAAAGATCTTGAAGACGGTGTTGACCAGGTGGCGGGTCAGCTTGATTCCCGTAGCCACGTAGACGGCACGGGTAAACTCCTCTGAGAGTGAATAAAAACAGGTGACCAGGTGAGAGGTGGACAATAAAATAGTCTTTATTACAGATTTATTTCCTACCAATATTAAAGGTCCCATATTCATCCTCATTTTGTTAGGTTCATACTTGCATTTTGTGTTTCTACTAGAACATGTTACATGCTTTAATGTTCAAAAACAAATTATTTTTCCTATACTGTCTGACCTGTATTCCCCCTCTGTCTGAACACTCTGTTTTAGCGCCTGTCTCTTTAAGACCCCCTCCTGAAAAATTAGCAGTCTGCTGTGATTGGTCAGTATTTCCAGACTTTAATATTAGTACTTCCATTAGTATGCTACTTTAAAAAAGATTGTCTTGCTTGAGATAAAATCACAAAGATTGAATGTCACCGGAGGGGTTGCTCACCTCAATTGATAAACCCACTGTAAACAGAGAAAAAAATGTAAAACCTCTCAAAACTAACTGATCAACTACACACTGTGAGACTTTACCTTGACCAATGGAGCGGTTGGCGAAGTTGTACATTTGCATGGCGATGGCAAAATCCTCCAGGTTGTTTAGGAACTGAAAGAAGGACCTGAACTCGTCAAAGGTGATTCCCTGCAAAGACATGACAGCAATAAAACAACACCTTTATTCAGGAAACATAAAGCTTGTGAAATGCAACATGAGAAATCATAAAGTGCCACATAAAGCAAACGGCTGCATGTGTCAACACTCCAGCAAAGGATAGTGCTACAATTCACACAACACATAATCTGCTTCCTTTCATCCCGCAGGGGAATCCTTTAGTGTGTGTGGGACCTTGAAGCCATCAGATAGATAACACACCCAAACAGACAAAGTATACATTGCTGGATTTTCCCTGTGCAGTATGGACATGCTGAGCTGTCAGCGGCTGGGGGAGGATTGTAGCTTTTGGGAAGAGGTCAGCCCGTTTGCAAACTTTTCTAAAGCAGATTAACCTGATACTTGAATAAACAAAAACAACAAAAGTGATGAATCCCCAAACATCTCAGGCTTGGCTGATGACTCAAACACTGAGCCTATTGATCTCCACTCAACCGTCCCGCAGCTACCAGCTCCTTCTCTCGCCGGGGGCCTCGCCAAACAGGCAACACACTGCCTAACAAATGGAGTAATGACTAATCTGTGACGCTTTGCTGTTTTAACAAGGTGAGGGCCATAAAATATCTCTTAGCCTAACGATGAGACCCACTTGATCGTCAATGGAGATCTAGCAACAGGCTATTCGAGGTGGCTGAGGAGCTGCTGGTGTCTTTTCAGCGTGCTAAGAGGAAAAACACATTAAAGCTAAAATGAGGATGCTTCACTCAACAGCTAACTCACAGGTCGGTACCAAAAGAAACAAAGGAATAAACAGCAACAGCGTGCAACATTGTGAACACCTTAAATGTGTGCGGTGTTCCTTTCAAGTATAACCTCAGCCTGAAGCTAAATTGCTACAGTTCACGTGCATTGCACTTTGTTGTTGCTTTGAACTCTATGAAAAGCTAAATAATTAATTTAAAGGAATAGTTTGACTTCTTGGGAAAAACACTTCTTTGGTTTCTTTCTGGGAGTTAGGCGTGATACCACTCTCATGCCTGTATGCTACAGATGAAGCCATAACCAGCAGGCAGTTACATTAGGTGAGTGTAAAGACTGGAAACTGGAGTTAACCTAATTCTCAGCAAAGTAAACATAAAAAAATCTTCCCAGCAGCACCTCTAAAGCACAATAATCAACACATTATATGTTGTTTGTTTAAGCTGTACAAAAACTGAAATTCAAAAACAACTATTTGTGATTTTACTGAGAGTGAAGTCATGAAACTTTTGCTTTTCATCTGGTGCGCATGCGCGGAAAGTTGCATGCTGCCTGTTGCTACTCCAGCCTTTGGGTTCGCTTTTTTAAACTTTCTAAACAATTTCCTCCTGGGATTATTAAAGTATTTCTGATTCTGATTCTAATTCTTGGTTGAGTGCAGAACGTAGCAGCAGCTTTTTTAAAACGTAGGAGCGTCGCCCTATCTCCTGCTCCACTCTGGTCCAATTCCACTCTTGTACTGCTCACACCATACATTTGAAGCATGTCCGAGCCAGATCCAGGCTAAATAAAGTTTAAAGTTAAACTTTGTCTATCTTCAACCGGCTCTATGTCACGACGGTGCACGTCATCCGGTGGACTTTTCGGCTCAAATGAGCAAGGAGCACAGGCAGCATGGTGGTAGGGCGGGTGCTGTTAATCTGATGAATACGACGCAGCGTTTTTCTTTTGTTTGAAGCGAGCGGTGAACTATTTGAGTTGAGTGGGGTGAAAGCCTGTATCTTGCTGACTGTATCTTTTAGTCTTTTTTAGTCTTTCAATGTCTAATTTAGGATGTTTAGCTGGTGGTGGGCTGTGCCATAGTTGGACTGTGAAAAACTATGGCAGTAATTATGTCCTATTTGTAATGCTGAAAAGAGGAGTTGATTAATCTCTCTTGTATTTCCTGATGCTGCAGTTTTTGATGTTGTATTGGGTTACATCATATGGTGAAGTGTTACTGTTGTTTTGTCTACATGTTGTACTTTAACATGAGGAACTGATGCTGTCAGAAGTTACATGTGATGACAAATGCGAGGGTGAAAAAACATTGCACCTTTTCATCTGGTATACAGTGGCGCACATTCTCCAAATACTCGCTGACGTCGTCCACGTTGGTGTAGCGAAGGAGGATCCGAGCAAAGTCTTCCTCGCTGATGGTGGGCAGGCCTTTGGAGTAGGAGAGGAACTCTATCTCAAGCACCTCTGTCTGCAGGTTGTCCATGAACCTGGAGGAGCGAGACAGACTGCTGACAGGAAACACCACCACTCACATGCACAAAGGAACACTTAACATAGCCACAAACTAAACCACTTAAGGTTTAGATGTTTGAAAATGATCAATGGCCAAATTACATATTACAATATGGTTATTGATCATTTTCTCAGGGGCATCATGATTTATCATAGATCAGACAAAAGCTTTTGAACTCACTCGTAAAAATCTTCAAATTTCAACTCGGCTTTGCCTTTTTTCCCAAAGAAATGCACCAGCAGCGTTGTCTCTGTTGTCTCATCCACATGCTATCAGAGGGGGGAAATGACTGCATTATGACTCCTTACAGCTTTAAAGGTCCCATATTACCCTCATTTTCAGGTTCATACTTGTATTTTGGGTTTGTGCTAGAACGTGTTTACATGCTTTAATGTAAAAAAAAACACATTATTTTTCTCATCCTGTCTGTCTGAATAGAGCTGTATTAACTCTCTGTCTGAAACGCTCAGTTTTAGCGCCTGTCTCTTTAAGACCCCCTCCTAAAAAATCCCAGTCTGCTCTGATTGGTCAGTGTTTCTGAGTCTTCCTTAGCTACGCTCTCAGTGTCTCTGCACCGTCACTGCAGCCGGGGAATGACTGTAGCAGCACTTTCTACCTGTAGTAGTGACATCATAACCGTGCAGAAGTCCTGACGGCTCGTTAAAAGTTTTTGAATACAGGCTGTGTGCATTTCTCTGTGGATTGAGTGTTTTGACATTTTCACAGTATTTAAATAGCTCCTCGGCCTGCTTTATAATAAAAAAGACATGGAAACTCAGCCAGGATGCGCTGTTTTCTAACATACATCATGGTAACACCAGGTAAACATTAACAATGACATTTAATGTGTTTAATGTTAATGGTTAATCTTTCACTGTGTCTGAAACCAAACAGTGGGACAGAATTTCTTATTTCTGCACAATACAAACATGAGCCATGCAAAAGATTCTTTAAACATAATGCAGAGGAAATCTCTTACTGATAAGAAGATGCATAAATCCACAGTGCTTACATTGAACCTACAGGATGGAAAGTCAGAATCTAGTGCATAGTATTACTGTATAACTGATGTAATGAGGGCATTGCTACCTCAGTGAGATCAGAAAACAGAACTTGACTTGTGCCACGTCTGAGAACATCCCACATGCCCCGGTCCTCCACATGCTGACTGTCTTTTTTAAGAACCTGTGGCAGCAGTTGAAGCACAGCTGTTAGAAGACAAAATACATCTGGTGCATGCTAAAAGATTAGGAGAAAAAAGATGGACGGACAAACATCACTGACGCAGGCAGCAGGACAGAGATACACAGGCTAGAAAGAAGACGTATGTATAAAAACAAAAAGTCAGAGACAGAGGGACTGACATCCATCCACACTCAGACAGGCAGAACCAGACCGGGGCTGACACCAGTGTCTCTGAGAGGCCCATCACCGCTGACATGAGCCTGCTCTGCAACCATGCATGCAGCCTCTTGGCAGGACGTCGAGCCAACGCAGCTAACACATGTCCAAAGCATGCAGGGCGTGAGAGCTGAAGGGTGATTCATGCCAGGTAAACTATGTAACTGAACCCACCCAATACATCATCATTTGATGCTAAGCTGTGAAGTAAATGCAGGTTATCAGACACCTTTCACCTACTGCAGTGAAGCAGGTTCAGAGTCTCAACATAAAAGTTAATGGTGCAGATTTTACCAATACATTAAAAGACAAACACTCTCTCAACACATTTTGTGATGAAGGAAGATACTGAGCATGTTGTTCAGGAAAAAGAAGCCACTCTGCTATTTTTTCTTCAATGAGGTCAGGCTCCTGATCTCAGATTAACCAATCATTATCATTATTACAGTTTACACCGCAGCCTTCGTCCTGCTGTGGGACTTATATAACTGCAGCTACACTGAAACACCACTGTCAACAACAGTGTTCGTGTAACTGGCATCATGTGCAATAAAAAGATAACAGCAAATCTGTGTGAGTGTTTTTCACTCCCAGTTATAAACCAAACCATATTGGTGCCTCCCGCTCTCATTCTGATTTTATCATTTCTGTCTCTCTCGAGTCTTAACGCCACCTCATTCAAAAGTAACATCCGCACACAGAAACAGGCAGCCACCGTCAAAATGTGTTCTTAAGTATGGATTGCTTCATTTCATAATATTCATCTATCTTATCAACTTTTCTTCATGTCTAAAGCCTGAGGGCAATAAAACAGCTCTTCCTCTGCGCCTCATCACTTTTCTCCAGAGAGAGAGATTTACGACATGCTCCCACAGCTAATTACTGAACAACTCTATAATGCACCACGCTGTTCCCATCTCCTCCTTGAAAAGATCCTGAAACGCTTGTAATTAAAATATGGTGGGGAAAGCCCAACTGCAGCACTGAATACACGCCTGGTACGTGTTTTTGAAAAGATTTGACTTTTGAACTTTTTGCTGGAAAGATACCTACAGTACGGCAGAAGAAATCAAAACAAAAAAGACACACCTAAAGGTAAAGCCCTGATGGGTCTGATGGCTCTACTGTGTGTGTGTGTGTGTGTGTGTGTGTGTGTGTGTGTGTGTGTGTGTGTGTGTGTGTGTGTGTGTGTGTGTGTGTGTGTGTGTGTGTGTGTGTGTGTGTGTGTGTGTGTGTGTGTGTGTGTGTTTGTGTGTGTATTTGTGTGTGTGTGTGTTGAGTGCTTTTCACAGTTCTCCTCCCTGACTGGCATCTTCATGGTCAACCCCATCACAAAAGGTAACCTGAGTCCAAATACCACTCCTGAAGAAACTGTAAAAATAAAACATGGGGGTCCGGGCAAAATGTTGTCAGTCTTCAGGTAAGAGCTTTTTGAAGTGGAATCTCTGGCCCAATGCTGTCAAAAGCTACATAAATCATCTGCATTACCACACACACACACACACAATGTCAGATAATGTTTGAGTACACAGCGGTGTATTTCAATTCCAGTCAGTGAAGAGTCAGAGTCAATGAAGTTATAGGTGGTGTCAGCCTCTGAGATGCATGTGTGTTTTCTGTGCATGAAGCTTAGGAAGAGCACATGCCAAAAATACATTCAACAAGCAGGACTGTTCATTTTCCTCCAGGGAAAGAGAACAATACATACACTGTGCGGCTGGGATTTGTGTTGACCGTACAGCTGCAGGCTCTGGAAAAAAGAAAGCAGAGAGACAAGATTAATTTATACTTCACAAAAGTATTTTAGATCAGGAAGATGTTTGGAAATTGTTTTTGAAGCTGTGGATTGATTTTTTAACTTGTCGCCGTCAAATTTACATGACGTGACTTCCAAGATTCTTATTGAGTGAACACAAAGAGTCTTCATCCTCGACTTTGTCTTCTTGCAAAGCATCATTATATTTCCAAATCTAGAGTGCCCATTCTAATGATCTTTTTGATGACTATACGGGCTTCAGATTTATGCAAGACTGTCCAGAGATGCTAACATTTGTCCCGACAGAGTAAGCCCCTCCATGTTGTGTTTGTGCGATAAGACCTCAAAGAGACGCGCTTATCGCTCTATTCAGCGCTGCCTGTTTACATCCACCTGCATGCGGCACAAGACAGCCCTAAAGAGATGAAAGCCTCAGACATGTTTTACCCTGTATGACCACATTCACCTCTGTGCAGCCTGTGTTCTCTCTAGGAACACAAAAACCTGCCATGTTAGACAATGGTTCAAATTTAACATTCAGGTAAATGTCAAGCTGCACTAGTCCTTTTTTTCTTTTTACTAATCAAAGATTGTGTGTAATATGAAATGGTTCACTCGTGGTGACAAACAGAGAACCACATGACTCTGTTGTCCAGCTCTGCAGAGCATTTTAGCTTCTTTCAGCTTGTTGTCTTGTTTTTATTCCGCCACAAAACTATAAAATTTCGAGGTGCTCTAAGTAATCTAATCCTCTCGCTTCCAGATGCAAAAGGCAACTTTCTTCATTAAAAACTGTGCACTACTTGCAGCACCAAACGGTAGATGGACAAGGTTTGCAACCAGCTGGTGAACATGACGTAGCATTTAGCTAAAGAGCCACATATTTTTGTAGGCAATGGAGAAAAACGAATCAATAATCTAAAGAAGCTAAAAAGCTTAGAACTCTTTGGATTCATAATTACCACAAAGCCCTTTTACATTACACGTTGTCATTTGTTCCATTCTTAATATGATAAACTATTGATAACAGCAGCTCTCTTAGATTAAAGCGACTCATACCTGCTGGTCAATTCTTTGCACATCTTCAGCAACTTCCTTTCTGTCCTTTTTCTTACGGAAAATTTCTTCCAGCTGGCGAGAAGATGATAAATTATTATACAGAATGTAACATATCAGATGAAATGCATTTATCTGATAATCAGGATGAGGCTCGTTACCACCAGGAACTCCCTTTTGTCCACCATTTCATTCCCATCTGCATCAAACATGTTGAAAGCAATCCTGAAGCCTGCACGGGGCTCTGAGATTACACAAAAATGGGTAGTCAACTTCTCATTTCTAAATACGTTTCAAGAGCATTTGTAATACACACTTACTTGTTAAAATGCAGAGCAGGAAGAGGTATTCTGTGTAACTGATGACACCTGGAAACGAAAAGAAAAAAAATGTCAAGCTGAGAAACAAAAACCAACATGTTTCCACACAAGATGGCATCAAATTGCATTGACCAGTTAGCTGAAGGTGTTTACAGATGTTCAAAGAGATGAATAAGCCATCCAAAGAAACAGTGCACGCCTTCAGACAAGAGTAATCTTCTTGCGTTCACTGATAACATCTTAAAAGGTGCCTTTTACTTCATGCCCGGTGTTCCCCCTCACACAAACACAGGCTTTACAATTGAGCTGACCTATCTGGACACAAACCCAAACAAATTTAAGGCCTACGGCTTCTGATCGTGTTTGGGTAACAAGGTGTAATACATTCTCAAGTGATCTGTCACTGATTGAGAATGGCCGATTCAGGTTGTGTGTCCCGTCCTTCAGATCCTTTTGTTGTGTGACACGGAGAAGGGAAGAGTAAGTGTCAGGAGACATCTCAGTCGACTCAGGAGGCTTCTTCCCTCCAACTCTGAAAGCATTCCCAAGCTTTTGTTTGCTCGGGGAGATAGAGAATCGAGCGCAGATAGTTCTGGGTGACTGCTCGGGGTGTTATGGGAAAAGAATTCAGGCACAGGGTTTGCTGCAGGAAGATATTTCCAGAGAGAGGAACACTCAAGGGAAAAAAACTAGACTGGCAAACAAAGATGTCATCTTTGCTTTAGAGGTTGAAGCTATGCTGCTAACAAGATGATGCGAAGGCAAATGAAACATGTACAAACTGAGGTGTGAAAAGAGAATTAGTGATGCATGCCATTAGACAAAGTTCATCCCAGCTCTCTCTCTGCTTGGCAGGTAAGGCCCTATAATGACAACAGATATCTGGCTTCAAAGCCTTTAAGGCTTAAATGGGTTGAAGAGAGAAAAAAAAACTTTTAAGATTCCTGCCATGTTGCACCAATACCACACACCTTCACTCCTGGAGGGAGGCCGCCCCTCCTCCTCCCTGCACCCCAGCCTCTGAGCTCAAGTAGATGTTGTTAGACAATACAAAGAATTCCACAGAAACACTTCATACAGAGTGGCAGTCCCAGAGATGTAATCCAATGCCATTCTTAGGCTTCATAATGTCCGTGGTGATCAGGGGGGTGGCCAATGGGACATGTCTCGACATAGCTGGGTTCAAACAGCTCCCTCATTCTCTAAAGCGAGGCTTTGTTCACAGATCAATCCAGTCCTTTTTTTCCCTGACAAAGCCACAACGTTTAACAGCAGGATTAAAAGCCCCAAATCCCAGCATTGGCACTTAGCTAAAGCAACAGAGGAGAGAGCAGAACAGTGGGATCTGATGCTCCACTGGCTCGTATGACCTACTGAGTGGGAGTGTGCTGGCCCAGGTGGGAAATTTTTTTAAAAAAAGCTCTTTACTCACACTGACAACATCATTTTCTTCACGCGACGTTACCATGAATCCGGGTTTGCAGGTGAAGAGTGCGGCCGCTTTAATTAAAAGGAGATTCTCAAGTGCCAATACATTTTCTGTTGATCAACTAATTGAATAATTGATCTGATTGTTTCAGCTCTAACTATTTTTATTGTGTATGGCATAATGAACAGAAGGAGGAAAAAACATACTGACATTAGCAGTTTGAAGACGAGACTTTCCTGTCGACGAGTCGATGTAAATTAGTGATGCAAAGTGATGCAACTTTACTTAAGCATGCTCATGATATTCCACACATGTACAATCATTTCCAATTTCCCACCCAAAAAAATGTGCAATATAGTGAAAACAGAGAAGTTGTAGGGCTGGGTGATAAAACCATAAATTGTCAAAATACAAATAATAATATATAAAAGTCTCTCTTATATGTGTCCATGTTGTTTCTAACACAATGCAGAAAAAACTGCACTTTACACTCTGAACCTTGCACATTATGTTCATTTTGCACTAAAGTTCTTAACAAAATGAAATAATAGTCAGTACTTTTCATTTGTCTCTAGTATGCAAGTATTTATTACACACAGGAGTTTACAATAATAAGCTTTACCACGTGGTTATTTATATTCATATGGACTATTTATTTATTGAATTATCAGAAAACGTACTATATCAGGATATATATTGAAAGCGAGATATGAAATTGCTTATATCGGGATAGAACATTTTTGGCCCAGCTCTCAGAAGTTGTTTGATTGATTTCCCAAAACTGCTGGTGTAGCCTTGAGTCTTTTACCAGCTCAGCTAAACATGCAAAAATGTATACTACTAAGCATACCGTTACAATAAAGTCAATAAAGTATACACTTAAGTCTCCAAAACTAAATGAATAACCTCAATTTCCCTATAATTAGTACCAAATGATATACGTCTTTCCAGGAAACTTCAGTTATTGCATTTTTTTATTTGAGAAACTGGGGGGGATCATTATTTATATCATTAATGAACCATTCCCTCCTGCAGAGGTTACCTGAGAATAAATCTACAACATGTTACCAGACCGATGGAGAGATAAGATAATGTTTACGACACACTCACTCCTCTGGATTATACGAGGCTAAAACCCACAACAGAGCACACTCTGAACAAGGCATGGAGGGCCTTTAAATAAATAAAAGCATAAAGGGGAATTACTTCAATTCAATGTGATACACTGAGCGGGTTACTTTACCTCGTTCACGAAGATTTCTAAACAAATTAGATGATCCTTTCCAAACAGGCGGGGTATCAGCCAGCATCTTGTCTAAGTCCTGAGGGAATAGAAGAAAATCCCAAATCACTCATTCATTTCTAAATCCTGAGTAATCACAGCGTAATGCAGTGTTTGTTGGCATTACGGTAATTACAGAGGTTTTACACAGATGAAGAGATTCTGTGCTTTGATGAAAGAACAACTCACCTTTTTCGTGAGGGACTTCCATGCTCTCCTACCTGGCCGAAACAAAGTTAACAGTCAGTGCATGATATATGTGTGACTTACAGTGGTGGCATGTAAAAAGTACATCATACTCGGGTATTTCCCTTTCATGTAACTTCTACTCTACTGCTCCTCAGAGGGAAATATTTGATTTTTTGCTTCACTAAATTTGTCTGACAGCTTTAGTTGCATTTCAGATTACCTTTCCTGTTCAGTGAAAACAACCTTTTTTTCTAATAAACTGAAGGATGAAGTGTTCCTTTATGTGTTTAGTAAAATCTTCCCTACTTCTACAGATAAATAAATTACTTGAATCAGAAAATGCGGCGTCACAAAGCTCAAAACGTCTGTTTTTCTGACACCATGTTGTCAAAAGTTGACTTTTTAGAGATACGGGGTTCTTACAGGACGGCGACAAACATATGATGCTCTTATAGAATATAATGTATCGCTGTAGATTAAAAATCCAAACAGTTAATAAAGGAGTTAAAACAAGCTCAACCTTTAACATCTACAGCAGGAAAATGAAACGTACACATTAACGCAGCAGGAATGTTCATCCAAAATCATCATATATAACAGTAAAACACTGCATAATAAATACTGATAATACTGATATACTTTTACTTAAGTAATATATAGAGCAGGACATTTCCATGTAGAGGAGTATTGCCACAGTCTGGTATTAGTACTTTTACTTAATTAAAGGATCTGAGTACTTCCCGCGACTATGTTTCAAAGTTGAATCCTATATAAGGATCATTGAGTCGGGAAACAAAAGTGAAAACAGGAGTTTATGTGTACAGAAAGACAAGCTGAGCACCACCATGAACACATTCCGATGGTCAATAAAGCAGTAGATAAGATGGAGGTGTTGTAAAAAAAAAAAAAAAGGAAAAAAAACCTGGCTGGGAAATAACTTTGATAACAGTGACAAATAACACTCCCCTGACACATTTTAGAGCCTGTGTCTAAAGCTGGGATTATCACTGCCACAATGGCTTGCTGTCTACCAAAGCGAGGTGTCTCAGTGAGCTCGCTCTCCTCAACGTGAGCACATATTTGATGATTTCAATTGATCTTTCATATCTTATGGATCTGATATGAATAATTTACATGACAGCACTTTAGGTTTTGACTCTAATGTTTCACTTCTAAATAGCCAGACATCCACCATCCTCTGTTTCATTTGTGGTATCTGAAATAAAACCATCACTGGTGCATTGTGGCCATGTCCAAGGCCTTCCTCAACATCCATAAGAGTGACACATGTCTTTTTACCGCCACAATAAAACCATAAAACACCATGATAACTACTTTGCAACACATTAGCCACCAGAGAGCAATGACACACGCTGTGATAATATATTTGTGCCCCTTATTTGCCTTCCTCATTAGATGTCAGTAAAGAAATGTCCAAAACATGCAGGTCACACGCCTTAAATCATAATTAATCACAGTAATCACAATGTCTTATCATTACATTTATGACATCCATACTATGTTGTTTGGTCTCTCTGGGTCTCTGCAAGTTTGTTGCCACATAAATGAGCCATAAAAGTGGGGTTGCTGGTAAAGATGTCTATCTTTATGCAGGTGTTATGACTGAAGCTCTGCAAGACGCAACTTATTGTCTGGTGACACTTCACAGGCCCTCAGCAACAAGTTGTGTTCCAGGAAAAACACTGTGACGTTTTCAATCTCAAGTAATTGGGGGATGAAGGGGGTTTATCTGATGAGTTGATGGAGGTGTAATTAAGCAAATGGTTGCTGACAAATGTGGCTGATAACAGAGACAGCGCAGCAGTCTGTTACAGTCTCAGTGAACGGAAATGGGCCGCCACCTTCTCTTACGCTACATTCATGTGAATAATTGGAAAAATGTGTTTTCGACTGAGAAAATTCACGCGACTGTCCTCGGAAAGACAGCACAGATGTCAAATTTATATGACATGCAAACGCATGGCGGACAAAAGTAATCAGGTTGATGGTAAGAAACATTTAAATAAATCACGTATTGCAGATCAATTTTTAACTCACGTGGAATTTGTAATATGGTGAACATGTATCTAGGTTAGTTAGAAAGTTGTTTATCTGCATTTACCCTGATAATAGGTCAGGTAAAGTCCTATTTTAGAGGTTTTAGGGAAAATACTGTTGCAGAAACAAGTCTGGGACTCAATCACTAATAAAAGCTTCAAACTAGAAATAAATACTGGAAACAGCTACAAACTTGTTGTGTAAATGCTCTGAGAAATATAATACAACACGTCTTCTGTGTAGCGTCCATGTTGTTTCCACATTAAGACTTAAAGCTCATGAACACACCGAAGTTAAAGAACGACATCCCAACTCAGGAAATGGGACCATCCGAGAAGCAAGTGAAAAAGAAAACTCACATCAGAGGCTGTGTCCTCTGCCTTTTAGACATCCTGAACTAGCCTGAATCCACGCAGAAACTTCTCTAGGAACCAAGGAACTTTTCTTTTACTCTACTGTTTCAACAAGAGAAACCAGGCTCTAAATATAGTTCTTGACCCCATGTATAATTCCTCTGGGGACCAAACTTTGGTCAAACACCTGTCAAATCCCAACTGCTACAATCTTTCAAATTTGCCTCATCGTTGAGATTCTTCACATGTGCAGACGATTATTTATTACTGATTAATCTGGTTTAGTAAGTGTTTGATCTATAAAGAAAAAGAAGAAAAAGAAAAAGCCCTTAACATACAGCTCAAGGTGATGTTACAAGCTGTTTATGTCAGGTCACCGAACCAAAATCACAAAAACATTAAATTTAGGATTATAAAACTGTCCCATTTTAGAAGCTAGAACAATCAACTGGTTATCTAAACTGTTGTTGTGAAGTGGATCTCTCGGTTTAAGCCTTAAACATCAATAATGATTCCTCTCTTCCTCCAAGGGATGTTTAGCATTGTGAGAAGGAGTTGAGTAACAGGAGCGCACTCACTCTTGGGTTCATTCACGGTGACAGACTCGATGAAGTTGAGTGGCGTCATGTAGAGCTGGCCCTCGTACTCCATCGAACTGAACAGACGAAATCTGTTTTCATAGGACGACATGTACACATCTCCATCATCCAGACCATAGGGCCGAGCCTGCAAACCACACACACACACACACACACACACATACACACGCACACACGCCATCATGACATATTGCAAATCATCTCAACAGCGATAATACCGTCTGAAAGATGCTTTTTATAAAATCCACGGAAGCTTTTCTTGTCACGAAAAGCCTCACTCGCATGGAACAACAAAGAGGCCCATGCTTTAATTCAGTAATGGGGCGCATGTTATGTCAGTCCTATTTTTCATCCCTGTGCACCAGATAATGTCCCTACAACTGTTCAAACCCTGCCAGATCAGAAGGCTGGATTGGTGAAGACAGAGTGGATCTCTCGGTCAGGTGGCGCAGTGCCAGGTCCACTGGGCACAGAGCAAACACCCAGGGAATGTGTGCCCCCCTCTGCTTAACCATTAAACCCCCTCTACCCACCCCCGCCTCTCATCAAATGTCAGCCCCTCCGCCAAGCCCCAGTGTCCAGTTTCCTGTGTCCCTGGATTCCTGTTGCCTGTGGACACCAGTCAAGCTTTCCTCCGTCCTACCGTGTACCTGTAAACAAGGACTCTTCTGTAGCTACAAGTGTGCAAAGCAGAGCTGGTTTACATGTTTGTTTACAACCCCTGCTGTGATCTATGAACATCCTGTCAACAACGTCAGCACATGTCTGAGCTAAAGGGGACTAACTGTAGAAGTGCCGGTATGTCGGCTAATGAGGACCAAATGCTGTACAGGGGGCGGACAAAATAATTTGAACATCTGACATAGTGTAAATCTAATAAGCAGTGTTGGAACGATTAGTTTATGAACTGGTTAGAAAACGTAACAACAACACTTTGACTAATTCATTAATCAGGGAACACATTTCTCATGAATATGCCGATATTTCCTGGTGTCCGGGGCAACGGCTAATGGTTATTGGTTATTTGTATTACTGATAGATCTCGGTGTCTGTCTAATTGTTTTGATTGAAAGTAGATGATGTGCCAGAAATACTACTGATTTGTTTTGTCCAACCAAATTTTTACAATAATGTAAAATAGAAAAAAGAAGATAGACCCAGAAAATGTCTGGCACGTTGCCTGGTGAACGACTTATAGGATTAATCAATTGTCCAAACAGTTGCTGCTGGATTTTCCGTAGAATAACTTATATATTAATTCAGTGTTTCCCAAAGCTTTTTCCTTGCAGCCCCCGGTACTTGTATTTAAGAAAAGTTGAGCCCCCCAGAGTTACAGCGTCCTGTATTTTTTTTTCTTGGTGTCTTTTCGCTTGGCTTCATGCTGTCCTTAGCTTCTCGCCACAAATGACTTTTTGGCCGAGACCTGAATGTTACGATAACTCTCCAGATATTTCCCTGCTTTCTTTGTTGATACTGACGAGTAATTAGCACGTTATGTTTCAGAAATGTTGATTCATTCATGACATAGTTATGCTCCGACTCCAGGAAAAGTCGGAGCACCTCGTCACAGAGGTGGCCTTCAACAGTAAGTAGTCAACTGTTTATGAGTTGAGGACACTCAAACTAGTGTTTTATACAGACTTTTGTATAAATTATCCAGTAAGTGTGTTATTATTTTATGATCTTTGGCATGAGCCTGGAACCTAAATTGAATATCTCTGGGTTTGGGACCGCTGGCTGAACAAAACAAGCAACCTGAACATGTCATTTTACCATATTCACCTCCAAGCACTGGGAAGTTGTGATGTCACTAGTGTCTTATCTTTTCTATAATGAACAATGAACCATTATTTAAATAAATGATGAATAGATTAACCAATATGAAAATGCTTGGAGCCTCCTCTGTAGATAGCTATTAAGGGCGGTAAAATACAGTAATGGGAAGATATACAATTGACAACGACCTCAAAAAAGCACAAGTGAATTATTTAAAACTCTAGTATGAACAAAAAGCATACAAGCTTCCCAAAGCTACAAAGTATTGCCAGGTTTTGGATTACATTACATAGTCAGGTGTTTCTGTTATTTTGACCAAACCCTAAATCGGTGTAGTGGAGGGTATACACTGGTATACGGAGTAGATTATTTAAAAATAATGGTGACTCGTAAGCCTGTTCAGGCTGGACATATTATTGCGTGACACAATAATACAAAATGTAAGTTTACCCACTCCCTTCATGGTTACCTTGCACTACCACCACCTCATGAACTACCACCCCACCACTGAACATGATGTATACATAAGTAAGCCAGTTATAAACATATGTATACTCCTAATTTGCTTGAGGTAAGTGCTGATTATGTATAGGTCTACAGTTCGCAGGAAGGGCAGGAAAGACCCTCACTTATGGCAGCTAATAGGTCACGTGCTCTGCCTTTGACCGTCATGTCATTTCAGCACCAAAGGTCGGGACAGCTCCTCGCGGTGACGACACATTAACGTTATAGTATCCTCACGGCCACGGTGTAATGTAGGCTAATGGTGTCGTAAATGTAGATTAGCCTGTGTTCACGTGCGGAAACGCTGACACCAGCCTCACAGTCAGCCTCACAGATGTCCACTGTACCTTATCGGTGGCAGAAACCGATGGCAGCGCCAGATGAAAGAGTCGAGCCTCGACGTGGCTCTTCATCCCGGAGCGCCTACCGACGGACGAGCAGCCGTAGTAAGCAGCACCGGCCGCGGCGGTGACGCACGCTCCGGCGGCGACAACTTTCAGCGCTTTCGTCGCCGTCGAGGATGTCTGTTGTCTCCCTGTTCTGCAGCTGCTCGCGAGTAAAGGGATAAGCCTGCGCAAGGCGGCCATAGCTGTTTACATTGAGGTGTTGTAACTGATAACACACACACACACACACACACAGCAAAGAGCAGCTCGAGCCGACTGCCTGCCTGCTGCTCCGAGCTCGCGAGAAATGCCGTGGGTACTTCAAGTCGCTCTGGAAATGCAGGGCGCGTCAAATTGGTGAGAGTGGAGGAAATGTGGAAATCTTTGGACAAACGTGGAAACTGACACTGCATTATGTCTAGTACTCCGCGGGTTGATTTAAAGTGTCATATGTTTTGTGTTTACATATTTAATTTGACATTTAAGTGAAGTAAGTGCTCAGCTCTCTCTCTCTCTCTCTCTCTCTCTCTCTCTCTCTCTCTCTCTCTCTCTCTCTCTCTCTCTCTCTCTCTCTCTCTCTCTCTCTCCTTATTTCATGCCTGGGGAGAAGGGAAAATATCCTGCCAGGGCACGTCTGAACTGTGACAGCCCCGCCCATTACTAGTCCTGTGGTTCTGCACCTGCCTCGCCACCCCTGCTGCCACTTTGAGCTCAGTCCCTCCAGGAGCTCCTTCACCTGCACTGCAGCGTTTTCCTCAGCCCTTCCTGCTGAATCCTCTCCTGCCGTGTCTCCTCCGCGGCTCCACTGAGGCATCTCCCTGAGAACAGGTATGCAACATGAGGGCTTTCTGAGCAGCAGCTGCAGCCCACCCCCGGCTGATGAAGACGCAGCGGTGAAAAAAGGAAAGAGAAAAAGAGGAGAAAAATCAGTGCAGCCCGCAGCGGTGAGCGGTTCACGTCAGGGGAGAGACACGCGTACATGTGCTAAGTAACGGAGGAGGGTGGACGTAAACATGCAATAAGTGACGGTGGCAACCAGGTAGTCTACTACGCAAGAGCGCTCCCGCCGGACCTCCTCACTGAACTTTACCCGCTGAGCTTTGACGCGATGGCTGCTGCTGCTCTGGGGGAAGTTGGAGGCGTCTTGCACGGCATCGATGGTGTCGCACAGGTCGGGTCCCATTTCCTCCTGACCCCTCTTGGGGACAGTCCGGTGCTTCTGGGGGAGCACTTCATACCTGGGGACAGGCTGTCCCGGAGCACCACGGCGGATTTAACGCACCTCAAAGGGATTCTCAGGAGGAGACAGTTATACTGCAGAACTGGCTTTCATCTGGAAATACTTCCGGATGGCTCAGTGCAAGGGACGAGGAAGGACCACAGTCGTTTTGGTAAATACTGAGAATTATTTTTCATATGTTCTGCTAGCAATAAAGAAATGACATGGCAATGTAAAGTGTCCGAGAGTTGTATTAACGAAAATAATTGTTAAATGAATCAGCAACAAGGAAAGAGTGAATAAGGATGATGGAAATAACCAATTCTGTTAATATTAAAATGTGTGAGTTGTGCAAATCGGCTGCTGTCAGAGTTGATTATTAACAGAATGAGAGTTTCTTTGATAATAGTCTTTCATCTTTGAAAGTCTGTAGTGAACTTTGTTATTCTTCTCCAGGTATTTTGGAATTCATTAGCCTGGCTGTTGGGTTGATCAGCATTCGAGGTGTGGACAGTGGACTCTACCTGGGGATGAACGACAAAGGAGAGCTGTATGGCTCCGTAAGTACCATCTTTGCTTTTTCATGTCTCCCAAATCCTCATTTCTGACCATGTGATGAACCACAAGGAGATCTTTTTTTTTAATTTCTCATATTTGGAGAATTTAATTTCATGACGCTTAAGATAAATAATGAACTGTGTCTTTTCTACTTCTCTTATATTGTACCCTTTGTTTTCAGGAGAAGCTCACGGCTGAATGTGTCTTCAGGGAGCAGTTTGAGGAGAACTGGTACAACACGTACTCTTCCAACCTCTACAAACACGGAGACAAAGGGACACGTTATTTTGTGGCATTAAATAAAGACGGGACACCAAGGGACGGGACTAAATCCAGGCGGCACCAGAAATTTACACATTTCTTGCCCAGGCCTGTGGACCCTGACCGTGTGCCAGAGCTGTACAGGGATATCCTTGGACACAGCTGAGACCTGGAGGCCCGGTCCAGTTCAGGAATAGCTGCTCAAGCCCTGGCAGGCAGGGTGCAGAGAAGAGAAGAGGGACACAGGCAGGGATGTGGCCCGGGGCAGGCTGGTGGACAGCAGCCCGACCGGCAGGGATAAAGGCCCCGGGGCCTCTTGTAGGAATGCACGGGCCATCTCTCAGCAGCCAGGAAGACGCGCTAGAATCTCTGCACGCTCGGCATGAGGGGGTCGTTTGTTTCATGAGCCGGACAACCCTAAAAAGTACCTGCGTGGAATAGGAGATGGATGGGAAACAGAGCTGAATGATCAGGGAGCATGTCCTCTGGTCAGAAGGGGACGTCGGCTGAGTCCGTGGGAATCTGTACTGTCATGAAATGGTACTTTTAATTTGGGATAATGTGTCAGAGAGTTTGCTCGGAAGGACTTTGAAGGAATTCAGTTTTTTTTTTCTTACCTGTGTCTAGACCTGCTTGGAAAGAGAAAAAATGTAACAATTTATTTATTCATTTTAGATACATATATTTATGTTATATATTTATTTATTTGAGAATATATTTTTACAGTTAGATACATGCAATAGAGAAAAACGACTAGAAACTGTATCGATTATATAAAGACTGAGACACTGTACCGTTTTTTATTCTGAGAAAAAAAAGCTCAGCTAGATATATACTCTAATATGACCAAAAATATAAAACATATTGGAAACATTTGGAAAAGATCCCCACATCTGAAATGCATTTTATCATAATGTGGCAACTGTGAATCAGTTTTAAAAAAAAATATTTGTAATGTTGACATATTAATCCAAACCAAACTACTGTTACATGTGTTACAGGAGGAATCAGAAGTCAACAAACTGACAATACAAACAATAAATTGCTCAAAATGTGATCAACATGGTTTTTTTTTGTCAGCCTTTATGATCAGAGATGGAGGTATTATCACCAGTGTTCCTTTAAACAACCTACATTTTACTTTTAATGTTTTAGAACAAGTATACTTTATTGGTTGCCTTTGTCTTCCAGAGTTTAAACATATAAACGGCTTACGAGACCAATGTTGTCTTTCTTTATGGACACCATTCTGCCGAGAGAGGTAGACCTGATGGACACATAAAACTTCAAAGCCCAGGTTCCCGAATCCTCTGAATGTGGAGGCCGTGCAACAACATGATCAGGCCCAAATAAAATCTGACCTTTACCTCACACCCAGCGACTTTAGCAGCTGTATAAAAGTGGAGGTCAGAGCGATAAGGAATAAGTAACTTTTGCTGACAGTTTGAGGATGATAGACTTGTTGAAATGTCTTAAATAACTTAAATAAGACATTTGTGTCTGTTTTTCTCTTTGTGTGAAAAATGTAAGATAGTTTTACATTTTTAACAACAGAAGAACAAACCAAAAGTTAGAAAAAGGAAGTACAAAGCAGTTGAATGACTCATCTATTTTTAAAAAGCCACTATCTGCGCACAATTTCCTTCACGGGTGGGAGAAAATCTGTGTCGAAGCATGAAAGCTCAGCCTGTGATCTTAGTGTGTGTGTGTGTGTCTGTGTGTGTGTGTGTGTGTGTGTGTGTGTGTGTGTGTGTGTGTGTGTGTGTGTGTGTGTGTGTGTGTGTGTCGGTGTCGGTGTGTGTGTGTGTGTGTGTGTGTGTGTGTGTGTGTGCATGAGCCAGTGGGGGTGTCCCAATACAGGGAACCAACCCCCGCTGCCAACTCTCTCCTGTCTGCAGTGTGATACTGTGGGACTTTCCCACCTGCACACCTTGAACATCAACGTGCTTCTATCGTCGATTAATGACGGCCCCTCAGAGTGTATTATAACCTGCGTGCACGTGGACATCCCCTGTCCACCGAGTAAACACACGCAAGCCGGATGAAAAAGGTGTTTCTGGCGCTTGTTTTTGCAAAGATGCTGTCACTGCTCGTCTTTCTTTGGCTTCCTAGAAACGTTAACAAGCGTGAAAATGACGGGACATGCTTCATTCCTGTCCCATCCCATCTTTCCGAGTGCGTTGCTGCAATAGTTTGCCCATGACTTTGACCTGCAGCTTTCTTTTTTCTTGTTGCAATGCCTCTGAAGAAACTAAAGTCTCAGTGTGGGGGCTCATCACCATTGCCCTTGTGCAAAGCAGACTTTGTCCAAATCTAACAGCGTGACCTGCTACGTCCCCCTTTTGACATTTTGAAGGTCATGCCTCTAAACACGCTGGAAATCCTGAGTCGTGATACCTGACGCCCAGAAGTGGTCTTTGGCACTTGTTTAACCGATGTTTTTGGAGGTCTACCTGGCCCTGAGACAGATGCTTTTGTTCCACCTACCCCGCCTCCTCCAGGTGGTCTGTGGCTCCTCACTGAAAACACTTAAACCCCTCATCCGCACCCACTCTGGAGGGCCGTCTCACACGCTTCATGGACGCTCCCTGACTTTCATCACCTCCTCAGCAGCGGCCTTAAAGGGCTCTTGAGGAAACCCAATCAAGTGTGTGTTTGTGTGTGTGTGTGTGTGTGTGTGTGTGTGTGTGTGTGTGTGTGTGTGTGTGTGTGTGTGTGTGTGTGTGTGTGTGTGTGTGTGTGTGTGAGTGTGTGTGTGTGTGTGTATATATATATATATATATATATATATATATATATATATATATATATACATGGCATGGGTCCACGTGCAGGTGTGGAAGTCAGTGATCTTCTGTGTCTATCTTCACAGTTCGGTCAGACAGCGCAGGTGTTCCCTCAGCACTTGAGCGCTCACACTCTGATCTCAGGTCTGCTGTTTGTCAGCTGGGGATATGACTTAGCAGCAGCAGCAGCAGGAGGAGGAGGAGGAGGAGGAGGGTGGAAATATAACCAGCTTTGTTGTCTGCCCCAATTATCAGAGAGCATAATTTCTATATTTAGAAGGCTGCGTTGTGGAAGACAGGGGAGGTGCCGAGAAGCTCACCTGTTGCTCCAAAGCCGTGGCCACTTCTAAGAGTGTGTTTGCACAGGGATGGTGTCTGCAGCTTTGTGTCATTTGAATCCTGCAACTATTGATTTCAGGCTCTTTGTTGTTTGTTTATTTCTTAGTAAATTGCTGTGCGCACAAATTATGAGCTGCATGTGTGTTTATAGGGATTACAGCAGAAGTGTAAGTATAGCGTTATCCACTTGATACTTTTGGGCTTCCAAAGTCCAGAGAGAGAGGCGTGAAGTCTGCAGCCATGTGGTCCCAAATATCATCCGTCCATCCTCCATGTTTTGTGCCCTGAAAACAAAATCATCTTCCGCAGCTGCTGCATTGTACTCCGATTGAGTTCAATCATTTTTAGTGTCTCAGTGGATTTTGCGGCCTGCCTTTCGCAAGCGGCAATTAGAGCAACATACCTGATTTACTGACACTCCACATCGCAAGCTGTCAGCTCCAGTGGAAAATATGCTCCTCTGTTTGCATCGCCATGGAGACATTAGTGGAAAACATCAATGTTTAGGTGTTGTGGGGAACAAAAAAGAAGAAGCCGGGAAACTGTCATTTCTGCAGTGTTTAGTCTCTCAGTTCTAACAAGGCTCACTCTGTGAACGACACATCTGCAGGCCCCGCCAGCGAATGACTGACATTTTGTTTAAGGGAACTGAACACAAGTACCTGGAGGAGGCACCTGAAGCATCTGAAACAGAGACAGTTAGACAGGAGGGAAATTTCATATGACTGAAGTCATATAACAAACGGTGATATACACTTATAACAGTGTTTTGTTTAAGTTCAACATTGTTTTAATTGTACTGCTGTGAAGTTATTGACTGATGAAACAAGAAAAACATTTACATTCGATATTCATATATATTAGAGGTCCCATATTGTGCTCATTTTTATTTTGGGGGGGTTTATACTAGAACATGTTTACATGCTTTAATGTTCAAAAACACATTATTTTATATTGTGTGTCTGAATATACCTGTATACACCTTCTGTCTGAAACACTCCGTTTTAGCGCCAGTCTCTTTAAGACCCCCTCCTGAAAAAGCCCAGTCTGCTCTGATTGGTCAGTTTGTGACATCACAACTGGACAGGAGTCCTGACGGCTCGTTGAAAGACACAGTTTCTGAATATAGGCTGTGTGCATTTCTCTGTGGATTTTAGCACTTTGATACTTTCACAAAATTTATATAAAACCTGAACCTGCTTTATAATCCAAAAGACATTAGCATTTAACTGTTTACAGTATGGGACCTTTAAATACAAAACGTATTAAACCTACGACCTGTGCGGAACTGCAGCGAGTCCAGTGACAATCCTTTTGGGGTTTGTGTAGAATGTTGACACATGCAGCTTTAATGCATCTGTAATAATACTCTAGTTATATAATATGTTACAATAGAACAATCTGGAAGGAGCTATTCTGCATAATGAATTACTTGTGCTAGGTGAGTAAATGTTTCTGACAATACAAATGTTTAAACTTTTAGTGTAGGACTTTGTTGCATTGCTATTTGTACTCAAGTAAAACACCACTGATTGGAGGAATCAAGGTAAATACACACCGAGAGGAAAGAAGCATTGTTTAAAATCATTTATCTTTCAGCACACTTTTAGAAAGTTCTCTCTAATATTGTGGACATTCAGTTTAGGTTTTCTCCATCTCTTCTTGTTGTAACCAAACCTGACTCTTGCCAGTTGACTTTTGTTCCGCCTTGCTTCCGTCTTGACTCTGCCTAGATCCACTCAACCATCTGGATTCGCTCCATAGGAAAATGATTTTGGGGTCCGCAAAAATTGGTCAGGCAAATCAGGACCGCTGGGCAGGGTTTTATATATGTGACGTAGCGGAGATACGACTGTGGCATCTCGCATCAAGGAAGCAGACATCAACATCGAAGCTGCTATTTCATCCGTGTCGTCCAATCTAGAAAATATTATTTCTTTAAAAGAACCAGAGAACGTCTCTGAAGGCTTTTGTTGGTGGAAACGATGTTGGCTGTTCTGTTCAAGTGGTTTATCGAATCATATGCAAGGATTTTTGATAAGGCCCAGCCTCCTGAAATCACTTCCCAGTCCAGAGACCCCAGATGGATGAGGGAAGCAAGGTGGAACAAAATTCATCTGGCGAGAGTCAGGTTAGCTGTAACCCCCCAGCCCCTCACATCTGCTGACCAAACCACTGCGTGAGTCCCTCTGGAGCAACCGTGTCACCCCTTCCTCTGGCCCTCATGTCCACATTACAGAGTCACAAATTAGGTCTTGACATTTGGGCGCTATAATTGCCCCCTGAAAAGCATCAGGCATCAATTAGGCTCTCAGCACCGTGACAGGTTATCCCTACAGGACATAATCGCCCTGCTGGACTACTCGGCTGGACTGCCCCGCCAGGGCACACACACACACACACACACACACACACACACACACACACACACACACACACACACACACACACACACACACACACAGAGTTTATAGTTCACTGGTTAATTTTTGGTAGCAATCAAGCCAAGGCAGGACATACAATCTGCCAACATGTTCTATAAATAGTTTGACATTCTCACATGAAATTAAATCATCATATTGAAAGGATAGCTATGGGACAATAATGTGTGGAGGTGTAGCAGTGGGTCTCTAATAACAGCATTGATCCCTTTGATTTCAAGACTCTGGTGCCGCCTGACAGTTTCTGCTCCCACAGGGCGCGGAGATCTTTAGGGTCACAAAAAAAGGTCAATTGGTTCATTTCCATAGCTTCTACTTTAAACATTCTTGTAGGTTTTGGAAGCAATTCAATCAGTAGTGAAAACACTGGTTAGCAGCATGGCATTACCAGCTGTCGTTAACGATGCAGCGCACTCATAAACAAGATGGATGTATCCCACAGAGAAATACATCATAAACTGCGTGCAGCTCTGCAACATTTTGACATATGAGTTGTAAGTTTTTCAGGGCTGAAAGATAATAGGTTTAATGAATGTAATATTTATTTAGAACATTGTTCATGATTGAAAAACCTGCTGAGAACATTATGAACATGATATATGAGACAAGGACTTACAATTATCCTTTTCACATTACTTTTTGTATAGATATAATGCCGTGTTATGTTGATGACTTACTTACTAACTTAATACTATGAAAGACAAATAGACACAATCATGTATGTGCTTAACAAGTCAGACATGATGAAAAACATACAAAGAAGTCAAAAGAGTCAGTAACTTAGAAACAAAATAATTGTATTTCATCTTTGCCTGCGATGCTCTCATTGGTTATTTTCGGTCGGTCATGGTGGAATCTTGCAGATGCCATTAGGAGCCCTATTTTTTACAGATCATCTGTCTCAATGTGCGCTCAGGATATAGTGAGAATTTCAGCAAATGTGAAAAAAAACAACAACTTCAGATTTAACCGTTTAAAGGTCCTTGGTCCATGTCTTTTATATTATAAAGCAGGTGGAGGTGCTATAAAAATACCGTGGAAGTTTCAAAACGCTAAATCCACAGAGAAATGCACACAGCTCGTATTCACAAACGGTGTCTTTAAACGAGCCGCCAGGACTTCTGTACGGCTGTGATGTCACAACTATATATATATTAAAAAAAACACATCATGAATTGACACGATCAAAAATGAGGGACTCAAAGGATCCACACTCACTGTTGCCTTAGCCAGAAAGCATGAACACGTTTTGCAGGTCAAGGTTCAAGGCAACCGATTTTGGGTCCCGACCCTAACTTTGGCAAAGACTGCTATAAAGGGCTGCTACAGTGTTGTTACAGTCATTACCCTGCTGCAATGACGGTTAAGAGACACTGACAGTACATATGCAGAAAACAGACACTCTGACCAATCAGAGCAGACTGGGCTTTTTCTGGAGGAGGTACATTTCGCAGCTGTTGGCACAGAAGCAATAGAGTTTTTGACTACTAAAATCACCAAACAGGCAAATCCTGTTCCAGTTATTTTCTACAAAATGTGATTAAATGAATCACAATAAAGGAAAACACTAGAGACGATCTTGCGCAGGGATCACACCAGCTGCGACATCAAATCTGGCCAGGTGTTGAGGGCAATGGCCCCTTCCCTACTTCCCTTCTGATGCCCTTGCTCAAAACACACCCATCTTCCGATTTAGCCTTTATTTTGATCTCAACTACAACCCTGTAAAGTTTTGTTAAGGAATTGTGCAGAGTTATCGGGCCAGGGGCGTAAAGTGTGGGGGCCATTCCCTACTTTGGGCCCCTTTCCTTGGATCACAGCCATTTTTCAACTCTGCCTTCATGTTGATCTGAACTACAAACCTGTAAAGTGTCGTGACTATATTTTGCGTGGTTGGGACGCTATCCAGCGAGGAAATCATCATCACAGACAGACAAATTAACACTTGGCAAAATACTCAAAACCGCCTCTGTGTCATTTACCACTACAGTAGGTGTCTCCAGGATCTGACATATATTAGATCAAGTAATATACAGTATGTCAGTGTCTTGTATGGCTGCAAGACTCAGATTTAATGATGTAAAAGAGATGTAAAAGAGAAATAAAAACATTAAATATCAAGATTTTATCTTAATTGTAGTCCTTAATGCTGTGACTATTGGAGTAGTCTTTGATATTTGATCCAAGAACAACAGGCCTTCCTCTTTTCATCAACAGATTACCTCACTGTGTGAAGTCAGGCTTTCACTTAAGTATGTTTGTCTTGATAAGATTATACCGTGTGTAATTGTCTATTTTGACCATGAGAGCTGCAAACAGCCAAAGTAAAGAGTCCAGCTATGTGTAATGCTCCCTGCCGGGTTAAAGAGCATGATAGAGGGAGACTGTACTCTCACTGGCTGCCGGTGAAAGTGGAAATGTGCTTTGTTGCTCCTCAATCAGGCGGAAAATTGCAAACCCATTTGTCATTGTATGCCACGATGCAGAGGTCAGTCAATGGATTCCTTCATGACAAGCTTACGGAATCAAATGTTTTTCCACGGCCTCACCCTTTCACACCTGCACCTCCAGGTAAAATAACAAAACAAGAGCAGAAAGAGAGAAAAGAGGGCTTAGAGCGAGCAACTTAAAGACAGGGGAGAGAAAAACGATACGCGGGAAGAATTTACCGTGAAACCTTGCACGTCTATCGCCCAATTCAGCTTATTTGAACCCAATATACGTTTAGCTCACAGTGGCAGATGAAGCGCCAGGTTTTGGCCAACATCCAAACCTGGAGAATACCACTAATTATTCCTGGCTGCAACCGCAGAACATTCTTATAGGCTCAAAAGGATGTTGTTTGTTATCCTCTCGGTCAAAACAGCAACTGCTTGATTTAAGGTAACAACAGAAACACTTAAGAAAACTTTTCCACAGCTTGATTGACTGCTTAATCCTGCAGAGAGACTCTGAGGCTGCAGTGGTGTTTCCCACAGCTCTGATGCACATGGAACATCAAAGACAGATGCCAACACTGATTCAGCTTTCAAATCAGTCGCTCATTTCAATAGTTTGACTGTCTAAGTGTGTGTACTAAACAAATCAGGGCGTAGTGTTTGCAGGAGATCAATTCAGATCACTGCCAAGAACAAATGCTTTTCTGCTTCAGAGCAGCACAGTGCGAAACAAGGCGTAAAGTCACACAAATAACTTTATACTCAAATAGTCACATAGCATCCCATGCAATTCGCTTTTGTTTATGAGGAAACTACTGCAGGAATTTGATTTAAATTATAGATTATTCATGGTTTTAAGTGAGACAGTAACTTTTCAGGCTGTTCCCATGCACTGTTCGTACATATCACTAAGAAAAGGTGAGTGCATATTTATTACTATAGAAATTATGTCCGGAGCACAGAAGTGGTGTATCATGAGACCACTTAACTCAGCTTAGAGAACAGGGTCAGGGGGGCGGATTGGTCCAAAACAACCAACAGCACAGGTTTGTCAAGAGGCGCCGCAAGGCAGGCAACTAAGGGCCTAAACTACAGCAGTGACAATGCGCAAAGTTTTCAATGACCTGACCTCCCTAAGGGGGCCCCACCTTGCAAGTTTCTTTTCTTTTTTTTTACTCAAACCAAACGCAAACCAAGTGACAACTAAAACGTGCACTTTTGAAATAAAAAAGATAATGGTGAGGAACGCTGGTTTGAGGGCCCCTCTGTGGATTTTTGCCCAGGGCCCCACCACCAGACTCATGGACTGTCAACCAGGGGACCGATGTTCATGTCTTTGCAGTGTTCGTGTCCCTGAAGTACTAAGCCAAAGCACAACATTTCTTCTAATCCTAACCAAGTCATTTTGACGCCTAAACCTAACCGCCACCTTTTCGATCACAAATGTCATGTGAAGTAAAATATCATATGAATTGTGGTGCATAATTCTTTGTAAGCTAACATGAGGAACACACTTCATTTTCTCAAAAAGACTGATGTAAGAAATGCTACATGAGAGTTCCAGAAACTAGTGTAACTGACATGACCTCAGGACTTGGGCACCCTGTAGACCGCCATTATAAAAGATACATCTGTAAACCAATAGACAGGACAACCTGAACTGTCAATTATTACTCTTTGTATTTTTCATTCCAAGAACCTGGAAAAAGTTATTTTAAGCAGCACTGAGTTTGTTTATTGCTAATGAGCTAGTGTGACATTTATTTTGCACAGCGCTTAGATCAGTTCTTGTCCTAAATAATCCTTAAATTAAACAGACTAGGGAATCATTTTCCTTTGCGTTCCAGAAGTGTGTCTTGTAATTGTGAAGAGGATACCTCTTGACAAGATTTCTGCACAAATAGAGTTTAAACAGGGCTTTGCCATACAGTACATTAATCTGTAGCTCTTACCTAGTTACATTGTATAAATCACAGGGCTAAACATGAACAAGCCCCAGCAAGTTACGAAGAGTCCCGCTTGTTTTGGAGAACAGAAAAGAGTCAGAGCCAACACATTCAACCACTTCAGAGGAATCAATGCAAACCAACAGAGCTGTAATCTGTTACGCTCCAAACGTTCAATCCATAATTGCATCACTTATACATAAAGTATGTGTGGGATGTAAAAGGTGGATGAAAGTGGATTAAGACAGTTCACACATTATGATTGTAACCTCAGATCACATTTCAAATGAAAAGAGAAGATACGATTGACTTCCCGGTGTGTGAGCTCATTGCTGTGCTGCTCTTGCTGTGAGTGTAGCACTGTAAAATGTTGTGGGGAACTTCAAACAAGCATTGGAGCAGAGCTCAGATCCTCCTCCACAGTAATAACCTTGAGTGCTTCTGGAAGAAGGAAATCCCCTGGCCAGGAAAGACACATCACTCCACTACAGAGGCAACGAGCCGGGCGGTTTAACACAGCCTGTCCACAAACTCCACCTTGAAATAACAACACACAAGACAAATAGATAGTACAACAAATGTTATAGTAACAGAGTTCATTGAACAATCATTATTAATTATCCAGAACCAATAATGACTATTACCTATTACTATTATTCAAACTCAGTAACATAATATGTAGATGACTTTGTACAGGCCCATCCATATCAGGCAAAATCCATCCCAGCATGCTACATATAACTGCGGATATCTCCCTTTCTCCCATCTACCTCCCATTTTGCCCCAGTAATATAAGATTAGAATAGGGAAATGCTGTCAAAATGATTGAGCAAGTACAAATTCACAATTGAGAGCAACTTTAGCCCAAAATAGGAAACAAAATGAAGAAGTAAACACACCTATGATGGTCATATAGCAGCTCTGTGAGACTGTATACACAGTTTGCTTTGAGCTAAATGCTATCATAGACCTAATGACATTCTCACGTCAACGCTTTTTCCCCCCGCACATGTAAGAACGAAAAGCAATGCGCCGTACTTTGTGTGTTTTCCACCTATTTGTTTTGTGGGTATTCAACTATTAAAAGCAGGGGGCGTAATATAAGATGGCAAATCTCTGCGTAAGGAGGCAGGCTGGGGTGGCGTATGGGTCCCAAAACACGGGACTTTTATAGCAATCCCTCCAGTGGTTGGAGATATTTCAGTCTGGGGCAAAGTGATGGACTGACAGACAGCACCGTAGCCAGAGGTGCTACCTAGCTAAGAGTTGAATAAGTTTATTGAAAGAAAGAAAAAGTTTAATGTCTCACCACATCTTAGGACAACATTATAGTAAAGTGCCATCTAGCATAGCCCCCTCCTGTAAGGAATATTAATGGTGATATACTATAGTGTGGTCTAAAGTCTAAAGTGAACCTTCAAAATTTTTGAGAAACCTTCACAGTCCAGTAATTGGTATAACAGCAGTTGTTGGACCTCCTCTTCCTCCTGCTCATAAGGCATGCATACCTCTCCACGTCCCAGTAACTAATCATCATACAGATCTGGCCAAGAATAGAGTAGCTGAACACACAGGAAATATCATACTCAAGCTTTCTAGAGTTTCACCTGTGCTTCCCAGCTTCATTTCCCATGCCTCACCCAAAAGGATGTCAGTATCATCTGCTTCAGTGGGCAGAAATTAGACTTCAAAGCCTCGAGACCTGGCAGAATACTTTGGGGAGTCTTTCGAATGATACAGTGTTTGATCGGAGGGACATTTATATTCCCACAATAATGTTTACTGTCCTTCTGTCTGGTTGGCTTTGCTCCTTTGTTTTTATTGGAGACAAAATTATCAGTGAGTTGATCAGAAACCTGCTGCCAACTAGGTAGGTCAAGTTCGCGTGTTATGAAACCAGAGGCGTTTGTAGGGACAAAGAAAGACATGGAGAGAGTATAGGATTCAGAAGTGAAACTTCAGTCCTATGCAGCGGAACAGACTGGAAATACAACAAGTTTGCCTGCACGTTTCAAAAACGAATTGAAGTTAACTTTACGAGAAATGAGCCAGGACAAGCTTCTGTCAGATAGTTGACCCCCTCCTACTCGGGAGGATCAAAGTGCCTCTCTGTGCACATTAGGAAAATACAGGGGACTCATTTCAAGCGCTCAAAGTGCCACATAGATGCTTAGCCACACATTCCCCCTGTCAGAGCCAAACAAAGACAGTTTTCTGAGAGGAGAAAGGCATGCCGTTTCCTCAACATGCCTCACCTGTGGTGACCAATCACAATAGCAGTTACAATCCCGAGCCCTGAAGGAACATAGGTGAGGGTTTATGTTGTCATTGGTGGATGTTTTACAATCGGGTGTAATACATCTCAAAGTTAATGTTTATTTTTACAGGGACCACCTCATTCCTTTGGTCTGACCCAGAAGGACGCAGTGTATAATCATAACAGCATTGATAGGAGCATGTTTAAATGTCTGCAGAGCGACAGACGTTACACATTCATTCAGCTTCTGCTGTGTCAACAAGCAAGCTGTCATCCTGTGAACTGCAACTGTTATCTTGATTCTGAGCATTTACATGGAAATATTCAAGTTAAACACACCCAGTGACAGATACTAGTGTCTCTTCAGAGTGACATTTGTCAGAACTGTGGAATCAAGATTGTTTTGAACTGATAGTGAAGGTGCAGCCAGAGGGGAACATGTGTGCAAGGCCCCCGAGGACACTGAGAAGCCAATATTGTGTTCCTTTACCTGTCATGGTTGGTACACCTGAACAAAACTATGTTAAAAGGTCAGTGCAACCAAATTACGATTAAAGAAATGACAATTTTACATATCTCTTGTGGTAAATAGCCATGCAGATTGGTTTCATTGGCTTATTGAAAGAAGTATTATTCAGCTACAATCTTGAAGATCTCCGTTTCGTTTTGTTTTTTGTTTTTTTGGCGGCACATTTTAAGGTAAGAGGTCACTGCAGATGTGTTTTTGGATCTTACTTCGCAGAGATTTAAACAGTGTCTCTTGTTAGTCAGTTGGCAATTGAAGGGACTGTTGCAGTAACTCCACCTACCCTCTCTGGCGGACCGACCACTGCTGGATAATAGAAAACCGGCTTTAACTGTGGGTTGCTTGGGATTTTTTTACGGGAATGTTACCACAGACAACAAATTCCAAACACTGCAAATGTAAGGGATTTCATCAGTTCGCTATTTTGTCATTCAGTGATAGAATTAATATACATTTACACCAGAGATCAAAATAGAGAATCTCTGGAAAATCCTTGGCAACAAAGTAATGTCTAAGAAACCCACTCCAGTTAGTGAACTGTGGAAGAGACTGAGTCAGAACGGACCAAGTGCTGAAGTCATTCAAAGCTGTGGCCTCTACACTTCCTGATCATTTTTGGATCCTATAGAAGAAAACATTGTTTATATCTTCTCTTCTGACACAATGAACACTGTTCTCTAATTTTGCTCACTGTTTATTCACAAAATAAAGGTTGTTGTTGAAGTGCCTTGGTTATTTAAAAAAAAAAACCTGCTAGTACAGCAGAAGGACAGCCACAGAGGATATTCTAACAAATTCTAAACAATAAAAAAAAGAACAGTATTTCAGAATAAAGTATTAATCATTTCTTCTCTAATTTTGATCACCAGTGTATTTGAATGAACATTTTAGAGATGATTTCTTTTAGTATAGCACTAACACAGTGTATAACTGGTCCATTACAAGTTTAACATTCTCAATATTTACAGAAATTCTGCCCACAAAATGTGCTTACATATCTGAAGTATTCATTGTGCAGAATATCTAGAGTTATGAACATTATGAACATGTAAGGAGCAATTTAATATCGTCTTGAGGTGATTATTGTCAGGAAGCTTAATCGAAAACGGTGCATCATATTTGAGATCATATGTTTTGTATGTAAAATCTTGATTCACCAGTAACTCAAGATGAGTACAAACCAAAGTCCAGTATTCGCTCTCCTTTTAGTTCTGATTTTGGTCTCCACCAACTTCAAAAGGAAATATGTGTCTCTTTAGCTTCTAAAAGCTTCATGTGTTCACCAGTGAGTCGCTATCTTTGTCTGCCATTTGGTGTTGGGCCGGTAGTGTACGTACAGCTGCCTGCTGCGGCTGGAAAAGAGATCGATGAAAGCAGTAAAGTTTCAGACTGTCAAACCAAAAGAAAGAGCTGGGAAAATACCATGTGGAGCTGAGATTAGATACAGAATCAGGTGATAAATGGCTGTGGGTTCATCACTTTCACGTTACACACATACAGTAGTCATTTGACCTACTGTTAAAATATTAATAATTAAGTAAGTACTTGAGTAAATGTGCTTCATCATTTGCTTCCACTGGCACAGGTTATGAGATTTCTGCCTCCACCACTTTACAGTGCAGGTGCAAGGAGTTTCATTTGTGGTGCCTCCAGCCTTGGGAAATGTTTCAACAGCTATGTGTCTTTTTTAGCAACAATGCTCCGGGTTACTTTGTAATGTTTATTTGGTACAAAGTCATTTCAGTGCACAGTGTGATCTGTTTCAATGTTGTAAGCACCACAAACTAAATTCCATTCACTTCTTTTATCAGGAAGGCTGCCAAAACCTCAGACAGGAATTCAGAGAGGTATTTGAGAAAATATATTTTGAAGACTTATTAGCTTAGACAAAAGATTGATTTATTGTAAGTAACCATAGCTCTACTGTTAAGAAAATAACACAAAGCGAGCCCCTCAGTCTGACTGTGAGGCCATCATTGATTTGAACAGATAAAGTAAGGTCTGCCAACTTTGAAGAAATGCTGTTTTAAGAGTGAAGATGGGGATAAAGAGTGTAAATCTGCAGGCACTGCAGCTCAGGACCTCACCGCAACTCACAAATCACAGCCTGGGAAGGCCCTGAGGTCCTGTGCCGAGCTGGGACTGAGGGTGAATCAGCTCGAATCTGATCGATAATACAATTTTACTGATAGTCTCACGCTCTGGCTGTCCAAAGACCATGTCGTGGAGAATATGCACAGGTACATGGTTATGAAGGATACGAAAATAGAAGAGGAAGATAACTACGGGAGCAGACGTCTGCACAGCCTTTTTCAAATTCCTCTCTTGTTCATTTAAAGCCAACATCTTTCTATTTTGCCTCTAAAGCAATAACGTGCAAAAGTATTGTCTATTCTCTGCATCATAAAGGCTTCTCCCTGCTGTGATGTTGTAGGGCAGAACAGAGGAGAAGAAAAAAGCTGATGACAGGGTACTTTCATGTTGCTTATCGAGACGCCCTATCAGAGCGATCTAGATGGGCCAGACAAAGTACCACCAGGTCCCGTAGCTTTGAGCAGAATCTCATCTGTTTCATCATATCTCCCTGTCTTTAGTACTCGGGGAGATGGGAGGTTGGTGGTCCATGCATTTAGACCACAGTGAAAATAGAGGAGTCTGAATGACAGATAAGTCTCGTCTTATTCAAGAGGAGGCATCTGTGTTTTTATACAGGACAGAGCTGGATGAAAAGAGAGAGAAGAAAAGCTCTGATAAACTACACACACATCGTCTCACGCAACACTTCTTGGGAGGAGATAGCGTGCTCATCTCTTAAAATGTCCCTAAGAGGGTGCATGTGAGGGCGGAGGCAAAAGAATTTGAGAGGAAACATGCACAGACCGTTGCGTCCTTTTCTGATGTGCCAAACTTCAGTGACTGACATTTAAGTGTATAGCATATCTGTGACTGTGACGTGGAACAAACTGACGTTGTGTCGCCTTGTTCCGCCTGCACAACCAATCAACATGTGCTGTGATGTTGCTTATGTGTAAAGTAAAAAAAAAACCTTTAAATCCTGATTTGGCAAAAATAAATCTAAAAACTGAATCTGTATCAAAATGAATTAAAGCTGCAGTCGTCAAGTCTGGCAGATCGGGTTGACTCAGTCAATTTAAAATGTTTACACCTCTCCGACCCCTCAACTACAACTGACAAGCTTGTCCGCTCCCTCTCATTGAGTGCTCGTCAGTGCGTGTGCACCAGATTCCTGTGAACGCGCCTGTGTCTTCTCTCATCAATTAACAGCATGGAGTACATGCTACATGGAGGTAGACTGGCTATCTTACTCATAGATAGCAACTGCTAAGGTCCTTTAGCCTATGCCTGATATTGTAATGTGCACGAGGGTGGAGGAGGAATCTGTGGTGTATGCACGAACTGTGCTTGACAGTCAGCTCTGCACTGAGTGGACAGGAGGATTTTTGCAAAACAAACAACAGGCTCTAAGTGCACGTTGAGGCGGCTTTTTTTCTAAAAACCGGATGATTTATGTTGTTCTATCAGAGCATAGTGTAGGTTTCTGTGAATGTGAACAAATTAATTTTGCCGACTGCAGCTTCAATTAAAGAAAACAAGGCCAAAAGCCTACAACTAGCAGCTCTATCAGAATGTCCATAGGTGGTGTTGCTAAGTGCTAAATGCTAACGTCAGCTTGCTAACATGTTCACAAAGAAAATGCTTATGTGCTAATGGTGAGCAGGTATAATGTTTACCCTGTTTGACAGTGTAGTTTATTGTGTTAGCACCAAGTGGTAACCTCTGAGGCTTCCTCAACGCGTAAGTGCTAAAACCTGCAGTTCCTCGAATGGCCACTTGAGACCGGCTCGAAAAGCAAGTCAATCCCCATAAACACTCATGATAAAATATCCAACTTTACAGCAGAAATGCATGTTCACAGATTGTTATAATTATCTGGTTCATGAATATTGTACAAGGGTTGATTTTTTATAAAACTCACCTGTTTAAATTATATTAAGGCTTAAAGTTCTGCATAATTAAGGGCTGGCCGCTTTGAGTGACACGTGGATGCTGTTCACAGGTGACTAGCAAAGACTGTAGGCTTCATTCAGTCACCTCAGCTCCGCCACGGTCCAGCTTTCAAAGGCCAAGGGTGACATCTGGTTATCATGCTAATATTTGCTAGTCAAAATCATTAGGATTCATCCTCTGGGGACCACAGATGTCTTTATCAAATGTCATCACCATCTATCAAATTATGTAGATGAAGATTCAGTTAGGATCAAAGTGCTAGACCACCTGACGGACATCGACGTATCTATAGAGCCATGCTGCAAGCATCAGTCCTATCCGGTCAGTCACTGATCAGTGTGACACCACATCTCTCACAGTGCTGCTAATAATGATTACCAGTACACAGACATGTACAGGTATTTGGCAGTGAAGGTATGTAATTTCCTCTTTTACCACAGCTCTCGTTCAGTGCTTGTTCCTGCATGGAGCCGCAGCGGAAACCCCCAACTTCCCAAAGTTCCCAGAGCACATTCTGCTGACCTGCACCAGCGCTGCCAGGTGTCGACTTAATAAAAAAGCATTTTTTCCATGCTGGTAATGTGAGAGTGAGATGTCTATAAATATTTTTTAATGCTGGCTTGATTTGTTCGTTCTTTCTTAGTTTAGACTCTATTCTAAAATAATCTCACTCTCTGATTACAGGTTTGTCCTGTGGTGGTAAATGTGGAACATGAGCATCAAGAGACCTGTCATCTTTTATCACACCCTTTATCTTAGGGCTCGGAGATGATTCAATACGATCCTTTATCATTTTTCAATGGAATCGATATCAGAAAATGTTATCTGAAACACCCGAGGGAATATCATTTGAAAATTGAAGTCTTGTGTTTTTTATACAAACTTTACAACACAGTTCAAGGCTATAGGAAAAAGGCAATGGAAGAATTAAGATAAACATTGTCAAAATTGTATAAAAATGTTGATCATATATATTTTTCTATGTCGTTTCTATCACGATGTTGAAAAACCAGCAGCCGAACTGCTTTGCAGCAACATTTACATCATTTAGGCGACGCTTTACGTTATGATCCTCACGCGCATGTTTGTTTTGCACTAAAGTTTTTAATAAATGAGAAAATGATTCACACAGGAGTATACAAAAATACATTTAACCATGTGGTTATTTCATACAGACTAGTTATTGAATTAGCAGAAAACATGCTGTATCATGGTATACATCGTTATCGAGATATGAAACCATCATACAAAATCAAACAAAGCCACAAATCTGACACATTATAGACTTTTCTTAAGTGTGCTTTAGATTGTTCAAAATCTTGGCTTCAGACGACACAGTCCCTGGTGGAATTCTTACATGTTAGAGATAAGGACAGGCTGCTCTATTTGTCAGTGCAGGGGGCCCCTCAAGGGCCCGAGAATCTGATGTCCACACACTCTCTCTCCTGCACTCTGACATTTTCTCAGCAGTATGAGGTTACATACGAGGAAAACGACATCTACATCATCTAGCCTCCTTTTCTGCGAACAAAACGGCCTCTCACTCCTGTTTCTGGTGACATCAGGACAAAAAGTCAAAAGTTCCCAAAAGGTGACCAGCAGAACTAAGTATTCTCCAAATGAGAACGGACAGGAGCTAGTATTTTTAGATGACCTATGTATTAGTTGCTATTTTTATCTGCAGCTTCTGTTCGGTGAGATGACCTTTGACCCGTGAGGTTCTTACTGAATTTTAGAAAGGGGCAAAGAGCATAAAGTGTACTGAAGTACATCCCCGGGATTACAAGCGTTCCAGGGTGAGAGTTTGTAACCTGCAGTAGCTGCAGGCTAGCAGGGTCACAGCCCACCCAAGGGGGAGGGAAGACAGGGTCACAGAGGCTGTGGAGGATGCATGTTCCCAGACAAAAAGTAGACAGCTCCAGAGCCCAAACACAAAACACAGGAAAGCACTGGCAGACAGGCAGGAAAGACTTGATTCTTGATACTTTTCTGTAAAACGGCAAGTTAAAAAATTGGCAATGTTATAAAGCCGATAGAGACTCTTTTTCAGGTGAGATCATGCTGACAATTAATTGCCAGTTGAATCTGTAGATATCTCTAAGCAGTGAAGGAAAGATTACAATTTGGACAGCGCAAGCAAAGCGAATGACAATACACTTGCATACTTGATTGCAGCCGGGTCCCTCAGGAAGAAAAGGTTATAGGATCTCTGAAAAGGCAGCCATTGTTCATCATCTCCAGCAAAATGACTTTGTAAAATTGAGAGGGAGAAAGGCAAACCACTGGACCAATGTGATAGCAGCCCATGAAAGTGGAGAGCACTGATGCATGAGTGAAAAGCGCTGTATGTCAAATATAATTGTCCTGCCCTGAAAAACAAGCTAGCGATGTCTGATTTGATTCCCTCCTGTTTGGCTCAAGTTACTTCCTGTCTGCTTTAAGCATGTTTGCTGAGACAATCAAGCTCCTGGAGAGATTTTGGGATGTTACTATGCCTTTGTCTACCAAATAGCGCAATTTAATGACTTCTCATTTCCTGCTTCTTTTTTTTTCTTCTTTGTTTGAAGCCAAATATCTCAACTTGGTTTTAAATCTTAAAGCAAAGCTTGACATTTTGGAAAACATGCCTTTTTACTTCCTTGCTGAGAGTTACATGAGAAGATGGATGTAACTCTTGTATCTGTAGGGTACAATAAATAAGCTACCACCATCCGGTTAGCTTAGCTTAGCACAAGCATTTGGGGGAAACAGCTATCCTGGCTCCGTCTGATGTTAACAAAACCCTCCTACCAGCATCTCTAAAGTGAGTTAATTTACACATTTTAATGTTATAACACAGTATAATCGCGTTATCCCTATATTTCCCGGGTCCTATGTTCCCTGGTCACATAAGGGCGCACTCACATTGTCCATCCGTATCGTGCCCCGTGCTTTAGGGTACTTGTCGCCCCCTCCCTCTCCCCCATTGGCCAGGCCCGTTTGTATTCACACTACCTGGGCCTTTGAGCGAATGCTTCTTGCCTGCCTATACGTCATCACGCTGTAACACGTCACACACATTGATTGACGTCATCGCCATGCGTAAACACTCCACCTCCGCATCACACCAACGTGATCCTTTCGCCGCCATTGTTTTAAATGTCTGCGCATGGTTCCTCTTTTTTTTTTCTATGTACGAACAGGCGCACATTAAAGGACGTCAGAACCGCCGTCGGCCTCGTGCTCGCCCAAAAGCCCACCTCTCCCAAATGCGCCCAGACTTTACCTGTGAAACGTGCTTGGGCACGGTACGGATGGACATTGTGAGTGTCAGGGTTATACATATGCCTATTAGGTGTGGAATTCGGCACTATTTGTGGAAAAAATAACAGACCGGGGAACATCGGACCCTTTCTGTGAAAAGCGGGGAACATCAGACCTTTTTTAAAATTAGAGTCCTAAGTTCTAAGTTCCGCATACAAAGTGGGGAACATAGGAACAGGGGAACATAGGAACAGGCGACATAGGAACAGGCGACATAGGTACGCTCCCGTATAAGCTGTACAAAACCCAGAGTGTCAAAAACATCTTTTACGGTGTTATCATGGATGTATAAAGAGAACTGGATACATCGTTCCAAGTGGAGCCTCGTTCATTCCTATGAAAGTTGGTCAATGGCGCAAAAAGCCGAAAAAAATCAACTGCCGCATTTAAAAATACCCAGTTGATCGTTGTGGCTTCCACACTGTTGGGCCCACAGAGCAGGCGCACAAGAAGCTTCCACCGAGTAGTGGCTCAAATGTATGTCCAAATAAGCAACATTTAAAGCAAGAGTTTTGGAAGTGTCTACAGCCATGCTAGGCTACATAGGCACAGTGGTGCTTTTGATCTGCTAACATTCTCGCAATTCCATGTCGATGTTTAGCAGGTATTATGTTTATCATGTTCACCATCTTAGCTTAGCACGTCAGCATGCTAACACCAGTCAGCAGTAAGTACAGCTGAGGCTGATGGGCATGTCAGTGTGTTTGGCAGGTATTTCTTCATAAACCAAAGGACTGGACAAACAATAATGTTGACTTGATGGTGGTACTTGATAAAAGGACATAAAAGTAAGCAGGATTCATTCTCCTGGGGCCACAAATGTCTGTAAAAACATTTTTTTAAAGAATAAATCGTTTTTGAGGTATTTCAGTCTGGACCAAAGTAGTGCACTGACACTGCCATCCAAAGAGCCAGGTTGATGCTACTGTAGTGCTGAAATAAACTAATGTTTTATTACATATACACTCAGGACCTGATGTCACTGAAACCTTGTACCCAAAATAAAACCAAAACATTTTTTAAAATAATTCTACCCTCCATGACTGGAGATACAAGTTGTTAAATCAAGATGGAGGAGGTGGATGCCTCCCGTGGACCCTTCATCATGCTCCATCCTGCTTCTGTCTGCTGTCCTGAGTTGTTGGCTCCGTGGTGAGATGTCTGCAGTGGCCCTTCTCCTGGCTTTTCTCCTGCCAGTCGCTGCTGGCCTGCAAGCATGTCCAGCTGTCCCATCATTCTGTCAGCGCCGCTGTCTCCCTCAGCCCCAGATTAAAAACGCCAAAGGGGCCGCCAGGAAAAGTGGCTCTCCCCGTCTCTCAGGACTTATGTCAAAAATGTTTCAGTCCTCAGGTAATTTGCTACAGTCTGGGATCCTTTCACTATTACTTCAAAGAGCCTCGCGCAGAGAGGGAAAGAGAGAGAAATGAAAGGGAGGAAAAATGATATTTAGTTGTGGGTAGTGACAGATGTACATTCTTGAGTATTGACATGCGATCTGAGTGAGGAGTCCTTCTCCTCTAGGGATGCTGACTGAGTCTGCAGCAGTCCTTAAATCTGACTGATAAAAAGCTCTGTGTCCACGGACTGTCGTCCAAAATCGAGCTTAGATAAACAAACTGACTCAACTCCAAAAGAATTCACAGTCACTCTTATGCAAATAGACAGCACGCTAACGTTTTTTTCATTGTCTCAAGGTTTAGAAAATCACTCTGTTGAACAGTTTATCATCTGCCTATTACACTTGACACTTTACAAGGACAGTGTGCATAATGTTGTTCACGATTTTTACTCATAATAGTGCACATAAATGGAAATAGTTTCTTTCTGTTGCCCAAATTAAAGAGGCTTACACTGGAACTGTGAACAATTTTCACTTGTAATCTAGCCTGAGGCAGCTCTTCTTAATCTGGATGTAGGTGTCTGAATGAGTCTTAAATGGTCTTGGATTGGTGCACTTACGTAAATATTGGCAAGGGAAGTAAGTCCTGCCCTCTGTGGAAGATAATCCTCTGCTATTGGACTTAAATATAAACTGGTTAAGACCTGGGGAATGAGGAAGAGGCACCTGAAATCTCTTATATTTAACTTGGAAAACCGCACAGAAAAATGAGATGTATTAGTGTAGATTAATAAATACTGAAGCTGGGTAAATCAGAACTATTCAGTTGAAGTGAATCAATTAGACTTAACAAAAATGTGTCACATCCAGACGCACAGCAGGATTTCGGGATCTTTCAGGGACAGTCATAATAAGCACCTGTGCTGTCCTGTCCTGTCCTGTGTACTGTTTTTGTGTATACTTTCAAGCCATACATGTGATGAAAGTGTTTGAAACCAGTCCCGTCCCACTATTTACATTTTTTGAAATGCACCTACACAAAGGCATTCAGAGATCCTCAGCAGGCCATCGCAAACCCATGACATCTCCGCAGCACAACATCTCAAGTTTTACTCCAAATCAGGAATGCATGGGTGCATTCATGGCAAACAAAAACAGTGATTAAAGAGGGTAACAGGATCAGCTCTAATCAGCGTGTCCTGAGAAAATGCCAAGGAGTTTTCAGCCATTGTCAGGCCGCTCCAAGAGGTGATCTCTTTCCCTATTAATTATGTGCCGTGCCGCGGCAATCGTCCTCTCCGACATGAGCGACCTTCTCTGCTTACATGTGTCTTTGCAGAATGATCAAAACACGCAGAGAGACAGTGTGGAGAATCAAGCTCCCTGTGATGTGCATGCCCTCTCATTTTTCTGACAAAGAACAATGGCCACCTCATAACTAATGGCACTCGCACAGAGAGAGCTTCTTCGGTGCAAAGAGGAGCACAGAGGGGGAGATATAACCATTATCCTAAGGCATGTTCTGTCCTGTGATAAATTCTGTTTTCTCAAGCCAAATCTTTTGGTGCCTACCCGCTGAAAATATATATGAGAGCTTGTAACAAAGATTTGATCATCAGATAAAGAGTGGGTTGAGCATTGAGGGACAGAAGAAGAGAGGGGGTGACGGTCGTGCATCTCGATGATGGAATAGCTCAATGACATCCTCTATTTAGTCCAAATGACAGCCCCCTTTTTATCCTCACTGTGAGAGGTCAGGGAGGGATGAAGATCACCTACTTTGCTGCACAACTGTGCTGTGTCGATGCTGCCCTCTGTTGGTCAGAAGGTAAACATCTTCTAAACCTCCCAACTATTGTCACACTCAGCACCTTCCACTGTGGGTGCTTCTCACTTCTACTTCTGTGAACTAAATGTGTTCGATTAGGATGAATTTAAGTGTGAGTTTAATGATTTCCCACCTGGCACTCACAGTGAACATTTTACTACAACTTCAACGACTGATGATGAGCGCAGACAGGCAGCAGCTCTGAGTTTTAGGTCTGGGTGAGTTGTATCTACCCTGGTTAAATGATTCACGCTTCTTACTGATGTCCACAACCACTTTATTCTCTCCACGAAGTTACGAAACACCGTGAAAACTGTAACAAAATAAAACACATTTTACATTTATTATTTTCACAGATTAGTTTCTTATACATGGGTACACAAGTTTCAATAGTCAGAATAATTACCGTGTACGCCTGCTTAGCCAGTAGTAGACAGTCTTCTCGTGTCTTTTCTTTTCTCTCTCTCCCTCTTTCCCTCTTGTCTCTCTGTTTCTCACTAACAACTTCGGCTCACGTCTGACATCACTTGGACAGGAAGTGATCACTCACACTATTCTAATTGAAATATTTCAATACATTTTTACAGCAGAACTATTAATTAAACTGCATTTAGGTTTCATCACAAATTTATGTTAACATAATAAAATAATAAAAAGAACAACTAGAGATCAGTATGATAACTTCACTAACTTCCAGTGTTGCCACGGTAACATATTATTTTCATGTATTTCATGTGTTATGTGTAAAATAGCAGATTGAAAGGATTTAAATTCCCCACAAAGGCTTATAAAGGTTTGTTTCTTTCTTCCTTACTTTCTTTCTTTCTTAATCAATGATATAACACAGTGTGTAGCTGTGTTGTGTTAAAAAAAAAAATACATGAAACTGCAGGAAAATGCACCGTGGGATGGTAAAGAATAATGTGTTAAGGATGACAATGTGGTGCAGAAAACACTTTCTCCATAATTGGGACACTGTTTAATTTTTTAGCCCGACTAATCGTCAACAGCTCCATGGAAACACCAATTGTTGGGGTTCAGTCCTCCAACCAAATTTAAACTAACAAGTCATACATATCTATGTATAGTTAGTTAGTTGTTAAATACTTTATTTCTTGCATTCATGAAACTTTGGTTGGTCCTAATACCTAATACCGTAATAAAATATAGCACTATGGTTACTTTATTCTTCAGTATTCATCTGTTACACAGAGCTAGCATATATTTAGACTGCTGTTTTCCTGCCATGCACCACTATCACTTTATTATCTAGTATCTGCACATAGCTTATAGTTATATATTATATTTATACTCTATTACTGCACTATAGTTCTGTTACGTCTGCTCATTACACACATGTATCATGTCTGACCACATCTGAATCCGATCACTGTCCACTTATATCTTTTCTGCACTACAGTTCTGTTTATACCTGTTTCAACAGTCTACTGCATGTTTACACTGTTTACATCATATACACCCGCTCACATGTCTGCTTACATTTGATACACGCATGTCTTTCTACATCTCACGCCAACGATGTTCTCCGTATGTAACCTGTACTAACACACTAACACCCTGACACTTATTATACCTGTACTAGCACACTAACATCCTGACACTTATTCTACCTGTACTAACACACTAACATCCTGACACTTATTATACCTGTACTAGCACACTAACATCCTGACACTTATTCTACCTGTACTAACACACTAACATCCTGACACTTATTCTACCTGTACTAACACACTAACATCCTGACACTTATTCTAACCTGTACTAACACACTAACATCCTGACACTTATTCTACCTGTACTAACACACTAACATCCTGACACTTATTATACCTGTACTAACACACTAACATCCTGACACTTATTCTACCTGTACTAACACACTAACATCCTGACACTTATTCTAACCTGTACTAACACACTAACATCCTGACACTTATTCTACCTGTACTAACACACTAACATCCTGACACTTATTCTACCTGTACTAACACACTAACATCCTGACACTTATTCTAACCTGTACTAACACACTAACATCCTGACACTTATTCTACCTGTACTAACACACTAACATCCTGACACTTATTCTAACCTGTACTAACACACTAACATCCTGACACTTATTCTACCTGTACTAACACACTAACATCCTGACACTTATTATACCTGTACTAACACACTAACATCCTGACACTTATTCTACCTGTACTAACACACTAACATCCTGACACTTATTCTACCTGTACTAACACACTAACATCCTGACACTTATTCTACCTGTACTAACACACTAACATCCTGACACTTATTCTACCTGTACTAACACACTAACATCCTGACACTTATTATACCTGTACTAACACACTAACATCCTTACACTTATTCTTCTTTTACACTTCATTTGTTGATAGGTTAAAATGTTTTGTATAGTTGCACTGTCGTTATTTGCTGCTCTGTGTGCCCTGAATTGCCCCCCGGGGACAAATTAAGTTTTTTTAATTTGAATTTGAATTGAATTTGAATTTGAAAGCATTACTAATGCAGTAACCTGACTCGTCAGATGGTTTGTTACACAGAACCACCTGAGAAGGCCTCACTGGAAACTGACTGGAAAAGGCAAGTGCTTTTAAAACAAACCTGGCAGGTGATTGGATGAACCATCTGTCTATCAAACGCTCTCCAAAGTCAGTCAGAGAAAAGAGAAAACCTATTTTCATCAAGAAAAGTGTTCAGTGCCATTCTCTTCTCCCAATTAAGAAAAACTCTCCACTGCGGATAAAACTGATGCTACTGCATCTAAGCTAGCCTCTTTAGGAGCCACCATTGTTGTTTTAAACGAGCAGTCGCCTCTCATGCCCCCCTCAACTGCTAGTTGCTCCTCTCAGGACACTGATTGTCGTGTATGTAATTCTCGACTTTCTTACACAACATTGGGCACAAAAGGCTTAGGGAGATCTGATATGGGACTGAATGATTAAATATCAAGTCTACAGTAACACTGCTGTCCTGCTGAGGTCTTGTGCACCAGAGGAATATGGGAAACAGGGCGATGAACTGCCTTATCTCTCTGCTGGATGAGGGAAGGAAATGATCAGATCTGACTGAGGTGATTGTCTTTGCATTAAAACACCGAGCAGTTCCAAATGTTCCCATGAACTCTCACTGCTGTTCTCTGGGCAGTTTTCATGTTTTACTCAGCAGTGACAATAGGAAAACACTGTGTTGATGTTTTAAAAGTGTATCCTATACTCATATATCACCTTCTTTATTATTATTCTTCCATGTCCCCTTTAATGCCTTAATGCAAGTTGTTGCTTCAAATTTTGTCTTAGTTTTAACCAGAAATTAAAGAAAGGATGTTTCTATAAGTGTCTAATTGTTCTTTCATTCCAAGCATTGTTTAATGAGCACCAATGTGGAGTAGAGAGTTATTTCAGCTGACATAAGACACATATCCATACAACTTAAACCTGCACAATGACCAAAAAGATTGTATATGAACATAACAAAACATTACACAGTACATAAAACAATATATATAAGAAAGTAATAATCATTAAATAGAATAATAGATACAAAAAGTAGTGTAAGTAAGATTTTCAAAATGTTTTTCAATGTTTCAACATCATGCAACTAATCCAGTGTGAATGATGAAACTGGGCCTTTTTCCATGTCATAGCAGGAAAGTTACAGGTGTATTTGATAACATTAACTAAAGATGGCTGCATTGCAATCAGCAGTGCCAGCTCAGGGCCCTGTGATTGGCTGACTGAGACGCTTCAATAAAACAGAGGCATCGTTAGATTTATTAGTTCCACATGTGCCTTTTCTGCTACCACAAGTTAAAATATACACTGCAAAAAAATTATACGGCATCTACAGAAAAAAAGAATAATTTCAAATGTCTAAATAGACATCTTGTAATGTTTCCTTTTTTTATTTTCTGTTTTTTTATTGATATAGCCATATATTGCTCTTTTATTGCTTTTATTCTTGTTGTGTCTGCATTAACTGTATTATCACTGAAAATTAGGTTTCTCTCTCAATGCGTTTTCCGAGATGATGATGTTTTATTGCATGTTTTGACCTATGCTTTTATGGGTGTGTTGCAGTAAGCAGTTTGGGATTTTTACAAGTCTAGATATTATAAAGCTATTGACCACAAGGCCTGTGAGGGAACAATACATCTGCAGTTTGTTCATGAATAATGACATAGATACTGTAGACAAATGTACAAACCGAGACGTATAAGGTTAAATTACAAGTTTTATTTCGAGCAGAAATACAAAATATAGGTAATTTTAATCATATGTACACTATACATTCACAGCATGGAAATCCTCCCCACAGCCACTGATTGCAGCTACAGTTCCCACTAGGTGGCTCTGCTGTTCTTAGTTTTTCAGTCTTTGATCCACTTTCATCAACAATATCAAAACCAAGGCCTCCACATGGATGAGGAAGCGTTTGGTGGTGACCCCTCCCTCTGTGCAGGGTGTGGATGGGACCTCAGCGTGATGAAAGGGGGGCAGTGGAGGGCAGGAGGACCAGAGTGAGGAGCTGTGGGCGAGAAACTGAAGAAGGAGGTGTTGGAAGACAGAGGTGACAGGCTGGGGGGGAAGGAGAAGTGAGAGGCAAATGACGGGAAAGGAGGAGAGGTGACGTATGTGGAGAAAGAAGGAGAGAGCCAGGGGGAGGGAGGGGGGGACAGGTAGTCGTGGCACGGTGTGGAGCAAGAGTGAGGCTGAAACGGGGAGTGAGAGGGAAACTTTCTCTCAGACGTGCAAATGGCATCTGTAGATGTTCCCTCTGGCCCTTTAGCCGCCTCGGTCTCAGTCACTCTCTGGTTGAAGTCTGGTTGAATGTAGCTCGGCTGCTGGCTCTCCGTGTGATGTTTCAGCCCCTCGATCAGGCTGGTTCTCTGTAGTGGTGTAATTTTGTGCATGTAGCTGGTGAGCTGGGCCACACACTGCTGGAAACCTGCACTCTCTATGGTGAAGAGAGCAGGAGCGCTGCACTCCACAGGGGTCTTCATGTGAGCATCAGAAGAGTCTGCAGAGGAGAAAAGACACCAGGGAGAGGGATAAAACAGGAGGGGGAGATTAAAACATAGAATACCACAAAAATCAAACATTTAAACAAGTCAATGAAGTATTTTGTGAGACTAACCCTTTCTCAGATTCTTCCCACCTGTCCACTTCTGAACATATTCCACGGCCAAGTCAAGAATCTCTGCTTTCTCTATTTTAGGGTTCTGCAGCCGCTGTGGGTGATAACAGGGAAATATTTCATCATTGTAAGGTCTTGATTGCTTAAGCAGGTATATATATTTATAATATGTGATTCGTGTTGACATGACTCACTGGATCGGACGTATGATTCAACAGCAAACTTCTCAGTTCAGCCAGACTCTGATTTATTCGGTCTCTTCTCTTCTTTTCCACAACTGGTTTCAGAATCTATAAACCACATTGTGTGAGTATGATGAAGTTGTGGTCACGGGTAGGCTGCCGCTTTTATTCAATTCAATTTAGACTTTATTAAGGACACATGTCCTGGGTGGTCCATACAATAAAATACAAAGACAGAGCAGAAAAGGAAAGAGGAAAATATATACAAAAATAATACAATAAAGACATAACAAATGCAAAAACTCTATAAATAATATATAGAAAGTTATTCCTAAATGCATTTACCTATATATATATATATGTATACACAAACATGCACATGTATATGCACAAAGCTATATAAGTAATCCCTTAATATAAATCAGTTAAGTCATCCAGAACACATTGGGTTGCCAGGTTGTGAAAAATCTTGCCTGCAGCTAAAAATCTTATTCATTAATAAACCTGGCAACCTAAACTGCACTACAAGAGGTTATCAAATTATCATTAATAATGCATTTTATACAACTTATAAAACCTGTGTCATGTGCCTTATTAGAAAGTGATAGTAAATAAATAAATGCAAAGCTCTTACCCTCTTTCTACTCTTGCCATCTTCCACACTTGGGTGTTGTCTCCTGGTCATGTTGCAGAGTTTGGGTCCAAATGTCCTGACTGGAGGCTGCAGCAGTTCAAACAGCCTCCTGAGGCCTGCGGGAGATTATAAGTAGAGCTCGCGCTGCCTCTGATTGGCTGACAAGTGTGAGTGACGACACTTAAGTGAAAATGGTCTCTACTTATTTTATCATGGGCCATCTGTAACGTCGAAACTTTACATTTCAGTGATCAGGTAGGGTGGTGACTCCAAAATAACTTCCATGACAATTAATATTAAAGTTTACAATACTACCAATAACATGAAGCGCATCTCCACACAGGAGGACATCATCAGACAGGCAGCTGGGGTAGTTTTAGAGTTTATTATCCTACATCCCTCATCAAGCTCGACTTTTCGGTTGCTTTGTTTAGTAGAAAGAACATTTTATAAAGTAAGTATCGGAAGTTTATAATTAGTTTGGATGGCCATCTTTTCATACAGCATGTATTAATTCCATTAGGCTAAATAAAGAGCTTCCTTAACGCCTCCCAGAAGTGAGACCATGGGAAAGAGCTTTTTCTATCGTGGGAACAGAAACGAAGTGAGAAAGTGAGCAGCTATGAGGACTTTTTATGACGTGTGACACATCCACACTTTGAATAATAATAAGTGAAGAAACGGACCAAATGACTCAGCAGCGTTGGTCCAAAGGAAGAAGTCCTTTTTATTTGTAAACCCAGCATCACATTCATGCGAGACACCCCGCATTAACCTGCGTTTTAAAGCACAAAAAAAATACAAATGAATTGAACTGGTAACCCATCTTTATAGAATGAGGTACCACGGGGACAAAAGGGGAGCAGGTCGCGTTTGTCTGCAGAGTGATGAGGTGTGAGGATGATTATTCCGCCTGAGTGTTAAGTGTGCTGCCTCGGGTCAGACTGTGACCTGGTGTTTGGATTTAACACAAGATCCCATGTCCCCGACCCTGCGAGCTCCGTTTGATTTCAGCGCCTTTGTCAGTGTGGCCGACACACCTCAACAGTCACGATATTAGAAGTCAACGGTCCATTTCTCTGCCACCAAAGGGCCGCCTTTATTTTCACTCATTAGTTTCCATCACAGGCTCGGGCGAGCGCGTCATAGGGCTTATTTATGGGGTGGGAATTAAACCCTAGAGATAGACTCTTATAGTGCGTCAGTTAAATTTAGCAAAACAAATAAGTTATAGATTTCCTCCTTATATATCATTATACTAAAAAAGTGACTACCCTGTTATACTGGAAACTGTAGGCGGAGTTCCCCATCCCCATGGTTACCGACCGTGATCTCTGAGCCTCCACTAATCGCCCTCTCTTTGATTTAAAACGGAAGTATCATTGCCTCTGAAAAGCCTCTTAATCTACGGGATCCCCGTGATCCGATCATCCCGGTGTTATCTCCACACTTTAGCCCATTACGGGGATCAGGGTGAGCGTAAATGCAGTGCGGAGAGAAAGGGCCAAACTTCAGTCCGAAACAGAGACTGTGACCACGTCACTCACACAGCTGCCCCTGCACACATCGTGTCCAGCCAGCCGACCCCGAGATTACACAAGTCCCTCACACCACACAAGTTTAGGTGTGAATCGGGCAATTTGGCTCTGCAACACCAGGCCAGGTCCTAAGTGTGTGTGTGTGTGTGTGTGTGTGTGGGGGGGGGGGGGGTAAACATGGCCTCACCAGTTACACCTATCTGTATTTCATTCAGTTATTTAGTCCAACTTTTTGGTATAGTGACATGTGACTTTAAATGTATTTGGTTGTTTGGTATATTTCCTCACTGGAACCTCCAACAATGTGAAGTAAAATTTATGAAATGATTAAGAAAATAAAACTAACTTATTCTTCATAAAGTAGTTTCAGTGAGATTGTATCATGTGGTCTCCACCTCCGTGCATTAGACTAAAATACTCAATTACAAAACCACTAACTTTAAAGAGGAACACCGCCTAAATGAAGACTTCACAGTGGTGGAAAGTATATTTACTCAAGTACTTTGAGGTAGGCATAGACTTTACTTGAGTGTTTCCATTTTCTCGACTTTATACTTCTACTTTACTTCTCAGAGGGAAATATTGTACTTTAATGCACTATTTGACATGGGTTACGTCCAGCGGCCAGACTGCTTTCTTCATGTGTGAGAGCAGAAGTCTATGACCTTCTTATCCAGACCCAACCAAGACTTATATATATATATATATATATACATATGATATACACACACACATTTACATATTTCTTACTCAGTGATGGGAGAAAAACTCAGATATTTTACTTACCTAGTAAAAGTGTAAAGTATTCGCATGAAAACATACTTATGTGCCAAAATTAAAGTATAGTAGACTATAATATATAATGTCTATAATATGATTATTATATTATTATTATTATTCATGCAGGATTGTGTTCATCACTTTAATGCTGTTTATTGTACTTTTGAACCGTTATTTTACTTTGTATGCACTATTTGACATGGGTTACTCTGCAGATACAGATGGATTAATACAAACTCAAACCAACAAATTAATGATGTGATATTATTAGATCAAATAAAACTGGTGGACATTCACAAACTATACAGCATAATAAACAAAGTGATATTAATGCATCAATAATTATAATCCCATAATAAAATGTAGGCCCATTATTCTGATATGGGTCATTCTGCACTATGGTATTTTTGCTTTTGGTACTTTAGGTATATTGATGCTAATACTTTTGTACTTTTACCTAAGGTTTTTTCTTTAATGCAGTGTTTCAGTAAAACTTCCAACACTGACAATTCCACTTTCCACTATTTCTATGAGTGAGGGAAGGTTAATATGAGTGAACATGAGCTGCTCGCTCAAGAAACCAGAGAAGTGAGTCTCTAACCTGTGATTTCTGTTGTGATCCTGTTTTATTTTCTATGTCCTGAGTCATGTTGCTGGTTCATTTTGTAGTTCTCCCTCTTGTTCCATGTCCTCTCTTCCTGTCTGTCTGTGATTGTTTCCCTTGCCCCAGCTATGTCGTGTCTGTAATTAGTCTTGTCGTACAAGTCTGCCGTAGTACGTACCTCTGCTTGTTTCTCTTTGTCAGTTTTTGTCTGAAGCATTGTCTTTTTTTATTGTGCCTTTCTGCTCTGGATTAAACCAGTTACTTTTGAATTCCCTGCTCCTGCATGTTGTTGTCTCTGCATGTGGATCCTACTCTCTGCTTCCACTCTTGACAGTTTCATCTGTTAGAAAGTCTGGAGCTGCTCCATAGACCTTTACATTTCAGTGATCAGGTAGGGTGGTGTCTCCAAAATAACTTCCATGACAATTAATATTAAAGTTCACAATACTACCAATAACATGAAGCGCATCTCCACACAGGAGGACATCATCAGACAGGCAGCTCGGGTAGTTTTAGAGTTTACTGTTAGAAAGTCTGGAGCTGCTCCATAGACAACATGTTCTCATTACCACCCCCTGGTGCTCTCAGTATCATGCAACATATTTCCATAACCCCACGCTTTAAACCTGATGACATCACACATTTCAGTTTTAGCGTTCATGTATTTTTGGGCTGCCTTAAACATGTGACTCCTGAAAATGGGCGTAATCCTGCCTTGAGTCAGCAAGCCTGTTTAATGATGAGAATTTAGACTAATATTTCAGTCTATACTGAAAGTGAAAAGAAAAGTCTTATTAGACTAAAATCAATTCAAATGTGTCAAGGTCGCGTGCGCGCTGCTGAATGGGTGAGGGGCGTATCCCACAGGGGGCGTGGTTATCTGCAGGGATATCAACAATAAGGCACGAGGGCACAACCGCAATCGCGCAATTTTTTTGTTGGAGATCCGCAGTAAGGACGCACAAGTGGACTTTCAGTATGAAGGCTTTATCTTCACCAGAGTCCCCCAGACGAAGGACTGTGAGAAGGGTAAGATGCTGCCCCCTGACTCCTGTAGGGAACTTCTGAAGAAAAAAGAAAAAGCATGTTGTTAAAGGTTGTACTAGAACCTAATATTTTACTTTTCAACCCCAAGGTCTCTAAACCTGTTATGGAGAAGCGCAGACGGGAGCGCATCAACCACAGCCTGGAGACTTTACGACTTCTGATGCTGGATAACACCCACGATGAGGTGCGCGCGTGCGCCATGCTTTCGGTTTCATTTGAAATCTGACATAATGTTCACGCATTTGAGTCTATGCTTCCTATTTTTAAGTGTGCTCTCGTTTCTCCCTTGTTTTTAGAAACTGAAAAATCCAAAGGTGGAGAAGGCGGAGATTTTGGAGAGTGTGGTGAACTTCCTGAAGACAGAGAAGGAGGTGGATAAAGGTCACAGAGTCCTGTCCACGGAGCAGAGCCCGACCTCCGCCCGCCAGCACAGCTACGATGATGGGATGAGGTCCTGTCTGCTGAGGGTCAGCCACTTCATAGCCAGTAAGAGCCAGGCGTCAGGGGAGACCGATGGGGATACAGTCACGGTGGAGCCCCAGACACACCCTTCCTCTCCCGGACACATGCACAGAGCTCAGTCCGGTCTGTCTCCTCAGCAGCTGCCCCATCACCTCCACCACAATCAGCAGCAGCAGCACGGGATCTCTCATCCATACCTCACCCACCAGAGGACTGGCCTCCACTGTGGCACCGATGAGCTGCTCTCCTCTACGGCAGCCTGCACGCACATCACCGATCCTGTGTGGAGGCCCTGGCCTCTGTGACAAATATATTGTCTTATTTGAAATATGTTCCACATGCCGACAGACTGTGTAAATATGTATGTTGTTGTACAGCCTGGATTCTTTTGTACAGGGAAGGTACTCTCCATGATAAACCATCCACCTCCACGTGCTGTATTTGCTTTAAGATTTGCTGTTTTTGCACATGCATCCCCCTCTTTTTTTTTTTTTTTTACTTTTTGATCATAGTTTATAAATCTGTGATCTTTTAAGCGGCCCTGTCTGCTGCTGTAACATGGATACGTGTGTTCTGTTGCTGGGGCGCATGCGTAAATTGCGCGATATCGTCTCCTTTTAACCAACGTGTACAGGGGCTATTCTTTTTTTTCTTTGCTCAGAGATCGTGTCTACATGAGACTTAAATCTATTTTATGGTTATGCGTGACGAATCCTTTGTTCCATTTACATTAAAGCACAATTTCCTGATCATTCCAGATCATTCGAGTGGCCTCTTTGCTGTGTGAAAAGCTTGTACTTGAGCGGTCTTTGCAGCTGCAGCTTTAAGGAGAAGAGGGGCATCCACAAGGACAGTTAACACATACTTATTCTTCAGGCTGGACAGCAGTTATGACACATGCCTATTGAAATGGTGATGGGGGGAGAGCCTGTTGTTTCTCTGATCTAAAGTGCAGTTTTTCAAATGCAGAATAGCAAACGAGAGTGGTCTTTCACACACTGTCCAGCGGCCAGACTGCTTTCTTCACGTGTGAGAGCAGAAGTCTATGACCTTCTGTGTCCAGACCCAACCAAGACTTATATATAGTTAATATACACACACAGTTACATATTTCATCTTACCCAGTGATGGGAGAAAAACTCAGATACTTTACTTACCTAGTAAAAGTGTAAAGTATTCGCATGAAAACATACTTAATGTGCCAAAATTAAAGTAAAGTAGACTATAATATATAATGTCTATAATATTATTATTATATTATTATTCATGCAGGATTGTGTTCATCACTTTAATGCTGTAGCTGGTAAATGTGAAACTACCCCACTAATTTATACCTATTTCTAATGTAAATCTGCAAAGCCTTAAAATAAATGGCTCCAATATTTCCCTGCAAAGTGTAGTATAGACGTATATAGTACCATACAGTGGAGATACTCAAGTAAAGTGAGCCTAAAAATGCCTTCAAATTGTGCTGAAGTACAACAACCACTAAATACATATGGTTACATTCCACCACTGAAGAAACTGAATCAATAATTATTTTTCCAATTTGACTATTTGCAGTGTTTGGTCGGTTATAAAGGATTCAGCACACACACTCTTTTTTTAATGCGGTCTACTTAAAGTTCTTTCACAAAAACTCACAAGTGAAACGTCTGGATACATACATACATTAAGGGTTTCAGTGGAGCGTTTTGACGGAACATTGTTGTGTCGGGGTTGTTAACCGTGTGTCTTTGTAGATTGGATGGATGTGTCTGGATGCTGCAGAGTGGACGGTGTGTTAATGGCCGCTCACTTGTGCCTTTCTACATTTGAAAGACTGCGCCGAAAGCATCAACCTTAGAAACACATCAAAGCACACTGGAATGTCTCATAACTGTTCGCCATCGTGGCCTAGGCACCCCACAGACTGAATGCAGACAGGCTGTTCATCTCATCACTTTGAATACTTGACTCTGGCTGGTCTGATGCTCTTAATAACATAAAAATACAATCAAGGTGACGTGGAAGATTCTCATAAAAAGCTACGTTAAAAATGATACAATCCATTCAAACAGCTTGTATTCCACAGTGCGTGGAGCAGAAGGGTTGTGCGCGTTATACAAAAGTTAATCGCACATCGCAGTATGTAAATATTTCATCTAAACGTGTGGACGTGGGTCTGTTTTTCTCCGATGAGGTCAAACTATACGCTTTCTCCCACTTCTCCCCCTGTGAGCCGCAGGTTGGTTGGTGCAGACGCACATTCCTCTAAAAGCCTGATTGGAACCATCTTTTATGGCGTTAGTCCCGCTGTGCTGATCTCTGGACAGGATGCTCTTTTGTGCCCCTCTGAAGCTTAAAGCCCCTGGAGAAAAGCCCGCAGGACTAAGTAAATCAATTATGGTTGGAATCAGATTAAAGGTTCCATCTGTCTAAATGAAGATTAAACTGGTCCTGTGGCAGAATTTATTGTCAGTGTAAAATAGATGAGGATTAGTCTAATGCGGATGTTTCTACTTAAAGGGCTCTACTTTGTTTAGGCACAAAGCGCGCGGAGATGTATCGGAATGACTTTTAACAAATTGCAAGAATTTTTCTTTTCCCCAGTTTGAGCAAACTGTACTCCCAGAAACGCACAGTGCTACACGTTCACACGAACAGTTGTTCCGTCACTGTTGGCTTTTGCCACATCAGCGCGAACACAATAAAGACACCGTGATAAATCACCTTTTGGCCTCGTCGACCGAACCATTTGATGAGCCTCAGTTCTCCATGATGTTTGTATAGCACGCTCCCAAACATAAACCCCCTGCAGGTATGGAAGTTTGATTAGATATGATCAGTTTTTAGTTTGTGCATTTTCTTGGACTAGAACTATGAAAGTTGCAGCCACGTGTTTGTTCCAATAGGAGAGAAAGGTACAGGATTGTCTCTCTTTTACTGAACTTGATAGATTCTTTTCGCCTGAATCAAAACAGATGTTTAGGTCCTACTATACACCAGTGTGGCCACGTGTCTGGGTCTTATAAAAGCGCCACACCTCAAGGTGTTAATGGGTCTGCTGCCACCCACGCGCCAGAGGTGACAGGCTCGTGCACGACAACAGTTGCGCATGTGTGTTTGTGGTGTGACCCCAAATCAATACAAGCTATAAAACATTTCATGTAAGCTTCTGTTTCCGTGAAGCCCTCTAATACCTCTGCATGACAGAGAACCCTGCTCTCTCTACTGTTTTGTTGTATATATTATTATTGTTATAGAATATTTTGCATATTTTGTTGTATATATTATTATTGTTTATAGCAAACTGTGCATTGTATACATACACTATGTATATATTGGATTCTATTTAAGTTATGTACAAACTGTTTATTTGCTGACCCACTACTGCTGTTACAAAGTAATTTCCCAGTCTGGGATCATTAAAGTCATTCGATTCTAATACTGTATCAATGAATGAATGGATTATTGGTGCTCTAACAATTTACTACGTAAGAAAAACTGGAAAAAAAAATAAAAAAAAACATTGAGAATGGCCACAATTTGTTTTTCATACATTAGATTGGTGTTTAATGGATTCAAACCCTGATATCCACATCAGTGTAATACATCACCACTACATCACCTTATTTTGTGGTACTGTAACTTACTGCTGCTACACTTACTGTGCTTAACTGTAACCTAGTTCTGTAGGAAATGCTGCTACACTGTACTTTACTGTAACTAACTTACTTCAGTAAGAAATGCTGCTTCACTTCACCATACTGTCACTTAGTTCTGTAGGACATGCGGCTACATTTTTAACAATGTTGTCACTTATCGCTCCTTCTCACTTATTTAGTTTGTACCTATTTTATTTCAATCTGCTGCTAAACTGCACGCTGCGTATTGTTGTATATTGTATATACCTACGCTTAACCACAATGTCTGTTGCACTCTGTCACACTTAGTTATTGTGTGATTTATTTTATGTTAGCTTATCTTTATTTGATTATGTATGCTTATTGTTACTCTGACCCTTTTCCACCTTTGTATTGAAACTGTTGCACAATAATTTCCCTCGGGATAAATAAAGCTTCTTGAATCTTAAAATATAAACCAGGGCTCCTTCACCTTTAACAGAGTCAAATTCAGCACCTTAGAGCTATAGTAAATTACATATTAGTACAATGATTTCACTTCCTCGTCCCATTAAACTAAATATTAGTGTGCTTTAAACAACTAAAATGATGTCTTGTGACAGCATTATAGGAGGGTGAAACATTCTAGTAGTTTCATGTTTCATGTGTCACCTGTTTTTAAATAGGTTTGGTATCATTTAATTCAAAATCCAAGCACTTTTCACACATCAATCTTTATTTATTTATATGGCATTTTCATACACCCATAGGAACCATGTATACCATTGATAGCTTAAAGGCGAGCACACTGTTGTGTTAGCTATAGGGTTACAAATGTCCCCCATTTTTAATATCTTAAAAATATAGCCCAGTGGTTTATGAAACAATTAAATTGAGTGCAGCCACCATGACTGCAGGTCAGTCTGCAAATGCTGAATTTTATATAGGGGCTAATACAAAACCATGCATGTAAAATCACACTGAAGATCTCAGCTGTTTGCCCTGAGTTGGCTAAAAGTTTTTGTTCCTAAACCGTAGAAGACTTTGTATGTGATTATTCATGTGGCCTAATCCTCCGCTGGTGGTAGACGGCAGGGGAAAGCACATTCATTAATGTGAACAATGCCACGCTGCTGTGCTTTTTGTCACCGGTGTGAGCTGCGGGGCGGGTCAGAGACTGGACAACAGCTGCTCCGGTGCTCACCAGCCTGCCCCGGCAATTAAAGCAAATGTTCCACAGCAACAATCACACAGAAGACCCTGTTCTGTGTGATCTGTTAAGAGAGAAAGTCCGTTCACACAATGAAAACTAATGGAAAAGGTTTCATGAAAAACATGTTTATTAGTAACACAAAAGTCACTGCATTAACAAATTAAAGACAAGATAGAAGCAGAGTTTACTCAGCCTTATGTTAAAAGTTTACATTATATCATGACTAACCCATTCTACTTTAATCTGTGTGTGTGTGTGTGTGTGTGTGTGTGTGTGTGTGTGTGTGTGTGTGTGTGTGTGTGATCAGACTTTGCCAACAGCCATGCCCTGAGCTCTCTGATACTCCTGCTGTAAACTGGACAAGACTTCTCGATGCTGTTCGGATTTCTTTTCCAGGTCTTTCAGGAGCGTCTCATACCTTTGACTGTAACAAGACAAAAAATGAGGAAAAAAAGGACACATTTTTAAAAGTTAAACACCAGAATAAAACCCAGTTGAAACATGTACTCTGAATGTTTTCGAAGTGTTGCTCGTTACTTTTCCCACTCCGTGCCATGGTAGTGATAATTCTATTTCTGGTGATGATATTTTGACATATCGATCTTACACAAACAGTAGTGGAAATTTCAAAAACACAGAAATATAAAATATTACAGTTATATGCGCCAAACACATGCAACCTGCCGGGTGATCATCGAGTTCATTTAACAACACTCTAAGGTCTCCTGCTGTGGAAAAATACACAAAAAAAAAGGCTGGGCTGTATATTAAATTTTATATTCAATCATGATTTTGGCATCCAATGACTGAAAACAAGACAACTGAGAAAAAACGATGGATTGTCATATTCCATGTCACAATAGAGTTCTTGTTTTGTCTTGTGTTATAAATCGCACACCTTTCTTTTACAGCGATGTGCTTTGGCCTTCGAGCGACTGACGGGAATATGTTGAATAAAGTAGTTCACCAAAATGTTAGGCCCATATATGTTTGGGAGTTCTTAGAAATCAAACATATTGGATGAGTTTTTTTCTGGTTTCATTTATGTTTATCGATTATTTTACATTATTTATTTAAATGTAGATATATTTATATCTTGTGTTTTTTTAATGCATCTGATTTATTATTATCTTTGTTTGTTTTTCAGTTGAACTGTATTTAAAGTTTAATAAAAAAACAAAACAGTGAGACGTTTTTTAAACATTCATAAAATGCATGTTGTTTCCAAAGTGCATTGAATAATCCTGCTTGTAATTTTGCCCATAATGGAGGACTATCCTGTAAACACATGGACACAGTAAAGACTGTGACATGGACGTTGTACATTATTGTCCCTCTACAGAACTCTGCGCTGCCCTCTACTTGTGAGTGAGCATGATGACACGGTGAAGGTAAGCGGCAACATTAACACAGAGCCACTTGTGAGTGTCAAGATTTCCTAGGTGCCTGTTAAGACCGCAAGTATGACTGAGAGGGTGTGATTTCTTTTTTTAAATGTCACATTTTTCTAACAGAAGGAGTTGTATAGATTGAAATTGCTATTAAGACAACACTTTGTTTCTGTCAGACATTGTAATTCCAGGGAAGGCATGTCTTTCTATCTATCATTGAGATTATACAATAAAATCAGCCCTGATAATAATTATGTTGACATCACAGCCAAAAAAGTGTAAATACCACTGGGTATACCGTAATAGTCACATTTCATGCTCTGAGTGAATCAGGTTAATGGTAAAGAGAGCAATATAAAGGAATTCTCATTTAATTACAGGGAAAGGAATCATGCATGGGCTGGTGAGAATACTCATGCCTGATTGGTTATGCTTCATTTCTCCCAAGGGATCAATAAAGTATTTGTCTCCTGTAACAGCTGTAATGCACTTTATTGGCCTTTTCTTATTTTCAGTATTTATTACATATTTTAAAGTTTTATGGATACAAATGTGTCTGTGGTCGTGAGTACAGTCGAGATGTGCTTGGTCTTGTCTGGCATTTGTATACGTATATAATATCCTACTTTTTTAATAATGCAAACTGGACTCCTCTAACAGAGTTTGGTTGTATAACATGCAATGACAATAAAGATCTATCTATCTATCTATTGAGACTTAGTTACAATATATTACAGAGAAATATTTTCTCCTCTATTATAACCACAACAAGAGCACTTTCTCAACACTCAGACTGGGGGTATCAACTGAAACCACATTTAGAGTTATAGATTTATGGAATATGGACTTATTTATACACTAAACACTTTTTTTTGCCTCATTCTAAATATCTCTGCTTGGCGCTGGTTGTAAGTTTGTCCCTGTAAGGGTCCTTTTTCTTTTGCATTATTATTCTCCATCTGCTCACGATTGTCTCGTCATATATCAGTTTAAGCGCAGTGACTCCGTCTCCATGTGCTTCAAGTTGTGACTCCATACTGTAGCACTCTCTGGTGCAGTGTTGCCCTGGCAACCAGAAGCGTGTGATTCCAACATGTGAAACTCCAGTGTAAAATCATCCCAGCAACTTTTTAGGGAAATTCGGTCATCAAATCCAGAAAGGGCAGGCAAGCTGAACGCATTAAAACAGCTCTTTTAACCCCGAATACTGCTCCAAATAACACCAAACCTCTGCAGTAGCATGAGAAGAGTCCTTACACATTAACCGAAGCACCAACAACATAGTATGTGAACAGGGAGTGTATTAAAAGAGTGTTTTGAAAGACTTACCTACTGCCCCTAGTACAAGCTGCTCCATTCAAGTCATTTACCAAATGCATCCAAAGGGAAGGAGCCCATTGATGATTTATTCCAACAAAACATGTAAACATTGTGGTTTGTGGCAGTTTGGTGAAATATAAGTTAATAATAGATGGTAAAAGGTTTGGAAAAGTCCCACACAGCTTTCCCTGCAGCACCGAAAGATTACACAGATCTCAGGGAGCAGGGGTCAGGGGTCAGGGGGTGTGTGGCCCAGAAGACGCACAGTGAGTACAGGCATGGGTAAAGGCGACTAGCCTGCAAATTGAAGTGAAGAGAGACAGAATCGTTCGTGTTTGTATCTTTCCTGGCTGCGAAACAAAAATGAAAGCTTTTTGCAGTACGATGACCATGCTCTGATAAACCAGCGGCTTATTGTTTTGAATCTGGACATTGAGAGGCCAATCGAGACACTTAGGGCGCACTCGCACTGTCCATCCATACCGTGCCCCGTGCTTTAGGGTACTTGTCCCCACCTCCCTCTCCCCCCGCGGCCCACGCCCGTTTGTACTCACACTACCTGGAACGGATGCTTTATGCTGCCTATACGTCATCACGCCGTAACACGTCACACGCATTGATTGACGTCATCGTGATGCGTCGCTTTGTTTACGGTCACAGATCTTTCCATAGACCTCGGAGTTTTAGTGCGTTTTGTCAAACCTTTTTGGAATATTTTCATCCGACCAAATATTCAGTAAACACTCCACCTTCGCATCACTACAACGTGAAAGACGTGATAGAATTCGTCAGATCCGTCGTAGGCCTCATGCTCATACATGTGCAAACATGCTTTACAAAAGCCCACCTCTCCCAAACGGGCCGTGACCAGTGAGTGCAACCTTACTCACACTGGTCAAACGAACTAGACTTTAGCCGTGGAACGTGCTTGGGCACGGCACGGATGGACAGTGCGAGTGCGCCCTTAAGCAGAGGGATTACCGTGTCTGCCACAAACCACAAAGTTTATGTGTTTTGTTGGAATAAAGCATCAATAGGCTCCTTCCCTTTGGATGCATTTGGTAAATGACTTGAATGGAGCAGCTGTTCACATACTATGTTGTTGGTGCTTCAGTTAATGTTTGGGGACTCTTATCATTCTAATGCAGAGGTTTGGTATTATTTGGAGCAGAATTAGTGGTTAAAAAAAGACGATTGAATGCGTACAACTCTCCGCCCCGAGCTTATCCATGTTAGCCGCGACAGACTGTTAACACTTTCTGGAAAATCTACGTTAATAGTTCATACACGAAGAAAATGGTCTTGATGGCCTTTTTGATGACCAAATTTGCCTAAAAAGACCCTGGGATGACTTTACACCGGAATTTCCCTTTAAGTGACTCACATCTCTCCATTGATGTACTCCAGCCTTTTTGTGACTGTGGCTTTGGCCTCATCCAGGTCTTGCTTCACTAATACTGGGCCAATGAGCTTATACACTATGTTTGTGGTGTCCAGCAGATCGAGCTCCTGGAAAGACAGAGAAAGATATATCAGATATTTAATACTAAGAACTCCAATATACAAATGAACGGGCAAACAAGTCTATATTATCCGCTGTTTAAAGGAAAGGTTGGTTACCTCTTTGACAATGTTGTTCTCTGTCAGCTGAGTCTCCAGCTTCTGTCTGGCTGACATGCTCTTGCTTACATCTGAACACACACATATTAGATAACGTTATTGTTGCAAACATAATCAATAGTAGAAACGTGCAGGAAATATCTATATGTCCTAATATGGTCAGTTAGGGTTAGCTAGCCACAACATGGCACCAAATGAGAAACCATGCGATGCTAACGTTAGCTGCCACCTACCTTTCTGCATCTGTGTGTATTTTTCTACTTCCGCCTTCAACTTGTTTTGAATGGTTTCTGCCATGATTGCGTTTTGGAAACCACAGACTGCGTAAATATATGAAAGAGCTAACGTTAAGTAGCTAAATGTAGCATGAGAGGCAAGCTCCGTGTTAGCTAGCAGGAAGAGGCAGTGGCTAGAGCGGATATTAGCTGATCCCTTCAAAGTAAGAGTCCTCGCTACTTCAGGAGTTGTATCCAAAGACGACATTAGCACAAATAAACATCACAAATAAAATACAAATAAATGAGCAAACATTACAACACCTCGATGTCTTTATATGGAATTTAATTCGAATGTGGCCCCCGGCTTTTTTTTCTAAAACTTTATTTAGAAAAAATCAGTTCATTACAACTTCTCATAGTGATTTTCAACAATATTTTTAACATATTCAAAGCGTCAAGCCTCTATTGAGAATACATTAAGGTCCATACATACAAAATTAAGTACACAGTGCATACATAATTAAGTAAAAATATGTTTTATACACAGATAAATCAATGTCCCACTCATCATTTGTATTTTGAGAGCCTATCAATAAATCACAGACATTTTTAAACGTATTATTCCAAACACCAACAGTTGTGACATGGGATGGCATTTCTTTTTTTTTGAATAGCTGGTTTGTATCAGCTATTGTTTGTAAATAAGACAAATATTTATTTAATTAATGTTTACACTAATGTAGTGGCGGTTTCTGATCTTTCCATTTGCATGGATGCAGATGATATTAACCTAAAACTATTATAATGTTGACTGGTGTTTTTTCATCTTTTTATTAATTCATTTATTTTATTTAAAAGATTCAAAATAAACATTACTTTTATTAAATGTCCCAGAGTTATACACATTGCCAAATATATATTTCTAAATGTAGAAATAATAATAACAAATAAAATGTAAAAAAAAAGACAATAAAACATAGAAAAAGGAATGAAGACAGACAAAAACATATGGGGTCTGCTGACTTAAGGGAGTACATGTGAAACGTCTACAGTAAATCAAATCAAATCGTTTTTTTCCACTTTTTGTGAGTTTTTAGTTTTCCAAAGTGGTCAAACAGGATTTAAAATCTGAATCTTTAGAACTTTACAACAAGGATGGATATAGTATTTTGCTCAGATAATGGTCAAATGAATTATATAAGTTTCATCTGCTGAATATTTGGAATCGTTAAGAATTTTAAGAATTAGATTTATTATTACCAAGTGCAAAATACAGTAGAAATAAGAATACTCAAATGCAATTACACAAGTTGTTGCTTTTAGAACTGAGCATTTCTTACATTCAAAAAGGAAAGGATATACACAGAACAATAATAGAAGGTAAAGCAATAGACAAAAAAACACATTTTCTTACAGGGGATCAATCACAAAAATTAATAAACTGTCATACAGCAATAGGGCTTTCTTTGATTGCATAAGTGTTAAGGAATCAAAGTAAAGGTGCAGTCCGTTTTTTTTAAATGTAGAAAAGTTGGTTAATTTTTGAGAATTTACATTTGTGTAGAAAGTATTTGGCGAGTATAACCAAGTTATTTATGTTATATTCTACTTTTCTGTCCTCCATTATGAAATCAAATCTCACATTGTTGCAAGTCAGGGGTGGAACATCTATATTATTATAAGTTATCCAGTTTTTGAAGTCCTTCCAAAACAAATCGGATAGATTGCAAGTGAACATTAAAGGTTGAATATGGAGAATGAGCAGAACACCACCAACTAAAGATCGCAACAACAGAATATAATTAAAAGCAGTCGGGTTGCCAGGTTGGTCAGACCCGGTACAGTAGCCTACAGGAGTCCGGAGCCTGTTTTAACCATAGACTGTATATATTAATAATTCATTATACAGTCTATGGTTTGAACCCATCCCATCCAGCAAATCGCACCATAAAAACAAGTATTGCAGAGGAGTTTGACTGACAGTTACCAAAAGCCGTTACTTTAGTCGTTAATTTAGCCGTTACAGCTAAGTTAACATGAAAGTGATCTCATAGATCAAGGAGAACCATTTGGGGGTGCGTTTTAATAACGTTGAGCTCCTTTATCTTAGTCCATGGAGTGAATGCTCGGCCTATATTGACTCTGGTTTTTGCCCGTCTCCGCTCACTCAGCTGCTGGGACAAAGAAGCAGCTGCAGGATTGGCAAAATCCATTTCACCCAGTGCTAGCCGACAGTAGCTGCACCGAACAACAGACAACCCTGGCAACCTGCAACGCCCAACGCTATTGGCTGCTACAATGTAAACAGAACGTGTCAGAAAGCATTGTCAAACCCCTCAAAACATTTTAAAAATATTAATTCAGACTAAATGTTTTTTTTTGTTTTATGGAAAAGCCATACATTTATTCTGTATCCCTCAAAATGCCCCGTGGGTGTATTATTTAAAAATATATATATATAGCTTTTAATAAAGATTCTACATATTCAACCTTTAAAAGTTCAAGTGTTTCTACTTCTGTTTTTAAAAAAAGCACATTCATTCCAATCCAAATTAAATTACATAAAGGAATTAACAGGCAGGGATAAATGTCATTTATTGTTGTCAAGTGTACCTCTTCCGCTTTAGGAGAGACAGGAAAGTTAAGACATTTACATCTAATTCTCTCGGTATCCAAGGTGGAGAAGTCCTTTAACATATTTTTTCTTTTCAGAGAAAATGGGCAAAAAGGATTTGGTGATTTTTCTTGAAGAATTACAAATAAATTCATCTTTGTTAGTACAAAATATTTTGAAAGGTTCTTCAAAACCTCACGACACATCCGGTCCCGGCGCTGTCATGGCTGCGGCTGTTTTACGACAGTGTTTTACGACACTGCACACAGCTCGTCATCGCCAGGATCAAGATGGCCTCCTCGTTCTGGAAAGGTGTTGTCGGCGTCGGACTCTTTGCCTTAGCTCACGCAGCTTTCTCAGCAGCCCAGCGTAAGTCCCGATGCGGGGAGCGAAAAGGCGAGGCTCGGTGTCTCTCTGGGTTCACGGGGGGCTCCGGTGTCACCGGGCAGGGCGACAAAACAGCGGGTCGGGCCTTTCGGTCCAACGGTCAGCTAACTAGACGCTCCCGCAGCTTAGCCTCGTTCACAGTCGTTCGCAGGGGTGAAACACCGACATCTTCATTTGGGCTTTATGTTTAAATATCACCGCCAGTGACACGCAGCGGTTTTGTTTTGTTTTGTACATTTTATTTAAACTTTTATGCGTGAAAATGATGAAATACACCCAATTTCAAGTAGATATAAAACGATACAGAAATATAAAACACATGCACATAAACGAACGAGTAGAAAAGCAAAAATGGAAACAAAAAACTAACGAACATGCCAGGAGTCAGCAAAAAACTGAAAATAAATGAATTGAAAATTAAATCTGGAGCACAATCTTACACATTTAATGCAATTGTCTTTATATAAAACACCATTTCTTTTTTTTTAAACATGAATATAAGGTTTTATTTATTTAAAAAAAGGAAACGTTGCAAAGAATACTCTGAGATTGATAAAAAAAATGAAATATTCTTTCTCATATATAGTGTCGTATATATCTGACAAAACCGAATCTGGGTAGATGAGTTTTGGACAAATTCCAAAAACAATACAAAGAAATCTGCCTTCTGTGATTCACGTACTGAAACCATCTCTATCTGTTGTGGAAATGTAAACATATTCACAAACTATGGTAAGATGTGTGTAGATTAATCTTGCGTAATAACTCTAACTTTGAACTGTTACGGGAAAATGTAATATTCGGTTTTGCCAGTGACACACGGTGTTCAGTGGGACTAGACTGGATTTACACATTCCAGATGGTTTCTTTCTTATGGTCCATCCTGGCGGTTAGCGTTCTGTGCTATAATGAAATGTTAAGTTGAATTGCTGGATAAAATCTTTTTCTCCCATCAGATCGATCATACATGCGACTCACAGAGAAGGAAAACGAGACACTACCAATTGATGTGAGTGACTTTCATCCTCATGCAGTACATTTTAATCTGTGTGTATGAGACGTGTTTATGCTACTTCCATAGTTACCTTTATTCTTTACGTTTGCAGATTGTATTACAGACCTTATTATCGTTTGTGATGACCTGTTATGGTATTGTCCACATTGCCGGAGAGTTCAAAGACATGGACGCCTCCTCAGAGCTCAAAAACAAGTAAGTTGAGTTGCAGCACCCTCCTCCCTGGATAATGCTCTGTTTGTGTCCTCTGCCACAGGGGAAGCATGCTCACTAGTACCATGACTTTGAATCAGTCCCCACAGATGCACACTGAACCTCCCAGAGACGCTGGTTTTTATTTTGAGTTGTGCCAAGACGCAACTTTACATCATGTACCATGAGATGGGTTTTTGTACATCTTGACCCCTAATGTACATAGCTGACACATCAGACAGGATAGGTAATGCAGTAATATAAGTGCACCGTAGAATCATTCCAACAAATAATAAGAAAACAGTGAGTGTGTTTACGTGCAGTTTAAAAACCGGATTATATTTGGATTAAGGCAATACTCCGGTTTCTCAAACGCCATGTGAACGACGCACCCAGGGGAGAATCGCAGTTCTCAATCCCCTGGTTAACCGACCTAGAGAACTCCTTCAGTACCCCGATGATTCGTGCACGTAAACAGCCTTCCCAGGTTAATATCAGGTATCGGGTCTACGATATTCTCTGTAGGTTATTATTCCCACTCCGCAGCAAGTGAGCATTACCTTTAGACAAAGGGAGGACTTCGCCGTGGCGGGTAACATCACTACCAAGAAGGTCCGTTTCTGTCAGAGTTCTGTCAAAGTTGGCCTGTTTGAGCGCCTGTGAACCAAAAAATAAAGCTGTATTCAGTCCAGCTGTCTGTTGGTAGAGCGCCACCTACTGTACTGGAGGTGGAGTTACTCCGTCATTTTCCCATTCAACCTCTGCTCATGAATACTGGGGGAACTTCAATAATCCCATTATTCCCTTAAATGGGGTAAGACCATTTTCGAGTTACTGATGTGCATGTAAACGCACTGAGTCGAGACTAAATGGTTTAACTACTAAGTTTGTTTTTTCATCGCCTTTTTCTTTACGCCAAAATCACATATATGAACATTTTTTTAAATAGGTTCGATGCCAAATTAGGGCTTGGGTATAATTCATCGTAATCATTTATTATCTTTTAATGGAAACTGTCTTGAATAAAAAATCAAGACATATTTAGATGTTGTAAATTCGACACTAACAAGAACATTTACTCAAACTTATCAGAAAATACCACTTTGGGTTTTATAATCAAACATTACATTACCAGACAGTACCAATACCATTAATAACTGGGTTGCATAACCAATGATTTTACATACATATTAGTATATATATATGTATTTTTCTATATTGTTTCTATCACAATGTATAAGAAACAGTGTTATGGTGATATTTGGAAGGTGCCTTACATTCTGCTCCTTCACATTATGTTCAAATGATAAAGTACTTTTCATTTGTCAAGTATTGAATTCACCCAGGAGTACACAAACATAGGCTTTACCTTGTCTTGTTTTTTTTCTCCATATATTTTATAAAATGACCCATATTGGAATAGAAGATGTTGGCCACATTGAACATACCCCTATGCCAAATCATACAGATCTAAAAAAATAAAGGCCTGTCATTTTGGCTCCCTAAAGCCGTTTATGTGAAGTATGAGAGTAATAACTGCATCTCTGCGTGGTTTGATAGTAGTTTAGATCATTTTTGCCAATGCGCTCTGAGGAAGGGTGCCTGGCCTGAAACGTCTGTGTGGCAACTGAATGAATCAGTAAGCTTGGAGTGCTGTCCTTATCTATTTAGACTTGTGATGGTAGTTTAGGTCTGTCTGTCTGTATCATGAGTTCAATTTGAAAAAAAAAACAAAAAACATTTGACTGAAAAGTTCTTTTGTTTTTCGATGAATTTTTGATGAATTGTATGCTACAAAATATCAGAAAATCTTGATAAATGTGCGTCACCATTCCTAAAGTCTAGGGTAATGCTTTCAATCAACTGCCTTTGTCCAACTCACCGTCCAAAGATGCTTAATATACAATTGTACATCACAACAGAGAGCAGCAGATTCTCACACTTGAGAAGCTGCAACATTTTTTGCCAGGGATGCATATATATTTATATATACATATTTATATCTATGTGGTAGAGATACATTTTGTATATGATTCTGATAATGAAATGATAGCAGATCAATCATCAGCCAATAACACAAAGCCACATTTCTTCATAAACTTAACAAGTGCATCATGTACACGCTCTGATACAGTAGGTGTCGGTACGCACCTTTAGTCGGTGTATCCGCCAATAAACACGAGGTGAGTATACTGACATGGCTGACAGATTATATCAAAGCATTTAATCTGAATCCTTAGGCAAAATACTCTATAAAACCAAAGTATGTGGTAGAGTTATATGATGTACTTAATAGAAGCAGATAAATGAACATTTGAAGAAATAGAACCATTCTTTGTTTGTCATTAGTGTGTTAGCAATAAAGTCAGTTATATTTGTTCATGTCAGAGCTATGGAATATTAAATCATCCCTGCTCTCTACGTCGTGGCCTTTCTTATCTTCAAAATACAAACATGTGAAATGATCTGTAAAAGTATCTATTGGCCATGAGTAGCAGGTAATTCCATGTCATGCCTCCAGAATTTCACTTGTTAAAATTGGTAACTGATAAATTGACTCAAACTTTAAGCACCGGTTAATCTTCAATGTATTCATGCAGGTCCCTAAACTGTGTAGAATTGTATGCCACAGACTCCCATGCCTTTCCATCAAAACGTTCCTACCAAGAACACACATGTGCTCAGAGTCACAACATGATTACAGCAGTCGGTGTGTGTCAGGGTTTTGACTTTTTATATTGTATCACAGTGTGCAGAGCCATGTGCTCTGTCACGGTAAGATGGGTCCTATATGACATATGCAGTGTAGTAGGTGTCCAATATGTGCATACCTGCCCACTGTTTGAAAGCAGAACTAATACTTGTACAGGGCCAGTCTTTTCATTCCTTTTTATCTTTTTTTCCCCCCAGAACATTTGATACACTGAGGAACCACCCATCCTTTTACCTTTTCAATCACCGGGGTCGCATGCTATTCCGCTCGCCGGAGGAGGAGCCCTCCTCCGTACGCAACCAGCAAGCCATTCCCAACCCCATACGGCTACGCAAGCTGGAGCATTTGCACTGAGACTGGCCTTTCCTGCCCGTAACCTCATCGACGTCAGATAACATTTGTTTTTTTGTTAGACAGAGGAGGCAAAGTGAGCATTCACCTTCCTCTCCTTTTACTTTGTATTTGTACATAAACTAATATGCTGTCCACACATGCATCTCTGTCACCACCTTATTCAACATTGACTGTGCCAACCCTTCAATTTTTCAAGCAGATTTGTTTGTATATACAGTATGTTATTGCTTTGGAGTCTTAAGATACGGAGACATGTGCCCCTTTTGTCCCTTCTGAACTGAATTGGGGTATTGCTGTCCTTTGTATATCCTTTGTATGAGGGGCCTAAAAACGCCTGTTTCGTCACTGTTTCATTTCAACCACACATCAGTCTTCAGCAACTCTCCGGGCAGAATTTTGTGAACTGAAATGAGTGTCGTTGTGTGAGCCGAGGACCCTTTTATTTCCTTGGTGATTTCCTGGAAGCATAAAGGCTCAACTGTAACATCCTGTATGCATTAAAGAGGTTTGCTTTATGCCACAGGAAATCGACTCAAGGCGAGACGTGCGAGAGAAAAGCTTTTACAGCCGTTCCACTGATACTGTGAACACCAAGGCGAACTAGAAAGTAATGGTACATTCATTTGGGTGAAGTTTGTTTTTTTCCTTCATTTTACATTTTGTTAAGATTCAATAGATGTTTTTAATTTAATAAAAGGCATACTGATTTTAGTGTTGGAATCTATTATTTTGTCCATGTCGTGTTCAGAGGTTTGATCGCTTTTGCCAGACAAAAGCGATCAAACCTCTGCTGGAGGAGCTGCTGAAAGACACAAACTGGAAGGAATCGGTGCATCACTGTCCTGCCGTCCTATAATCAGTGTGGCAAAACTAGTCTATACTGGTGCCACAGACAAGTTCTATATCAGTGGGAGAGGAAGTAACGACTGCAGAGACGTCTGTGACCTTCTTGCTGGACTGCTGCATCACAAAAATGTCCACCTGATCAGTTTTCACGTCGGCCTCTAGGCGGCAGTGGAAGCTGAGCTGTTTCTGTTGGATTTATTGATCCATCTGATGAGACCACAGCTGAAAATGACCCCCAAAAAACATTTCTACTACATCAAATATATTTGGATAAGACTGGTCTTTGTTTAACCCTTTTTTCCTGCTGAAGTACTGGATAATTGGACCGGTCACAACCAGAGACGACGGGTCACTAGTTACTTTGTTTAAAGGGGAGACAAGCCCAAAAGGTTGGCGTCTACTGCAGTTAATGCTGAGCCACCACTGAGCAACACATTTGTGCAACCGACACAAGATGCACAATTGTTTTGGCATCGTCGGCTGTTAGATGTAACTTCTAGGTAGAGATACACACGCTGACACACAACAGGCAACGCCATTCGAACTGGTTTATTTTTTTGTTTTGTAAAAAATGAGTAGTTTCATAAAACCTTCCGTTTTATGGATGCATTTAACAGTTTACAAAATTGACATTAAACTTCTCAAAATACTTCTTATACTCTGAAATAAATTCACAAAAATAATCTATATTCCTTATGAACATTAAAAGTAGTGTACATCTGTCATAAAAACAAGGAAAACCGAGGAGGAGCGCTAACGTGGGTTTATGAAAGAAAAGCAGCATAGGGCGGATTACCAGCTGTTAAAATCCACAACAGGTGACTGTCGACTGAGCCTGACAGATGCACCAATTCCCCAGAAAAAAGTGGCAATTCTGGGAAACAATGGAGTGTTTGTCGAGGAAGATTTACTGGAGTGTGTGTCTGTGTGTGTGTGTTGGAGGAGTATAATTAAAGTGCTCAATCAATAAACCAGTGAACACCAGTGAAGGTTGTTGTTGGGCGATATGACAAAATAAAGTATCAATATATAATAAAGTAAAAAAAAGGTATTTTATTGATCCGATTAGCAAAATGTTTCCATCCATCTATTTGAACTGAATGTCCATAATATTGGAGATACATTCAAATACACGGTATATTGCTACTGCAACATCAAACGGCATACACGCCCATGGATTTTGTCCATATCGCCCACACCTGATGCTAATGCATATCTGTATCAGTGTGGTGAATAAAAACAAAACATTTCCAGGTTATCACTATCCAATAAAGCAGAAAAATATCTTTAATAAAAACAAAACATCAGTGCATTTTCTTTCTGCAGATATAACACTCGGTGTGAATGAGGTGTGCCTCCGTGGACCGAATGTCTCATATTGGCCATAAATTTACATGAATGCACAACTTTTTATTACTTGTAGAAAACACGTTTGCAGTCTTACAAACACTTTTCAGACCAGCTGAAGAAAAGTCTGTTTTGAAAGAATAACAAAAGCAGGAATAAAAGCTGTCCATCCCTCACTTTGCCATTTGGGGATCTGACAGCTTATTGTGTATCCGTCTAATGGAGTGTGTGTGCGTGTGTGTGTCTACTGGACGATGTGCCGATACAGACAAAAGCCATATGGATGTTTAAGGCATCTGTCAACATGAAGAGGATTATACTTAAAGTCTCCTTCCTCATTCCTAGTAGATCCGTCTTGAAGGCCCCTCCTACAGTTAAACCCTTTACTCTCCGCCTCTGACAGGATGTGATGTAACAGCACAGAGACAGTGTCCCCCCCCTACAGTTCCTCAATTTGTCTTTGAGGCTACTCGACAAGGACACGTCTTTTATGGAGGTGCATCCAACAAAATAAGAGCTTCATTCTCTTTCCTGGTAACAAATCAAATCGGGCTTCCTCGCTAACTGCCGTGATCATTGGGGAGCTGCGAGGAGGTCGTTTGCTTCTCGTCCAACTCAGCGAGGGACGCCTCCAGCTGCTCGATCAGTACCCGCTTCTTGAACCTGCCAGAGAAGCAAAGGCCGTTAGAAAGAAAGCAGGGAATAAAGAGGCACTGCATCTACTTTCAAACTAGTGGGAAGAAAAAAAAAACAGAATAGATATTGAGGTGTTTATCGCATTACACTTTTTAACAGAGTTAACATTAGATAACATTGGCATAATTAAACATTCACTCTCTCACTCTACATATTCTTAAGGGCTGTTTTCTCTCTCACTTCAGTGGCATTTACACGCAGATGTTCAAGTTTACTCTAAAGGTTTTTATAGAGGGCTTTGTTCATATATCATTCATAGCCTGATTTATATCACATTTCATTCCTAAAATAATGACTAAAAGACAGTATTTTGTGATATATGGAGTGATAAAAAGATAGAAAAATTCCCTCTGTAAAAATATTACACTCTTAACCGTCAGCAAAATGAAACAATCATTTTGAACCTGGGTTAATCCAGTGCTCACATTTCTGTTCTAGAAAAATATGCAAATAAGCACATAATTAATACGATAATGTGCACCATGTGCATATTTGAACAAGGTATTTCAAAGAACTTGTAAGACATAATAATTGTCTTGTAAGCAATCATTTGGGGACGTTTTGTGGCAGTATGTGTTATTAATTATTCATTTTGACCCTTTTTTCACCTGAGAGTCTTGTCTTAATGTTGATCAGGCATATTCCGTGTCAGGCAGAATTATTGTAATGCTTTAACTCTTTTATTTATCTCTATACAAATAAGTCATTGTTTCTTACCTGACAGCCTCTTTGATAGCATGATGGATGAAGTACTTCTGAACATTAACTGGTCCTTTCACCTGCTGCAGTAGACCGAGTATTGCTTCATAGTCTGAGAAAGAAAACACAGAGAGTAATAAAGAGTCAGCCAATATGACTCCTGCTTTATCAGATTAGAATAAGCATGAATGTAATGTGATATGGTGCACGGGCTCATCCTCACTTCTCCCAGGTTTGCGGACCTCTTTGATGATCTGACTCCTCAGCTCTGCTTGGCTTCCATCTAGTGGGGCTATGAATATGGTCTCGGGCACTGCAGGGTCAGCTTCAGTGTCCTCCAGCGGGCTCTGCGGACTCAGCCGGTCACAGTTGTGTCTCTCCTCCTGCAGTGGCTGCTCATCTGGACTGTCTTGCACTAAACTCTCCTCCGTCATGTCCATGTCCTCTTCCTGATCTTCTGCTCCCAGCTCAGCCTTCTCCTCTAGACTCAGCTGAGATGGACTCTCTTCTAAAGCGTCCACCTCAGGCGGCCAGATCTCCCCCGACTCAGGCTCAAGAACCCCGTCACCGTTACTCTCAGTGACCACTGTGTTGTTGCCATCCACTTCTGTGGGAACAACAAATAACAATCGGCATTTTCCAATTGATTCCTCTCAGATACACACACATAACATATGATTATCTAGGGTGAATCTTAATCCAACCTTTCTGCTGTGGGATGGGTTTGAGGAGGTTCTGCTGCCCTTGAGCCACGACCGGACACTTTCCCGCTACCACATGGTTGGTGCCCGCTGGTGGAGTCTGCGGCCGCCGCAGTAACGGGGACATGCTCCGCCTTCTCTTCATCGTAGTACTCGAGTTGGTATCGTTCGAATTTCCTCTTTTCTTATTCTGAGGGCCCGCTACAAACTCATCTGCCTCATCGATCATCATCCCCTAAAAGCAATACGGGAAAACAAAACATTGAATCAATTTGGAAGGGACCTAATACTGAATGAAGAGACATCTTGAAAACCACAGAGGTAAATGTTGATATATTTTTTACCTTCTTATCCTGCTTGAAAGGATTCCCAAATGTGTGCAGGCGTTTAGGTTGGTCAGGGTCAATCTCTCTCAAAGGAGACGGCATCATTTTTAGGTACTCCTGATAGTTTCCCATCTGAGCCACTGGTATACTGTGCAGATAGTCTGACAAACACAGGAAATCTTGTTAGTATTATCAAAGTACTGTAATGATTACCCAGGAGACTAATGTTCATTACATGGCTGCTGCCAAATGTGCATGTATCAGTGCAGCCTTTGGACAGATCCTTGAAAATACATCTTAACTTGATCTGCTGGATACAATTTAAATCAAAAGATAGATTCTTTTGCATATACTGTGCATGTATGTTCATGTTCCTATAACGGTATTGCAATATTTTACGATTGCAATACATTATAAAACTTGACTTTGGAGCCTGCGTTCATCAGGCTACAGGGACAAGACAATATAATTAAATTCAAACTAAAATAACCTGGCATTATTGTTCCATTTGTCCCTTAACTGTGAGGATTTTATACCTTCGTCTTGACCTCGGATCAGTTTTTGTGACGCCCGCAGCAAATTGGAGCGCATCCGGGTGAGCTGATCCAGAAGGTTCCGTCTTGGGATGTCATAGGCATTTCGATAAGCTTGAGGTTTTAGATCCTGTGAACACATCGTCATCTCTAGTCAGAGAAAACCCAACACACGTTGCATCTCCCCAACCCGACATTCACACACCAAAATTGTCATGCCTTTCAAAAATCTACCTTGTTGAGCAAGGCGATCTGGAAGCCAGCAAACTCTTTGAAGTTGATGTCACCCAGACGAAGGGGCCCCTCCCCGGTGATTCCCTGCAGCAGCTGCTTAAAGTCCCGCCGGTGGGCCAGAGAGAGAGAGTTGGAGTGGTTCTTCACCTTTATGCCAGTTTCTTGGGGAGCCTTCTTCCCCACAGACACGATTAGACGTTCGGACTCCATCTTTGCCTTTATACCAACAAAAACAGGAATAGTGTTGAGAGCACAGACCCACTCTTTTCTATGAATAATTTCACACTTAAACATTCATGTGAGTAAAGCAGAGCAGTGCTTGCTTTCTTTATAGTGCTCTATATTCTTCATATACTCTTTAACAACCATTTGCTGAACTCTAATAATGCTGCATCATGTTTATATCAATATAAATAAATAGTACAAACACTCTAAAGCTCCTCCACCACATGACAAAAAAAAGTGGAGGGAAATTTTGCTTTAATCTTGTCTGGATGACACTTTACCTGCTGGCTGAGCTTCTTCAGGTAAGAGATAACACTATAACTCAGGCCACAGTCCATGGTGTCTGCAATAAGATTAGGTGCACCCATCATCCTCAATGCTTTTTTTAAGGGCTGTCAGAAGATAGCAAGAGGGAGTTGTGGATGTTAGTTACATATAAATCCAATGAACTTTTACTAAAAGCAGCATAAGTGACATAGCATTAGTTTACCAAGAGGTAGTATGGAGGCATTGTCTTCAGGTACATCTCTAAAGCCTGTCGCCACTTGAGGTTTGGTTTTAGCTTGTGCACTTTGAACAAATCATCTGAAAGGAGACAAAGAAAGGAGGAGAATAAAGTTTCAAGCATTGTGGATCAGTGACTCATGTGATCATGCCTACTAGCTGGTATGTATGTGTTTGTCTTTCACACAGAGATTCCACAATACTGTTTTAATAAAGATCCTCCGTTATGCCGGCTTTATTTTTTCATACTGAACTAAACAACAGCAACATAAGGCCGCCCCGGTGTGTGACTTTAGATAACATGACGGCATTCAAGAAGCATAAGAGACATGACAAGTAACAGAACAGCATGGCGTCTAGTGTGTGAGAGCCAATCCGCAAAAATATACATGAATCAACAGACCGAACCTGACACGACATATAAACCGCCAACTTTATGCATTTTATGCACAAACTGTTTGAATCACTCCCCTCTGGAGTTAGGTGTTGGTCATTGGTTGTTCTGCAGTTGGACACATCAACAAGGCTCTATACGTCATGTCTCTATATGTTATGGTAACACACATCTAGGACTACATTCTATATACTGTGAACTTTTACATCCCCGATCACTATCCTGCTCTAAACTGTACAGCTTTCTTATTGTAAAACAGTTGTTGTACATATATGGCGAAAAAAACATTAACAGCTAAAGATGATCAAGGGAGTGTGTAGATGATAAAGTGACCCAGAAAAGGAAAGCTCTTTAAAATGAATATCAGCTCCGACCTACTGACACAGAAGTTTTGAGGCCACTTTAAAGGAAAGCTTTGCTTCCATGTGTCTTACCTAGGAGTGGAAGAAGCACTGGGTAGTTGTAAGGCATGGCAAACAGGTTGACACAGGTGAGAGTGGTGCTGGCTTTAAGGTAACCAAATGGCTGTCCAATGTCATTTTGTTTCCCGCTGCTGTTAACAAACACCTGAGGATGAAAAGTAGAATTTCATTTTGGTTATTGAGCTTCAAAATTAAACTTGACCAAGCTTCATACGTGAGGATCAACAGTGAGAAGGTATTTTGAATACAGCTATCACTTTTATTACTTCTGTTTTCCAGAAAAGTCCCAAAGGCAACACCAGAGACCCTGTAAACAAGCCAATAAAGCTGTGTGTGTGTGTGTGTGTGTGTGTGTGTGTGTGTGTGTGTGTGTGTGTATGTGTATGTGTATGTGTATGTGTATGTGTATGTGTGTGTGTATGTGTGTGTGTGTGTGTGTGTGTGTGTGTGTGTGTGTGTGTGTGTGTGTGTGTGTGTGTGTGTGTGTGTGTGTGTGTGTGTGTGTGTGTGTGTGTGTGTGTGAGAATATCTACCATACCTGCCAGCACATGTGTGGAGACTTCCTTTCCAAAACGAACTGGGTGAGTGGAGATGGTTCCAGTTCATACTTGTCAAAAGGAAGCTTGTCGATCACCATGGGCTCACAGTCCACACAAGAGAAACGCACCACGGGATGTGCAGTGCGAGGAGGCTGAGAGCAGGAGATGGAGATAATTGAGGAAGGTGTAAGACATATTTATCTGAGGCATGGACTCATGTGATGTCGTTGCAAAAGCATGTTTACATGTTTCAATGTTCAAAAACACATTATTTTTCTCATACTCTCTGTCTGAATATACCTGTATTCACCATCCGAATGCTCCTTTCTGCCTATACATGGTGTCCCAAAAAATGTATACACACTTTAGCAGCTGACAACTTAATATTTACCCAAAAGGCAAAGTCTACGCTATGAGACCTGCAACAGTCACTGAATTGAGAGCAGCCATTGAACATGAATGCAAGCAAATACTGAGGGAATTGTTTCGTGATGTGTGCGATTCCACTGTTTTGCGTTGTCAACAGTCTCTGGACCAGACATACGTCAGTTTGAGAAGTGTGCATACATTTTTTGGGACACCCTTTATATAGTATAGTTGTGACATCACATCTGTACAGAAGTCCTGATGGCTCGAATAAAGACAATTGTGTGAATTGAGTGTTTTGAGACTGCCATAGTATTTATAGAGCACCTCAACCAGCTTTATAATCACAAAAAATATTGAAATCACACTTTTCACAATATGGGACCTTTAAGAGGTTAACCTGCAGAGTGACACACTAAAGGTGAGATATTTTTAAGCCTCTCTGCTCACCAGGGTAGGAGAATTCTGATCCGGCCAGAAGGACTCTGGTATGGGCCAATGTCCAACTGGAACCCCTGTCTTTGGGTTCGGTCGCACATAGATGAGTTTGTGGCAACTGTGCCACGGCTGTGGGCTGAAGGATGACACAGGACGAATTGACTCCAATGAGCTGTCTGTAAAAAAAAAAAAAAAATGATACAAGGGAAAACATTTCTCAAACAATTAATGTGAAGAAAGAGCAACTACTGTCAAAAAAAACCCTGAGTCACAGATATGAATAAGCTTTCATCAGTCTAAAATAGTTTTTAGCTCTCTCCTACCTAAAACAGCTTTTTAAAAAAAAACTTTTAAAACTCTGAATCTCTTCTTTTACCAGTAAAATAATGTGGGAGTAAAATGATCTACACAGTATATTTGCTCTAACTTATTGTATGAAATGTGATGAGACATGAGTTTAGAAAGTGTTTTAGGCACTTGACTGGGCTCTTGAGTAGTGAAACACATCGTTTATATCAAAATGTAATGACTGCATTTTTTTTTTTTTTTACTTCTGTCCATAAGAAAGGTGCCACTCACCTTCTCCAATGAGAGGCGGATCTGGCCCTGTCTTTTCAAAATTAATGACAACACCACTTTGAACCTTTTGGACCAGAGACTCCAAACACTGGTTCAACATCCTCTGTGTCCGCACGCAGTATGATCGCCCTGAGAGAGAACAACAGGAGGCGCCGTTATAATATTGAATTAATTATGGGTACAGACACACAACGGTTCTAAAGATAAATGGCGGTGAGAACACAGGACCCATGTTGGGATGCCAAATTCAGAAAATGCCGGACCTCCAGTGACTTCACACATCTGGGTGATGGCGGACTCATCTGTGGGGACGCTACCGAGCTGCTCGGTGTCTGGCGTGGATGCTCCTGGCAGCCTCAGCACCAACGCAAATAGACGCTGGTCCCAGCGAAAGGGCTCCTTGGTCAGCTCACTGCCTGCCAATGGAGAGTGCAGAGGCAGGTGCAGCTGCACAGATGGGGTACAGAAAGAAAGGAATGATGGGGAGAGGAGTTTTCCACAGCTCACCATTTGCACAACTCTTACCATTCATGTCATTACACAGTCAAAAACAAATGAATCATTACTACAAACAGTACAAAGCAGCGCTACTGCATTTGTTTGTGCTCTCACCTCATCCGGCACCCCAGAGCTGTGTGTGAGCTTGTTCCCATCAGTGATAGTGATGATCACAGATGGCTCGAGGAAGAAGGGGTTGCGGCCCTGAGACGGAAACAGTAACATTCAGCAATTAAATCCAAGTTCAAGCAAACACTGACACCATTTATTCTCTCTAGTCCATTTTCTTCCACTTACACTGTTCCTGGCCTATGTGTCCCATCTCCTATAACTGGTCTCTTGTGTTTACAGTAATGTAGGTAAAACATGCAAACAGATGCCCACTTAAACACAGTATGGCATTAGCTTTATACCTCCAATAACCTCCTGAATACTAATATGAACTGTGTTGCTGTTTCTAATCTTGTTTGCCTTGTGTCATGATGCCTCTCCAGAGTGTCCTTGTGTTACTCATTAAGGACAGAGGCCTCCATCACTGTGCTGTAGGGGTCAGCCTTGTCTAATTCAATCACACACAGAATTCCTGAGTGGATTCACACACACCAGATGCACAGAACTTGTTTCACTACTTGAGCATAGTAATCTTTCTGCCCTCAAGCAGGCGTGTGAAGAAACAGTGTGTGAGACGAGGTGATGACGATGCTAACTGAGGAAGACAGAGTGGATTAAGCTGCAATCAATGGTTAATATTCTTCTCCTCGGCTCAGGGTAAAGGAAGAAAGAAACACCAGCTGAGAGCTTTGCTAAAATCATTATTAACTCTTGATTTGTCCAGGGAAAGTCCACAGAAATTAAGGGGAAGAAAGGGCAAAAATGCCCCACGAAATATCAATATGCCCCTATAAAAATGGCCAATATGCATGGCCATTTTTTAAAGCAGTCCCTTGACCTCTGACCCTCAAGATATCTGAACCAAAATAAAAAATTTCTATGGTTACCCATCATAGAATGTACAGTATTAAAAGATGGATGGCTTGATGGCTGGTATTAATTCGTGATTGGTTGACGGATGCAAGGACGGGACTTGAGGGCGCCGTTCCACCGCCCGATCTCTACTGCGCAGACGCACAACATGGTGGAGCCCGTATCTGGGATATTTTGCCTTTACTTTTGTACAGTGGGATGAAGTGGAGACGCATTGTTCATTTTTAAATACAGTCTATGGTACCCACAAGTGTTTTGCAAGCAGTATAAATGGGGTATTTTTACCTATTCCAAAAAATGGTAAATATGGTGTATAGCAGTATTGTAATATACCTTATATATTCAATTTGACTCTCCCACTCAAACATAACATGCATATGGTGGACAGTTTTCCTAAAATTAGACGTAATAAATCTTGATATATCCCCTTGCTCACAGTATCACAATTTATCTGTATCAAGATACTTTTTGAATCGGCAGACTGTTGCTGATACACAGCCCTGAAGCTGTACGTTTTGGCTGTGTCAAAACAGCCTTGTTTTACACTCAGTTGCTATCTGGTATATCAGCACTACAGCAGTTTTGTCTATTGTATGGTTTTGCTCACAGCCAATCACATCAAGTGCCATTCTGTTTCATGCAACACGTCGTTGACCCAGTACTGCAGCAGTTAGAAACCATACAGTCAGTGGTGTGGTAAAGTCCAGCACGGTATATTCAAGTAGGCAGTTCAACATGCCAGGATGAGATCAAAATGTTTGAGAGTAACTTGAACACTTTTAAAATGTGTGTAAAAATCATGTGGATAAGGAGAAGTGGTGACATTTTATGATAGGTAACAACTGAACAAGAAAAAAAGCTATCATATAATGTCCTCTATTGGTATCTGTGTCACTTTAAGGATACTGGTATCGGTACTGGTATCATGACTCTTTAAACAATACCCAACCCTAAAAATGACTGTTCTAGGGAGAGCGACTGCTGCCAAAGAAATGCATAATAGGACGCTGGTGACAAATACCTGCCCATAGTTGTCGATGCCTGAGACGAGCCGGTTGAGGTTAAGCAGGTCAAAGGCTGTCCGAAGAGCGTGACCTAGTGTAGTCAGCCCAGATGCCTGCAGGTTCTTCAGCTCGCACATGAAGGTGGCGTGGTTCTCCTTCCAGCCTGCCTGAAAATACATATATGGACGGTGTGATGAATGGACTGCAAAGGAGGAGGAGGGACAGCCTCAAACCAAAACAGCCCCACACCCACAGATGGTAGATCCATACTGTGGAACTACAAAGAAAAGCAGGACGGTTGTTCTGTGTACTAAACGGATTTATGTCAAGCATGTGACTGCCGCCTTTGGTTAAAAAAAAAAATCGTAGCAACCCATTAATTATGTGCAACATGACATAACTATAACCATAAAATTAAATCAGCTTCTGTAAAGCTCTGGAAATGGAAGATAATATTGTTAAAATGCAGGCCCACATTTGAGCTGGATGGTGCTGGTCAAGAGAAAGTCTAACATCATACATGACAAGAATACACCTCCCCCTGCTGCAGATATACTCCCTCAGCAGAGGATGTGGGTGTTTAACTGCTGTTGCACTTTTCTCCAGCGGGGTCAAGTGCCTTACTACTGCAGCTTCATGCTTAATCTAAGGATGACCAGGAAGCTTACCACTTCTGTTATCAGGAGAGGTTGGGGGTGAAGTGTAAGAGAGAAAAAAAACTTGAAGCGCTGTGTCTGCATATGCTCTGAATCTCAATTATCACGGGATACATGTCATTCCAGAGCCATGGTTTGCTGGAATTTCTAGGAAAGCTTGGCGTGTTACTTGATGTTAGATAAATACAGACACACAAGCAACACCACTGAGCAGCCGGGGCAAAATTAAAGGTGGAAACACATTCACATGGATAGCAGAAAAGTAATAAACCAGACATAGATCTAGTATAGGCCAGATAGACGCTCAATAATTCAGACTACAGAATATTTCTGTTTCCCTCTCATCCGACCTCCTCTCTCTCCCCCTCTACATCAACAATTTATTGCTTTTATAACTGTGCAATCAGAGGAGCCCCATTCACTATAACCTTGTCCTTTCATCATAATCCCCGGTGCACAAAGCAGGCAGGGACAACAAAAGAGATGACAACGAAGACAAAGAGAGGAAGAGCCGAAGGAAAAGGAGTTGGGGACAGACTTTACAACCAGGGAATAACACTTCTTAGATTAGCGGGACGCATGGAGGAATTATCTGGACTCGGTGAATAATGCAAGGTCAAAGAAGTAGGAAGCATCACATGAATGACAACATCCACTTTTAATATTCGCCATGACCCCCATCCTACACAGAGACCTACAACCGCAAAAAAAAAAGTATGCAATGGCGTTTTGAGTGCTGGAGCACTAAACACCAAATTGCACATTAGTTAAGCGAAGAAAAAAAACCTCAAAACCTACAATTACACTAAATCTATTGCAATAAAGGTATTATAATAAATGTTGTTGGTTTAAAATTAGATTTAAAATAAAATGGAAGTAGCTATTCTTTTAGCTATTAAGGCATTTGATTTCCCACATTGCCTAATACAGGTTAAGAAAAATATAGTCAAAGTAAAAATGTAATAACCCCTAAATATTAATAACAGAGTAGACAACAGTAAATTGACTACATAAGTTATAATTAGTTCAATGGTATGAATCATATATAATCAGCTGATAAATTAAAATAATTTATTTTAAACCCTATAGCTCCATTTTTCAACTTACTTCTATATTCACACCCCAAGCACATGTTTAATTATTCAGACATTTCCCATTTTTTTCTCACTTCTATGATAATTAGAAGTGCATCCCTAATACCAGGGAATATAAATGAAGAGTGTAATGTATTATACAATACATTATTACATGGTTTGTTTTCTATTACCATGTGACTGGCTGTAATATTCTGGTCTGGTGCTAAGATGCAGCTGGGGCAACAAAGTACCCTCAAGTGTTCAGTAGTGTTATAAAAACAAGAAATATGGAATTAACTAGTCATTAGAAGTGTCTTTTGACCTGCACCATGCTCTGTACCATATGGATCTGTATCCATCTTCTAAACCTCACAGCAGCTAACTGCTAGTAAAGAAGAAGTAATCATTTACTTCCTGGCTCTGGGAAACAAAACAAGAGACTTTACAAGGAAAGCAAACTATTCTGTAAGTGTTAGTGGCATCATTAGTGCTGGAAGTGCTGTAATAGAGTGATTCCTAAAACAAAGCAGATCAGGGACTTGGGGGTTCATGTGGGTAAGGATTATATTTCATTGGGCATTAAAGGCTCAGAGAGATGTGTGCCAGCTCATGAAACAAGTCAATTGATTAGTGGGAGGGTTAGCTTTGCTGACATGAAACCCCTGAAATGATTGTAGTGATTCACAGGTTGTATGTTTGTTTTTGAGCCTGTGTGTGTGAAAAGTAGAGTATTTGTATGATGGGCCACTATGCTCATAGTGTCGGTATGCCAAATAACTGTCATATGAATAATGATCATTTTCTTGTAGCGAACTCGCATGCTGAAGAGGGCTTATCAACTTTCAGCCCAGACTGGCCAATGGCAATGGGCGGATGATGCGAGGGGCGGGGTCGAGGGTGATTGACGGGCTCTTTGACCAATCCAGACCGTGTACTTTTTAAAAAAACAGCCACGTCATAGTTGATAATAAATCTCTCCGCCTCCATCTCAACGCCCGAGACTTTTCTCACACAAAAGCAAAATGTCCGCTGGATGGTCGGAGGCAGCGCAGCTCCGGGTCTGCGGGTGTTTGGAGCAAAACAAAATGCCGTTTTTTCGCCACCGGAGAAGCCGCCCAACACTGACTACAGACCAGAAGGACAATAAAGTCCCACTGACAGAAAAACACGCTGGACTAGTCAAATGTAAAAACTGCATCAGTATCTAATTACCTTCACTCCGTATGGTGGATCATCGAATGTAACTAGCATGTACCTGTCGCCTCTACTAGCCGGGTCTCGGGCACGCAGCTGTCAAAAAAGAAAACCAAAAACAACATATATTAATGTCGACCGAGCTAGCCCAAGGAGACCCTAAGCTCACCAAATGTGCATTGCTGAAAAAAAAATTCGGGGTAAAATCATTCTTTACCTTCATAAAGACCTCAACCGCGCCTTTAGCAACGTCCAGATACGTCGTACCCAAATAAGTGCGCTGATTCATAGAGGCGGACGTGTCTAACAGGAAGAGCAAAATAGGCATTTTAAATGGAAAGCCGCGGTTGTATGCTTTTCTAAAATTACTGTTATCCACATGTGACCTCTCGTGCGGCCAAACAGTTCACACATGTGTGTATATATTTGTTATAATAGCCCCCCCCCCCTCCAGAAGAGGGCCGCTGCCTCTGCTCCCTCTCTATCTGCCTTTCTACAGCTCTGGCTCGGCTCGCGCTGTTCAACTTCTGCTCCTAACAGAATGGAACGCCCCGCTGCCTCCGCTGCCACGCCATTGGCTGAACCCAGTTCTGCTGACCACGCCCCCCACACGATATAAATGTATAACGAGGTCGAGATGGCGCGTAAGTACATCCGTCCGGAACCCTCCTTTAACTGGTTTAAAAAGGTTTTAAAGTTGTTCTTCTATCACTGAAGAAGATGCACCATAGCAGGACTGCAAAATAGTATAGACTTTTCTATTTTATTGTTGTTTTGAATGATGCCCTTACATTTGGATCTCAATGTCCTTGCTCCATCTGAAATGTTCACGTCCTTGGTGTTTTACTAAGAAGTAGTTTTTTTAAGGGATTTCACTTACACCCCCCCCCCCCACCCAGTCCTTTTTTCTAATTTTATCTGTGTTTTTCCTTGTCTTCTCCTTGAATGTTGTTTTTTCCTGTGTATTTGTTGTGATTGTACATCCGCTTCGATATATTTCATGGCTCAATGTTCATTAAAAAGAAAAGTATACATGCATCCGCCTACCGTTTGTATGCTAAACATGTGGGCACTCAAAAATATTGTCTATGGCTGATGTGCATATTAATGAATGATCATAACCATATAGTAGCCCATCTGTCTGGCTCGAAACCACTAATAGATCATATTTATAGACCTGACATTTCTTAAGTTTTCTTGCCAATTTCCTCGCATCCTCCCTCCCACACGCACGTACACACACGCGCGAACACACATGCACACACATACACACATTTCTCTCCATGTCACTCTCTTGCTGCGTTCAAGGCACCTCGAAAACTGCATTGTTACGCTTCTTAAGCACAACAAGTACACGTGCAGTCACATGGCCTAGCAGTATGCAGCCAATGCTGGGCCTCACCAAGAAGAAACCAATTTAAATCCAAATCTAAGTTGGACATTGTGTAAATCGGTTGTCATGCTAACGGTATATGCATTTGATGCTGCAATGGCAGAATCCAGGAGAAATATTTGCACATTAAGGTTAAAAAACTACGCAGAGATTAATCAATACATTCAAACATACCACCAATAACATTTAGTGCAAATATAACAGTGAAAACGTCACTTTCACAATAAAGCCTGTAAAACAATCAAAGGTGCCGCCTGTTCTGCATGTGCTCTCATGCTACTTATAAATCCGACAGCACTTGAGGGCAGCATCGCTGTTACATTAGGGGCAGTCTTGCTCAGTCCTTTTCACACTTAATCAAACACCTTACCATTGAATTACAAAGTACCACAAACTTATGTTGATTATAAGCCCGGACTCTGCCTCAAAAGAGATCAGAAAAAAACCTTATAAAGTTAAAGGTCAGTGGAAAGTCATAGCCAACCCCAGATGCTACGTTTAGATGAAGGCCTTGCCTTTCCGGAACAGCATATAGTATATTACAGTAGTATATGTAACAATTGCTTTCTTTTTTCATTGGCTGCCTCTGTAAAGCAAGTTGGATTGATAAACAAGTCTAAAATGCAGATGCCTGGATGAATAGATAACGATTTTACTTTTCCCTGTGTGTGTGTGTGTGTGTGTGTGTGTGTGTGTGTGTGTGTAAGGTTTAATAGCCTGGTATAAACAATGACATCCTTTCGTGATCACCGTTGTGAAAAACACGCACAAACAAAACAACGTTGAGCTACTTTATGCGACTTAATTTAGTACCGTTAAAATATTCAGCAGTAAAACTGAGTTAGTGGTATTTACGGCTTGTATCACATGCTTTCCCACAAAGAACATTTCGAAGTTATTAATAACACGACTCCTTGCTTGGAGCATTTGTTTTCCGTCCGCTTTGTTGACGTCCTGCACGCAGTCTTTCGCCCTCGCCTTCCCAGCATGCACCGCGAGGTCTGCGGTATATTATTGACAAAGGGAAACGGCCGGAGAGAAACAACAGCAGGGTGGGATCGGAGGCACAGACCCCGGTGATAATAACGCTATCATTACACGACTCCGTGTGCTGACAACCAGGTAAAAAGCTCGCTCTCAGCCGTGTCTCTGAACTGAACTGCTCTGGGTTCTGTTTCCTGCAATGACGCTGCGCGTAGACGGCTAACATCTGGGGTTTACCTAGCATACAGCGTTAGCATGACACCATAACGACTTGTTGTTACAGTGTCACAGCAAGTAAACGCAGGTTCAGCGACGGAGTAGCAAAACATTTGGCTGTTTTTCTAAATCTGCCTGTTGTTAGATATATAAACACAAGTGTGTTGAGGCCTCGCTGCGTTGTCACGTGCGATTACACTGCACTTTAATTGTAAGTTAGCTTACATTTTAACTAGCACGTAATCTAAACACAAACACGGTGAGATGTATGTATTTTTTATTCATTATAAAGATGGATATTACTCTCTTACATGTTTCAGAGTTATACACAATACTAATAAATGTATTTCTGAATGTAGACATAATAATAGCATACATTACTATGTACAAAGACAGTAAAATATAGAAAAAGGAAATAAGAAAACCATGTGGGGTCTGCTGCTAAACTACGGGAGTACATTTGCCAATTTATTATTTTGGAGTTCAAGATTTCCACAGTGGTCAAATATGGTTTCAAATCTGAATCATTAAAAATAAAAAAGGAGGGTAGTTTGTTAAGCCATATAAAAAAAATATAGTATTTTGCAATGGGCGGCTGTGTCTAGTGGTAGAGTGGGTCGTCAACCATTCGAGAGATTGGCAGTTCAATCCCCAGCTCCCCCGGTCCACATGTCGAAGTGTTGGGCAAGACACTGAACCCTGAATTGCTCCCCGTGCTGCGCATGGGTGTGTAAATGTGGTATGAATGGTTAGATTAGATGGTATGTAGATGTCCACTGCCATCAGTGTGAATGTCTGTGTGAATGGGTGAATGTGACAAGTAGTGTGACGACTGCTTGAGTAGTCAGTAGACTAGAAAGGCGCTATAGAAGCACAAGTCCATTTACCATAATCATCAAAGGAATTATGTACATTTCATCTGCCGAATATTTGGGATTGTTAAGAATTAGTCATAAATCCATCTTTGTTAGTATTACATTTTTTATAAAACATTTTAAAAGGTACTTCTGTAAATCAAACCAAAAAGAAGTAACATCTACAATCTACAAACACAAAAAATAGTCTCCCCCTCACAATCACAGGTGACAAGATTAGACTTAGTGACTTAGTTGTGGAATAATATACCACAGATAGTTAAAAAATAAATTAATACTTGACTCAAGCATTATAACTGCAGATATAATAGTGATTTCCATGTGTACATCGAGTACAAAATGCGTTATGGCACCACCAGTCAGCTTCCACAAGCTCTTCCGTAACCACGTCAAGACATCAGGACACATGACCAGCCACATGACGTTCACTTAAAGATGTTTGCCTTGTTGAACTTAAGTTACTTGAACTTGAATAAATTCCATGAATTAAATTACCCTTACTGCCTGCGCAGCCTTCAACCCCATGTTGAATTTATTTCCTTTGGCTGAAACAAAACATCCAAATGCTTTACCTAAAAGAAACTAAACTCCATTAATTACAATTCTGCATTCAAAGTTAATTTCAATGTTTTCTTAGGCCATGGACCTCTTAACTGAAAGAGAGATGAAGCTACTACAAATATTATATTAAATGAAGTTGCATATAAAATTGGGCCTAACAGCTAGGGTGGCCTAAAGCCTGTACACACATTTTTTATGGTGCATATATTACAATGACCATTATGAACATTTTCATATATGTTTATACATCCTGTGTTCATGTTAAACAGTCATTATGGAGGCACATTGAATCCTTCAGCTCAGTTCTGTCCATGCCTACCTAAGTGGCTACCTTACCTATAAAACAGTGAGCCTATCATCATCAAGGTTGTGTAAATGTATTTATTTGTTTTTTCACAAACATAACTTCGCTAATTATACGTTGCATTCATATTAATGTATATTTTGGGGAAAAACCATTGGAAAGATTATCAAATAATTTAGCGGACCCCCCCGCAGTAATCTCTGTTGACCCCCTGTTGAAGATCCCTGGTTTAAAATAATATATATTAATTTCGTTTATAGTTCTGATGAATGGTCTGATCTAAATTTATTAGATAAGAGTATCAGTACTCATATATGCTGGTCAAGGAGTAACAAGAAATGATGACATTTAAGGTGATTTAGAAACTTTAATATACTGTTAAACTCCCTTAATTACCCTAAAAAAACCCAGTATTTTGCCGCACAAACTATTAAGGTCTAAGTAACTACGAACAACAGCTGTTGGATACAGAAATGGACAACAACTGCAATATTTCCTCCTGAAATGTAGTGGAATAAAAATTCAAAGTGTCACAAAATGTGAATGAGTGGTATGCCAGTGCCTCTTATTATGTGTGTCTCTTCGCAGTACCATGTCATCGTGGCACTGAAGCGATGAGAGCAGAAAGTGCCATTCCCATCTAAAGGGAGTTTACGCAGCGTGATAGTTTGTGGAGAGAGGTGGGGGGCCCAGGCAGACCGTGGACGGGGAAGGGGAAGAGCTCAGCTGGAGCCAATGCAGCAGCAGCATCGACAGCCTGAGCTGGTGGAAGGAAGCCTTCCCGTGTTTGTGTTCCCCACTGAGCTCATCTTCTACGCAGATGAGCAGACGTCTCACAAGCAGGTGCTCACCCTCTACAACCCCTATGAGTTCGCCCTCAAGTTTAAAGGTTAGTTGGCGGAGTCAAACACAGACATTTGGGTTTCAGTGTATGCTGTTCTATTTTGTTCTACACTCCAGAGTATTTGGATAATCTTTTTTTTGTTTTCCTTTTTCATCAGTGCTGTGTACAGCGCCAAACAAGTACACTGTGGTGGATGCCACCGGAGCCGTCAAGCCTCAGTGTTGTGTTGACATGTGAGTTTGAGGCCTATGTTTATGCAGTAATAAAGCACTATAGTTCTTATTTATCAGATGATTCCCTGTGTATTCACAGCTATGTTTTTATTGTTTATTGCTTACTTTGCTACATATTAACTTTCAGGTTCTGACTGTATGTTTTGAGCCAGACGGTTGTTAACACAGCTGACGTTCTCATCTGGTTTAGTAAGGAGTCCGTCTGACTTTCTATGTCCACACAGAGTAATCAGACACAGAGATGTGCGTGCATGCCATTATGGGGTGTACGACAAGTTCCGACTGCAGGTGTCGGAGCAGAGTCAGAGGAAAGCTCTGGGTCGCAAAGAGGTGACGGCCACGCTCCGTCCCTCAGCCTCGCACGAGCCACCCAGCCCCCGACCCCAAGATGAGGAACGCAGGATCAAAGAGCAGATGGCAGACAACGAGTTCTTTGAACAGACTGCATTTCAGACAGGTAGGTGTGGTGTGCTACCACTAGATGGAGCCAAATGCTCATAAACTCAATCTGGACACGGTACATTGCTTTGCTTTTTGTGGTCTATGAACATACCCAGTAACCTTTACCGTATCCACTATACTAAAAGAGCTACTGGGCTCACAAACATAGTATGACACTCATAACATACAGGTTGTAATCATCTTCACATTGATCTTGTAGCACGATAGGTAGGTGTATACCATGTGTATTTTTGATGATACCATGTTAACCTGCTCCCTGCTGAGATAATTGCACACACAGTTACATGTTTTAATATAAATCAAAATGTTATTTTTAATGTACTGAAAGCAGTAGGAAAACAATCATACAGGTAAACACTGCTAGGTTGTCATTTAAAGTTGAAGTCAAGCCAAAGCTTCAATGTGTACAAGATAAAATGCATCTTCATTTTATGAAAATGCTCTCACTCTTATTTACCAATAGACCAACATGGCTGAGTATTCACTATAGGGCTGGTAAGTCCTATAGTGATACAGCTTCCCAAAAATTTCCATTGGTATCTGACAATTATTTTCTGGCCCCAGTTATTATGTGTCCTGGATTGCACTTATGATGTCTGCAGAATTTAGTAATCATTTTTCATGTTCATGTTCGGTGTATTGTAAGATAATTCAATGAAAGCATCTGGGAAAAGCGTAACGAGAATGACTACATTCCATGTCGCCTATGTGACGTCACGCCATCATGCTTTCCCTCCACTTCTCAACTCTGAGTGCTGCTGCTGCGTCTTCTGCCAAGATTGAGATCAAGATGCCGGTGTGTTTTGTGCCAGAATATCTTTCTTTCGATTCTCGTCTGACCGTAAGACTAGGAAACAGCACTCAGAGTTGAGAAGTGCAGGGAAAGCATGATTATGTGATGTCACATAGGCGACATGAAATCTAGTCATTCTCATTACGCTTTTTCCAGAGCCTTTTACTGAACAATCTTACAATAAACTGTCAAACTCTAAACAATAAATTCCGCAAACATCATATTTCTAGTCCAGGACAGATAATGACTGGGGCCATAAAATAATTGTTCCATTTCAGTAGACACCAATGTACATTTTTTAGACGGCTGAGGTCCCATGGGGTCTACAGGAAGCCACATTACAGGGGCGGGACTTAACGGCCCCATTCTGTTTTGAGTTCATAGTTATCATTTCATCAGCTTCAATGTCATAAACCCTATGTTAGGACACAAACTGATGTCTTCAGCAGTAACAATGGACATGCTGAGGAAGTCTGAAAAACAAGAACACACTGTTGATGTTTGTCTCTTTGTGAGATTTGTTAACATCTTTTTAAATTCCTTGGTAAGCACTCTGAGTGATGCATTCTGATCGCAGTGTATTTGCCTGTGTGTGTGCGCCTGACAGAGAGCCGACCTGCTGCTGGAGGCCCCAGTCTGCTGACAGTGCTGCTTGGGCTGGTGTGTATGGCCGCCCTGATGCTCCCGACCCTGGGGGAGCAAGAATCTACTGTGCCTCTCTACCTCCACTTAAGTGTTAACAAGAAACTTGTAGCTGCTTATGTTCTCGGTAAGTAAGAAGAAATCTCACAAACTCAGGCTCAGGCTTGGACAGAGTAAGTTTGTGTGGTATGTTAAGGTTTCCATATTGTAAAAAGTGAGATTTCCATGTCTTTTTTTTAATTATAAAGCAGGTGGAGGTGCTATATAATGATAATGTTTTTCACAAGGGGGGCTTAAAGTTGTACTCCGCAAGATGTTCATCTATTTAATTGTCTTTTAAGTTCCTATCTATGAAAGAGTGAGTTAAAAAAAAGGGGTGATTAATCATATGACCCACTAATGAAAACACTTCTACTCGCCTCTTTGCTGATTATTCCAATATCCGTGTCTGTAGCGACATTTGCGGGTAAGATGTAAATAAGCTCAATACTCCTCACTAACATTATGCTGCGTCTACTTGTAATCAGAAATCGGGAACTAGAGACAGGCTTTCAGTAAGGGTAGAAGTATAATAGGAACATGTGTGTGTGTATGGATTTAAGAGGAGGACATACAGGTGTTAGACTGGAAGTAGAGAGGTGAATGTGTGTCAATCAAGTTTATAAAAGAGCAACAAATAAAAAATCGTCAACACACAGACCCTGAACATGCCAAGATGGAGGGTCTGAGGGAACAGGCTTGCCTGCAGTTACATCTTACTGCCAAAGAGGCCGCTAAAACAACATATGTCAAATCTTATGTAGTACAACTTTAAATAGACAAACCGGAGCATTTCAGAGGTTGAATACAGTAATATTCGGACAGCATGAGTGTTTTTTGAACATTAAAGCATGTAAAAATATTCTATATGAAACCTATAAAATAAGCATAATATGGCACCGTTGAATGTGAATTGCACTGGTATTGTGTAGCCTATTTGCTGGAGTATATATAGTATATCCCATTGCTCTGTTGTCTCTTGTGATATTTCAGGCCTTCTTACAATGGTCATCCTACGCACATGAAGTGCTGTGAACAGAAATGATCTAAAGACGAGAGACCATCCTCACACCAGAGGCACGGCTACGCTTCAAAGTCTACAGCTGACAGCAGGGGGGGCGCGGTACTTATTCAACCCCCCTCTGAAAAATACATTTAAGTATACTTGTTATTGAAATCCATATATTTGTTGTTAATACATAAACTGACACAACTCTGGACTGACGCCTACAGCGTAGACCTCCAGTGTGTATGTTAAAGGAATGGTGGTGTGAGAGGAGCTGTCTTCACAGGGCCTGTGAAGCAACATGAGGCCATTCACAGTGTCGTTTGACTTCATGTTCCCCGTGTCTGTATTTCTTTTGCCATTATGTAACAGAATATGGTTTACTTGAGTGTGAAGGAATCTACATGCAAACATTATACTTGTATATAAAAGCCATTAAACTTTTGTTATATTGACATGTAACCATCATTATATTGATGTTTCTAAGCATTTTTAGCGTAGACGCTGAGGACTAAATGCAGTTTTTTGCATGTGTGGAAATCTTTATCTGCAGGAGTTATCTTTTTTTCCAGCAGTAAGATACTTTTACATGTCACCAAAGGAAAGTACTTTTGAAGACAGTGGTTTATTCACAGTACTATATCAATGCTCCATCAAATAAAGTCTTAATACAACTGTCTGGTATAAAATTTATAGATTAGGTTGATTTATGTATACTTCACAAATTGGGTCCGGAGGTTGTAGAGCACATAACTTGACAATAAGGCCTCTTTTAGTTTTGTAATGGTGGTTACTGGTCTCCCTGGGGACTGTACGTTGCCAGGATAGACATTTTGTCCCAGAGCAGTGAAGAGTCTGAAGATGCCATGCTCTACTGTGGCTCTGGGTTAAGTGTTAACATTTTAAATTGGTGTGTTTTAGTGTTCAAGATAAGAAAAGATCTCTTGGTTATTTTCTGGTCCTGATATGCACGACAGTTGCTATCACAAAAGACACAAGCATAGGCATGTTGTGAGCCAGCTTGGCAGATTACAGCCTCTCTTTCCATTGCAGTGATACAGTATTTTATTAGTGTGTGAGTTCATGCCCTGAACACATCATACTATAACGGAAGGAAAAAATACATCTCGCTGAAAGTTGGGCAAGCTGAGAGATTTTTCCATTTGTATAAAAAGGAGAAAGAGACATTCAGTTAAAAATTGTAATCACTTTTCTTTAAATTAAAAGGGCATACTTCCATAAAATGATTTACAATCACTTTTCTACACACACAGAGCCATGAAGGGGTTCAGATGTAGGCTAATGCATTTCCACTGCATGGTACAGCTCTCACTTTGTTTTTTGGTTTTCCATTCGCAAAAGTTGTGGATAGTACCTGGTACTTCTTTTGGTACCACTTTGGTCGGTGAGACGATATGAGAAGGTGGAGTTCAAAGACTGCAGATACTGATTGATCAAAGAGAACCATCACTGTTTTCTATTCACTCGACCCAGATTTTTTTTTTTAAAGTGGCTGCTGGCAGAGCTATGTCGTACAATTGCAGGTGCTCTGAGAAGCCCCACTGCACGGAGGGCGGTGCTATCTGCAGTGGCAAACAAAATGGAGAAAAGGACCTGGTACCAAAAGTGAGTGGAGTCAAACCATGCAGTGGAACTAAGGCGTATGTTACAGAGGATATTGACACTGTGGCCATGGCAGCTGAAAGCAGATTCAGGTTCAATTATCACACTGCATCCCTAGGTTTTGTTTTACAAGAAAGTCAGGGTTCACTTCCACCCCGCTGTAACATCACAGGGTTGCATTTCCTGTGCAAAAAGCTATTTTAATAAATGTAACCACATTGTGGCAGTTCCATTTCATTTGTGCTGCATGTTCCAGCAGCCGGTTAACAATACAATTGGTTCACTTTTTACTGGGGATAAAAATCAGCATCCAATTCTTATAATAAACTTTCTTTTCATAAATAAGAACATTCCCCCAGTAGAAAGAAAGAAAGAATCATTTCTCTACTTGGCTTATCTAATAAACATCCTGAAAAAAACACAGGACACAGAGGAACCTTTAGTGTTGAGAGCACAACAGTGATGCCCATCTTACCCAGGATGACCTGCAGATGCATTGATTGCTCAAATTAAGCAATGACAGTTGCGAAAATTCATGGGGAAGGGGGCTTCAAAGCCAAAAATAGTCACCACAGGTCCGAGCCCACATCATAAAAATATTCGGAAAATTTGCTGAAAACGACTTCTCTTACAGTAGAACAGTAAGGAAATCTCCATAGGCGTACACCAGAAGTAGTTTATGTTCCTTTACAAAGAAAACGCTTGCTGATAAGACCTGTGCCCACATTCACCTCACAGCCAAAACACAAACTAAAAACTATGTACGACATTTGACGAGGTTAATATGTACATAATTACAAACAAAGCAGGAAAAACAATAAGTTAAATATTTTCTTACAAAATCTGCTGACTGTGTACAGACAAAGGCCTATGGACAGAAGTTTTCCAGCACAACAACAGGGAAAATGTACACATCCAAATAGTCTTTTTTTATGTCCAGTGTCTCTCTTCGGTGAGGGGGAACTGGTCGGACAGAAGCATAGCTACTTATGAACACAATATTACTATGAAGCCAAGCACCATCCAAGATCCTCTACTAGCAGCTGGTGCTCAGTGTCTTCAGTTGTCCCTAGTTTAGCAAGGCTTACTCTTCCGTACTAAAACTCATCCATGGCTTTGGTTTCCTTGATTCAATCCTCTCTAGACCCTCTGAAATGTGGCTGTGAAAACAGCCGCGGAGAAACAAACATGGAAAATTCCACTAAAACTAGGCGATGGTGAGATGGAGGGTCTGAGAAGGAAACTTGTTCCCTGGAGTGAGGCTTTCTCGGCGCCGGCCCTGTAGTGTCTCTCATCACCCCATGCTCACTTTGGGGACAAGTCCTGAAGGGAAGCAAAGGGCGAGTTGCTGGACGAGGACGGCGACACCCCCTCCATTTTGCCCGGTGAGTCCGTGGAGGATCCGACACTGCTGAGACTGCCATCCAGCAAATCCGGAGAATGACTGAAAAAATATAAAAACACAAGTTCAGTAAGTGTGCAAGCTGTCATTATGAGGACTGTCTGCTGTATTACACTGTGGCCTAATAGAATGTGAGCGTCCGACAATCATGCATTGACACCCTGTAAACACTTAATCCGTTAAATATGCACAGAATGTGTGGACGAAGCTGTAAAATATGCTCCCAAATAGGAGCCGGCGGTGTCACTTCAACAGGGACTCCTGTCTCCCCAAAGACCCACTGCTACCCATCCACACACCTGAGCCTGAAATATACACAAATCAGACCATTTTCCATTTCCAATGTGATTCAATGAACTGAAAGCTATACATACATTTTTTTCCCTTTACAGGTCTTGATAAACCACCTTAAAATGTCTTCCCTTTGCTTCATTTTCCTAAACCAGTATATGTTGGCTGAATCATCATCTAAATCTGTGCTCTTCAACAGCCATATTTTGTAGAGTCTTACCAGGAACTGAGCTCTGATAGGTTGGAGACATCAGAGGACAACATGGTGGTGGTTCCCTGGAAGAGCCTCTTGGGCTGACTCTCTGTCTCCATCTCACCTGCAGAGTGAACGGACCCTGACATTAATAAAGCTCAATACACACAGTCTATGGTTGCTCTAAAGAGGGACAGATGAAAGAGGATTTTATTTCAAAAACACAGATCTTATCAGTCCCTTACAAGAGAGTCAGTGTGGTCATTAATAGTTGGTCAATAGTCAATAGGAATTCCACCTTGAATGTGACCAAATCCAAAAGGGAATTAAGGGAACCATTACAAGAGTCCAAGAAAAGCACCATCTGATTCATTATGTAGTAACTGTTCAGCCACAGATATGGGGTGATGTTTTTATAGATTTAAGCTTCAAAGAAGATCCCTTTAAAGAACTGTATCGAGCCAACTGAGATTCACCAAAATATATATTCATGTGTCTTACGTTGGTTTTAATACTGTTATGACTCTTTGCATAGAGAAATCTTTTAACCTTCAGTCTGAACAATAAGTCCTTAGATTTACAACAGATCACTTGAAAATTCAAAGGGATGCGAGAAAACATATTCCTAAAGCATTTAGGCTTTTAAGACATGTTGTGTGCCTCACCTTTGCGCTTCATTGGCCCAAGTATGCTGGCTCTGATGCAGTTGATTGGGCTTTGACTCCGTCGGCTGAGGAGCACAGAAAACATGCACTTTCTCAAATCGTTACATTTTGGAATTCAGTCACATTCAGTTGCCTACAGCATTTACAAATCTTCTGCATGTCTGTAAATCTTAATGTACAGATACAATTAGTTGGTTATTAAAAGTTAAGGTGATTAAAATGGTTGTGAAGCAAATAGAAATTGTTTTTTTTTCAGTTAAGTGTTATATAAGTAAAGTAACACAAGAACATTTAAATAATATGAACTGCCGGTATTACTCAAAGGCGTGTTGCTCACCTGAAGCGTCGTGTCGGGCTGGGTATTGGGCTGGGTGTTAGGCCATTGCTGCTTACCAGGATTTGTAGGGAAGGAGAAAAACACTGCTGCTTGCAAGACAGCCACACAGAAAAGATTAAGGCAATGTTTTGATAGTTTTAATTCCAGTGCACAATCATCCCATGGTCTTTTTCGGCACTTATATACACATCAAATAAGCCATCCAGACAGTTTTTTTTCCCCCAGGAGAGTCGCTAACAGCCGGACGTGGCTAACAGTGATTAGCTTGGGGCAGTACGGTGAAGGCATTAAGACGTCTTTTTTAACCACTAATACTGCTCAAAATAACACCAAACCTCTGCAGTAGCATGAGAAGAGTCCTTACACATAAAACCAAGCACCAACAACGTAGTTAGTGAACACAGAGTTTATTAAAAGAGTATTTTTAAAGACTTACCAACTGGCCCCTGTACCAGCTCCTCTCATAGTAAAGTCCATTCAAGTGCATTACCGAAGTCAATCCAAAAGGAAGGAGCCCACTGGTGCTTTGTTGTTTTATGTGTAAGGACTCTGATCATGCTACTACAGAGGTTTGGTGGTAATTTAAGAAGTATTAGTGGTTAAGACATTTTAATTCACCTTACTGCCCTGAGCTAATCAGTGTCCATGTCCTGCTGCTAGCAACTCTCCCAGATTTCTCAGTTGATAGTTCATACAAAAAAAAACTGCTTGGATGGCTTATTTGATGTATGCAAGTGCCAGAAAAAAACCATGGGATGATTTTGCACCAGAATTTGACTCTAAGACGTTATATTTGTAAAATTTGATTAACTGTGGCACACACAAACATTTCCCCAAAAAATATACAGCAAAAAAGGTGAATGAATTAGATGTAATGAACTGTATTGAATACAAACAGCGGTGTAGCTTGCACTTAAGTCTATTTCTTGAAGCCAGAGCAAACTGAACGAAATTAACACAGGAAGCTCAACAGGGACAGAGTTTGTTTTTCTTCTGACAATAAATTGCTTCCAGTAGACTGCCACAGACTTCCATTCGTAAATCTGATTGCAAGTAGTTAGGGAAATAAGGTTACTTCCTTCATGTGGTTGTTCACAGCATAATTAGGTTATGTGCCTGTGAAAAAAAAACAGAAGTCAGACGTACCTTTTTCCCTATCCCTCTGGTTGGAGATGGGGCAGGCGACACAGGCACAAAGTCGACGCGCTTTGGAGACGAAGATGCAGACTTTTCCAAATCGTTGTCACTCTAAAAGGCACACATGATAACCAAAAAACATTGGTGGCCATGTCAGTTACATCACGTCTCTACTGAATAATGTAGTGAGGCAGTATTAATCCTGCAAATAAGAGTGTTGGAGTATTATACTACCAACTCAGTCTGACCTTGAAAGACTGGTGGCCCTGATAACTCCATGTTTTCAGTGTTAATCTAGCATGTTTGTACTTGTCCACTCTACAGAGATCAAGAGGTCAAATTGGCCCAGGGCCAAAAACATGCAGTGGGAAGGCAAAACAGAGCTGACTTTCAAGGTCTCTGGCAACCGAACAAAACAACAGTACTGAGGAGAGTTGGAGTTGTTTTTTACCAGACTTAGGCTTTCTTCCCAGGACTGACTCATTTGCATGGCGGCTTGAACCTCCCTGTATGAATAAAAATCAAAAGCAATCTTTAAGGATTTGACCTAGAAAAAAAGTAATAATTCAAAAAAAAAATCTTTTTGCATTCAAAAATACACATCTTACCGCTCATGGGCAGTTTCTCTGTTCATCACATCTATACCCTCCTCCTGCAAGAGCACACATGACCGTTAAAGGTTATAAAGTCTTACGTTTACAGAGACGTCATAGCCTTTCTGGATTACAAATATTCTTCAAATTAATAAACTAGACATGATCCTAAAGTACCACAGTGCAGTATGGCCACAGTCTGAGTGAAAGGTACAACCTCAGTCTCATCTCAAAAACTAAACTGTTTTACATCTCACTGATGGAAATCAAAGAAGGCCAAGGGAATACGAGCGTACTCATTTCCTCTGTTGGAGTCCGATACTACCAAGTGATCAGTTCTGTAAGATCGATGGCCCTGTGGACTCCAGAACGTTTTACTCTAGCATGTTTTTAGGCACCATCACTCCCTATGGCTTGAGAGGGAGACAGTGGTCTGACATGCTCAGATTCAACATAAAACAAACAACACTTCCTTCCCTCACCTGTTTTATCTGATGAAGCCGGGTGCTGGGGACTCGAATAGGTGATGAAGGGACCTGTAAAGAACGATGCATGTGGAGAAGAGAACATTCAGTACAGAATGATCCAGACACGTTACTTTAATGAACATGTTTTATATAAATAAATTAAAAGTATTGTACCATGTTGGGCCTGTTGACAACTGTAGTGCTATTTCTCCGGCTACGCAGGACCTCTCTCTGGAACACTTGGGAGTTATCACTGAAATGACAAATGAACAGAGCAACAGTGTGTCGTGTGTCTTCTGCTCACTGTAATGGTGTAACTTCACTGTGGAAAAGGACAAACATTGACTTCTGCAGTAAATTAGTGTTCATGTTGTAGTAACCTTAGGCCATTTATCATGGGCGCACTGTTGGATCTCCTCAAGTGTCCATCGGGCTGAACTAACGAGGATGGGATTTCCAGATCCAGCTCCATCTTTTCTTGTGGCAAGACTCCTGAATTGTTCATGTTGCTAACGCTGCCCGCCAACAATACATGTGAACGTGAAAAATGGCCAAACCAGCGCAGTGGTGTTACATTGTTGCTCTACAAACTGTGCTAACTTGACTTGTTTTGAAGAAACGTCGTCATCGGACAAACTTGACAAACCAGCTAACGAAATATAGCGTTATAGTTAACCCACTTGATGCAAAGGCCCTGCCGTCGATGTAAGTCCAGTGCTGAAGAAGTTCACCCCTGGATATTCATCATAACAACGCTATCTCTAGACTTCATTCATATCGCGCATATGTGGTTATCAACTTTCCTAATGGATGGTTAGCATGCCATGGCTACATACCGCACAATGCCCGGTAACTGCTAACTTAAGCCACCGACCCGTTAGTCTACTGCTGGTGCAAAGGCAGCGGCTAATCTAGCACTGCATGTTAGCGCCTTAAATTAGCTACCGTTAGCCAAACTGACCAGCTGCTTACTTATAGAGCAACACACGTTCGTAGATTACTTTAACTTTACTTTAACGACGCTGGCGTTTAAGTGATTCTCATAACGCCAGTCCACCTTCAAGCTATGTAAGCCAGTGTTATGCTAAAGCTTCCTAACGGCTAGTTTCAGTCACAGTTAGCACTGCAGAGCTAACACCCCAGCTACATAGCGTGCTAGGCTAACTGAGCTAAGTTAGCATTAACGCCATGTCCACAGAGAGGCCGGGTCAACACTTCACCCACTAAATGTTCCTGTCTGTTAGCCCGAGAGCTTCTAACGGTCCAGGAGGAAACTAAAACCGGTCTGTCGCTCTACTGTCTGGTTTTTCCTAAATCTGCACGGCGCCGCCAATAATGACACAGATACCCGATGGACACACAGGAGCTATTAGGTTAGTTAGCCGCTAGCAGCAAACTTCACGCCCCCTTATGTTAGCAGCCCCGTCCAATCAAACAGCGTCGTTTACCGGCATGTGCGCAGGCAGGATGTGGAGAACTGCATCCTCCATGGAAGAACTTCCATTCGACCCACCTGCAAATGTTTCCCTACACCTGAGGAGCCCGCCGCATTTAGCTGGATCAAGGATGGCAGTATTAGTGTTTACCTGGTCCCGTGGCATCTTTGCTCGCAGGAGGCCCTGTGCAGATAACCCGGGAGGATGGAGGTACGAGTGTGCTGGCACTCATTTACAGCATACTGGCTTCAAATAACGTAATGCCAATTGTGTCTTTATTTATTTTTTATCCCCCCCCCCATGCAATCTACTCAGACTATTATTGGGGTTTCTTTTGTCTCCTAATGATGAAATAAAAAAGAACAAGTTAGAGATAAAAAAGCTTTCCACACTAATAAAAAAGGCTTTTGAATCCAAAGGTTTTGCTTGTTGTTGAGCTGGATCTTATATTACATTATACCATGTATAGTGTCTGAGGTGACAGACCCACTGTAATACTCAGAAATGATATGAATATTTAAAGTATTTGGTGTCATATTTAGTGCAAAGCTTTATAGTGAAATCCTCCAGTCTCAAGAGGGGTGTGAACATTTAATAGCTGGCATTGCAAAATTCAGTTGACACTGGTCTACAGTGATGGATCCATTGAAGGATCCATTGAATGAGATATTATATAGAAGAAATTGTAAAAACAAAACAGCTCGTTGAATTATGTCTGATTCAATGACAGGCAGATACAGATGATTTCAAACATGACTGACTCACTTCAATTTAAGCACTGATTGAACACTTACACATCTGTAAACCATACATATTTTCCAGCATAATAAAGATTTGTCTGAACAAAACATCAATGCACCTAATTTCATGTGGAACATAAAAAGTCAAAGATTTGATTAACACTCATATTTTATCTTCAGCATATCTAAGTGTTCAATTATGGACAGCGGTGAACATTTGTGTTAGTTTTCTACAGTCTACCTGAAGAAAAAGATCACACACACAAAAATAAAAAACATACAGATTTCAAGGAAAGGTGACACCCTCTTTGAGAGTGCCCATAAAAGAGCTATTGATAGTTCAAGGTAAAAGTACAATTACAATAAAAATTAACTTTTCTTTTCATAAGAGGTTGTCATGTCCTTTTGTGGCACAACAATTCTGATATTGTTCTTAAAGCTAGCAGCATTGCTCTGAATAAATTACTCAATTGTTTAAAAAAAATAATTAATCAGTGTTCTTATACTAATTTCAGGTGAAGCCATGCTGTTCGACCCAGACGTGGTTTTATCTAGCAATCCATTTTTTTGAAAAGCCTAATCTAGTGTGTGTGTGTGTCGTCTAAAACAGGCAATGCAACGGTCAGGATTATCATTGCAGCAGTGTATCCTCAGGGACCCTGAGTAGGCAGAGTATTTTTTGACATCAATATGAAGTAATGGGATATAAAATTTTAAATCAAAAAGGAGAGGCTATAACCATACATTAAAAATTGTTATGAAGTGCTCTTCATGCCTTGTACTTCTCCTTCCCTGTTTCACTAATGACGCAGATATGCTGAAAACAGAAAAGAATCAATGAGTGTTGCAGCATATTATTGATTCACGTCTGTTGTCCATGTCAGACCATACACAAATCAACACACAGGTGGAGTAAACACTGTTTGTACAAACTCTAATCAGTATGAAACATAAGCTACTTTACTTATTAGGTTTCTTTATCCACCTCAAATACTTACATTCAGGTCTCTAAAGTACTCGTTGTAGTCTAGGGCATATCCCACCACAAATTTGTCAGGCACCTCAAATCCTACAACTGAAAGAAACGGGGAAATAAATATGTCACTTGTCTCTGCATTATTAAATTAACCACTGAAATGAAGCTATGCAAACATTTATTGTTTTGAACTCACAGTCTGGTCGATAACCAACACTTCTTGGTGTTCTTTTCACCAACAAACTGAGGACAGAAACCACGTTGATCATCAGTCATAATACTTAATAGTTGCATGAAAAATTAATAAAATTTAAAAAAGGGACAGATTTTCAGCCAAAAGCAGCACGAAGTTTCAAAGGGATCAAATTACCTTGCTACTTTTACCATTTTGGGTTTGTACTGTTGGAGGAGTTGCAATAGCGTCTTCATGGTCTTCCCAGTGTCGATGATATCCTTGAAACACAATTTGAGAGAAGCTCGTATTACTGATATTGGAATAGAAAGTGTTCTGCTTTACTTTAGAAGAAAAAGAAAATCAGTACATACCTCCACAATCAAGACATTCTGTGTATAAGGAAAAGAACAATGATCAGTGGACTGGATACGTGGAAAGTGACTTGAGTCTAGATCATTTTATGAAACAGTGTCAACAAAGCTTGTTTTAGTCATAACCATGCAAATTAGGGTTATGACCATAACCATAATCGGGCCATACTTCTCACCTTGCCGGTCAATGTAGACAGGTCATCTCCACCGATGACTTTGATTTCTCCTGTCGACTGGTCGTTCTGTGAGGAAAGGAATGAAGTGGATACGTCACGTTATATGTTGTTAATACGCAGAAAGTGTATCCATGCACAAAACTGGACAACGTGATGGTTGATTAAATTAATTAAAACAAAATGAAATAAACATTTGTTGCACAATACATGCTAGTTGTTGTATATGTAAACAAAATGTACAAATCCAGTAAAGTAAATGATTTCTACATTCGGTGTTACTCACCAAAACACATTTTCACTAGAGACACGGAAAATATTGACTCACAAAACATCAGATCTGTGTTGACCGATGATGAGTCTGTTTCTAGAATTAAACATGTTTTCCTTATGGTTTCCCCCGTTTGAGTTTTGACTGGCACTCATTAACACAATAACAGGGTGAGCAGCCCTCTGAATCCCAACGGCCACTTTGTCACGCCCCTCCTCAGCGTTGCATACACAGGAAACAAGGCAGTGGGTTTGTTTTATCAACCACATGAGGGACAGGGACACACACACACGCACGCTTTAAGCCACCTTTGCTTGGTCTGCGTGAATGACTCAGCTCACGAGACCATACACGATATTGAGTCTACGAGATGAGATTTCAACACTCTAAATTTTCGTATTTTGCTTTACAGGCACAATAGATTCTAGCAGTAGTGTTGCGTTGAACGTATAACTTGTAGCCTGATGATAAAGAAGCTGCAGGGACCTACGTGTTTCTGTTACGGGACACTATCTTCTTACATTGCCGACTGCTTACATACCGTTTGTGTCTTATCTGTCACTTTGTTGCCGTTTATCCACTTACATATTAATATCGCGAGACAACTTTTCACCTATACGAGAAATATAACATTTTTAATAACGCAGGTTCTCGTTACACCCCTACTTATTACAAAATACAAACTAAGACTGATATATTACACAGTAGCTCTTTAGACGAATGAAGTCCACTGTCATTGGGATAGAGCGGTCACTGTTCCTGTTCAGGGCCTTGATGTAGTCCAGCAGGTCTGCAAAGAACTTGTAACCCCCTTTGAGCACACAGAGGGCCACGATGTGGTGCCCCCCCATTTCCTTCATGATCTCTCTGGCCAGTCTCTCTGTCCTGGGGTCACATGGGAGCGAGCGAGAGAGAGAGAGAGAGAGAGAGAGAGAGAGAGAGAGAGAGAGAGAGAGAGAGAGAGAGAGAGGATAGTCAGCTCAGTTTTCTGCTACAGTCAGCAGTAGTTTCCATTTCTTTTCTGTTTGTGTCAGCAGGCATAGCTGTCATTTTTAAAGCACTCCCACGTATAATACACCCAGAGATCTGGTTAAGAGAAATTACCAAAAAACCCACAGTTTATCTGCATTGACTATTACATCCCAAATCTGCAAAATGAAATAGAAATACTCCAACTTAAGAACAAGTTTAACAGATATCTGTTGTATGTTGTTGTGGCCTTTTTAGAAACCCTTGTAAATAACATGATCACTTACTAAAGATCAATAAAATCAACTCCAAGTAAATAAGATCTTACTAGAAGGTGCTAAAGACATGGCAACACACCTGTCCAAGATGAGTCCATGTGGGATGTAGACCCTATCCAGGTCATTGGCATAGTGCTTTGGTATGCAGAAAAGGTCCAGGTCATACCCCTGCTCCTCGTCACTGATCTGAAATAAAACATGACAAAGGGGCTTAAGAAAAAATCTCACGGGTATTACCTATAATGGAACACAGGGCATTCATCTGATACAGGGTAGTACGAGGGGAAGGGGATGAGGTCAATGGTGGTCACTTTCCCATGGACTACCTCAGTATATTTTTCTGCCTCTACAGTTTTTCTGCCACAAAGCACAGACTGAGAACAATACTTGATTCTGTACAGTTTAGCCAGCAACACACGGCTGTCAGTGGTGGGAGATAATAACCCAAGATTCCCAAATTGCACGCCACATGAACCCGGACATAACTCGTATCATGTGACAGCTGAGAAGGTGGTGCAGAGCTTGAGGTGCTGTGGGAATGATGTGAGGAAAGAAGCTCTGCACAATGTGGGGCTCCAAAGAAAGGGTCCATTTCTCCTTTCAAGGACACGTTTAAAGCTACAAGAGCTTCCTCAAGCCTTTTTAATCTTTTTTTGCACCTGGTTGTGCATTCACTTCGTCCCTCTTCTGCACGGATGTGAGCAAACATAAGCAACCACAGTATTTATTATACCGATGCAAAAATTGGATCATCCCAAGTTAACAAATTGTCATTGCTTAACTAAACATTGGATTGCAAAGTGACCATCCTCAGCGTGTGTGGATGAACTAGAACAAAGCATTTCCTCTCATGTCAGCCAAAATGGAAAAACATGCCCTTCTCTTTGGGCTACTCCCTTTCAAATCTAAACAATAATGAATGATACTGGGCAGATGTCCTCGGGGTAACACGGTTTTCCACTCACCCACTGTTATTTAAGTTGAAAAGTGATGAAAAACAAGCCAATGAACATTTCTGAGTTCAATAGCTCAACCTTGAAGGTTGTGAAAAAAGAACTGCACTAGGAGACTGTATCTTATAGCGTATTTTGATGCTCTTTTAGCAAAAACGAATGAATAAAGCTTTGTAATAGGGGAAGTGGGTCTTCCAGTCTGCTGAACAGACTTCATCAAGCTAAAAAAAAGGCTGCAAATGTGCAAGAAAATAGAGCACATTGGTTACTTATTTACTTATTCCAGTATAGAGGTCATCGGGCACGCCAACTTATCTCTAAGATGTATTGCAAAATTCACATCTCACAATCGCAAGTCATGACCTTTTGAATTTTTGCTCCTAACGAAGTGTCAAGCCACCAAACAGTATTTTGTTTGTCCCGTTAGATACAATCTTGCCATTTGAGGCAAATTGAAACTTTCGCTGTATATTCATCTTAACATTCTTTTTTAAAATAACGCTATACATGAGCTTTTTACTTGTTTTATAGTAATGTTTGGACATGCCCTACAAAGCCACAGTGCAGGAACTATGAAATAATTTAAGCAAAAGGCTTAAAGTTTGTTTACTGTCCCAACACATGAGTAGTTGGCACGTTAATAATGGATATGGTTTAATAGTTTACCATTAGATCATTTTTATGCAAATCAATCCTAACCTTCATACTTGAAAAGGCAGAAGTCGTGTTTTTTAGGGATATCGTAGTTACTACACTTAGGTTTTGTAGGGCAGTATGTTGAATGCCAGTTATACCTTCCACCGTTAATGACACAGACAACTGCTTAGGGCCCCAGGTAAGTAGGGGCCCCCCAAAGGCTGACAAAGTGACAATGTGCTTAGTTTGCAATGACAGCAGGAGACCTGACTGAGGCCCACCTGACTCCACTCAAGTTTTATTGTTTTTTTCAATGTTTATATTTAATAATTTTGAAAATAACATAAGTATGCATTTTTCAGCTAAATTGTTTTTATAACATAATGGTGCTGAAAGCTGGGTCGAGGGTGCCTAGGACCCCAACAGACCCTAGCCTCGCCTCTGACACATCCCACAGCTCGCATTCAAACACGCCCCTTTGCTCGCGCGTTTCTCCCTGTCTGGGAGGAGGGGGGGCAGTTGTGTAGAACATAAATAATAGACTATTAACAACTAGAACCGGCTGTCAGACACAGAAACACGCACATTAGGTGTAAATAAGTCCACCCAAAGGCATCCCCTCGTGCATGTACCCCCGGCGTGTTGAGCGCGTGCCTGCGTCGCTGCACGCCACGCTACACATTAATGTACAGCGGCGCTATGTAGCGTACACTCACACGTGGTACCAAGGTGAAAAACACGGGCCACACACACGCACATGAACAACTAACAATACTCAGTAGGTGTGACACGTTTAGCGGACGCAGCGGCGCTCGGGTACAGCGTGTTACTCCGGTGGGCATTCGCGGTAACCGACCACCCCCCGTGTCTGCGTCTCTTGTCATCCGGTTGTTGGGGAAACTTACCACAACACAGGAGCCGGATGTCGCCATGTCCGTGTCGGTTCTCGCCGTTCAATGAAGCTGTTGGTCTGCCGTGGTCTTCACACAGAGGAGACAGGAACGCGCGCTGACTCTTCGTCCTTGTGACAGCGTTCACATGGAGGGAGGCTAGCTCCGCCGCTACACGAGTCTTTTCCGGGCTGCGGTGGTTGATGCACTGAAGCTCTGCCAGTGTGTGTGTGTGATGACGCGAGAGCACGGTTAAGCCCCGCCCCTTTGTGAGAGGGGGGGGGGGGGCAGGCTGTGACGCGTGCTCCAGCTGTCTTAATACATCCATGAGCGTGCTGCAAACTCCTTGTAAAACTCAACAATCTGATTATTTTCACAGTCTCCTGTCTTTGTACAGGTGTGGAGTTAGTGCAGTGTTAGGTAGATGCCATAGGCCGGAGTAAGTGGGTATGCACTTTGTGACCATGACCTTGGCGACTGTTTCATACCTTTTTAGGGCAAGGAGTGCCTCGTGCGTGATATAGGCTATAGGCTGTTCTTTATGCAGACTGGAAAAATTCTGCAGCTGAAAAAAAAGAATTTAGTTGTTTAAATTTCATATCTTTAGGGTCATCAAAATAAATAAATGAATCATTCGGTATTTCCCCACCACTATAATCTTATTCCTGGCATTCCTGGTGTATGCCCGCATTACATGCTTCTGTCAGATTGAATTTTCTGTCACAGTATGTCCAGTGTTTGACACAAAAATCAAATCCAATGATCAAGTAATTGTTAAGATGATGTTTTGTGTCCACTAGTGAGTTAGGGTCTCCTTATTCCTAAAGTCTGGCTAAACCTTTGCCTATTGGTCACGGAAATACACAAAACATCATAATAATGTTATTCACTGGCAATGTTATCTCACAGGACGGTGTCTAACTAGCAAGCCACTTTTAAGGACGTTTGGCAAGACATGTTTACATGTTTTAAACGTTGTGAATTCAAACAAAACCGCTTGGTTAGTTTTAGGAAAAGATCATGGTTCGAGGTTAAAATAGGTATGTTACGTAAATTAAGTTACACACCCAAGTAACACCTGTATATTTCTGAGTACCAGTACTGCCAGCATTACCACGGATAACAAGTTATTCTATTCTTCAGGATATATGGGAATTATAGAAATCCATCACATGGCATCATTTCCCACCAATACAGAACAGTACATACATTTGAGGTTTTAGAGATGGTGCGTGTAGAGGCGGATTAATGCACAGTCTGCAGCCTAGGGGCCCCAGGTGTGCAGGGGCCCCAGATTGACCAGACTATTTAAAAAATGTTTAAATCGAACTCATTTGGAAAGACAACTTGCCTCCTATTGGGGCCCTTAAAACCATTAAAAAACGGAACTAACTGAATTGGATAGATATGTTACTCATGTTTCCAATCAGCTGCCATCATGTGGCCGGGTTCCTAAGGTCAGTTTTGTTGTCAAATGATACGTCACTAACTGTTCCTAGACAGTATAGTGGCAAAATATCAGAAAGGAAATGTGATAGCAGAGCACAAAAAAGAAAAGCACAACGACTGAAAGAATAGGACCAAGGTTTACCAAAGAAAAGTCCTAAATTGACAGGTTTTTTAAAGGTTGCGGACTCTTCTTCTGTCCTAGCAGGTTTTTCCCCCTGATAAAGCATGATTAATAATGTGTGGGGCGCAACCAAGCAGTAGCCTAGGAGCCCCTGACCACCTTGATCCACCACTTGGTGTGTAGTATGGAATAGGGACACAGCATAACATATTAAAACTGAGCTGTAAAAAATAATCTTCGTTCTGTATTTTCTTTTCCTTTGTCCATCCGGGCCTGTCATTATTGTCTAGATATGGACGGTGTTATAAGTTAGAATAAGATGACCCTGGTAATTATGCAGGTTTGCGTCATATGTAATACCCACAGAGTCCTTTTACTATAAATGTTATAGCTTACGGTCATGATTTGACTTCTGGTATAAACTCCACCAAGGCTTCACTATAAGATACTAAAGTGTGAACATTATGATGAAGTGAATAACTTGTAGAAGTTAAGATGCCCAACTTCATGCAGACAAAGTACTTTATCAACAGAAGGAATGCTCTAGAGTCAGCGGTCTGACTTTTATGACACTGCTGCTACGATGTGACATTCCTCACCTTTCATGACCACTGCCCAGTGTTTTGAGCGCCCTATGGAAACGTTTTCAAACGAAAGACTCAATTCTCAGTAAATGTGTAAAATAAAATATGTTCTATTTCCGATCATTCGTGGATACATTTGTAGAGATACAAGTACATTAAACAAAGTCAAGCCAACTCCTCTAAAGAGCTCTACGTTGCTCTTTATTCGCTAAATAAAAAAATGCCACCTTCAACAGTGGGGAAATCCAAGTGCATGCTGGCAAAACTTGTAGTTGCGACGTCTGAAATCCAGATATTCAAAATGACTCATGATGATAATACAGTAGCAAAATATTACATATCAAGAAAGAAAGGCTAACATGAAAAGAGTGTTCTTAAGACATGATTACAGAAACAGGTTTCAAACTGCACGACTTGATAGAGAGACGAGTAACAAACAGACCCCTCTTAAAAAGTGAGAGTCCTTTAGAAGTGAAGGAAGAGTAAGAACGCATCAATTTCAGCAAGAGTGTGTAAATGAAATCTGCAGGGACATGGGCAGTGAGTGACAATCAGAAGATCGGTCCTTCAGCTCTTATTAACAGAAATAAAACATGTATTTGAAAAAGCGCCCGTCACTGACTCTTGGGAAGGAACAGCCGTGGCTCTTCATGATCCTGCAGCAGTCCAGTGCTCTGCAGAGTATCACCAGTCTGTGAAAAGCTTATCCAGTCAACTCAAAGCAGGGTTTCACATGTAGAAGATATCTGGTGCACACCGGGACATCATGTTCATTTACTGGAAGAATCCACGTCAAGGAATCGTGGGAGCTTGTAGACCACGACTTTGTGAGTAGGCTAAGATTTAGTATGAAAAAATATCTCTCCCTTGTCTTTGAGTTCTTCTGTTTTCACCCCACATCACATCCATCAGGCCGACCTGTAAGAACGACCTGTAAGAATCAATGAGTAGACTATCTCAATTCTTCTCCTGCTGTAGTAAATCACTGAAATCTCATATTTGACATTAAACGTGGACATTTTGAATATATGTGTGCAGTAATCACTAATAACGTACCTAGTTGCCATTCACTTGTGCTGACGGTGTTCCTCCGTGGCTGTTTGCTTCTCTCTGTCTACTGCGATTCTCTCGTTCCTCATCTTCTTCATCCCTCTCCTCGTTGCCACTGTGGTTCTTACAGTATAGTCTTTGAAAAAAGCCACACACGCATAGATTGGAATGAATGGAGCGTTTCAGAAAGAGGGTGAAAACAGCTAACCTGACTCTTGCCAGATGAAGTTCGTTCCGCCTTCACTCATCCATGTGGGATCGCTCCATAGGAGAGGTGTTTTAGAAGGCTGGGCCTTATCAAAAATTCTTGCATATGATTGGATAAACCACTTGTCTGTCATCTTTATTGACAACTTCAACCACTCACATCAAAACCAACCTGTTATGCTGATGAGAGCAACGCATGGAAAAGCCAAACCCGGCCGGGAGAACGGCGAAAACATGGTTTCCACCAACAAAAGCCTTCAGAGCCGTTCTCTGGTGTTCTTTTATAAAGAAATATTCTCTAGATTGGACAATACGGCTGAAATAGCAGCAACGATGTTGACACCTGCTTCCTCGATGCGAGCCGCCGCTGATGTCTGAATCACAAACAGTCACTTCTCCGCTACGTCACATCTATAAAAACCCCGCCCGGCGGTCCTGATCGGCTCGACCACCTGATGGGATTGCAAGTTGGCGAACATGGATGTAAAGCAATTAGCTTTGCAGTTGTTTTAAAGAAGGACATGCACCCAACATGTTTGTCAGATCTCAAGGATAAACCGGATGCATTTTTCAGTATCACTGAATCAAAACAGAAGTTTGTTTACAAGAAAACTCCTTCGAGCTACTTGAATCTCACTGTCATGTGTAGTCGAAGGGAAAGGGGTGAGGTCAGGTTTAGGATTGACAGCTGTCGGGAACTTAATCTCAATAAATTGATTCTGTAAATGAATGTGGACTCTGGTGGCAACTGGGACAAGATTTGGGTAGCGGACGCAGTCTGGTTTCTGTTTGTAGTTTGAGTAGTATTGACCATTCATGTTTGAGCAGACTACAGTTGCATGCAGGTAAACAGCCCGTGTGGAGAGCAAACGAGGTGGAACGCCCTGACTGAAATGCAAGCATGGAACCCATCCGCTAATAGAAGCCAATTCAGCTTTTTATTATCTGTTTATAGAGACGCCGTCTCTCAACTCTGCTCAGAAGAGGAAGTCTTGGCCTGGATATCAGCTGGCCACACCGGAAAGCCAAAAATATTACCCACTGATATGAAAATAGATTTGATTAAATAGTCAATGCTCAAGAAGGTATTCGTGAACAACCTTTACAATAATGACGTTCAAGCAATAAATGTGACTTGTTGATAAACTAAACTAAACTCAAAGTGCAAATAATCTTGTAGCAATAATTACTGTTAATATGATGAGAATATCTTCATGTACTAAATACATAATACAGTAAAATTATAGTCTAATGTTCAAATTTGGTTGTGAAGCAAAAGCACTTTATTTTTTTAACTGAAAATGTAGTTGAGCTCACTTGTAAATGCCACGTGCCATGTTTTCAATGTACTTGGCTTTGTCCTCCAGGCCGCAGTGATAGTGGTAGGTCTTCACACATGCCTTGATTTCACACCCAATGGTTGCACCCAACTGAGTGCAGAGTGTGCATTTCTGAAAAAAACAGCACAGTTTTTTTGTCAAAAACTATTAAAGTCTTCTAAACAACTTACACCGTTAAGAAGCTCGACAAATATTCCCACCATTCTTTTCCCCCTCTTGATTTCCTGGATGACTGTTTTCACGTCAAAGTTCCCGAATTCAGCCCGTGACGTAGTGGTCAGCTGCACTGTCCCCGATGAAAAAAGCTGGAAGGGATCAAAGATGACAAAAGATAAAAGTGTCAGTACTGTGTATGCATACTTACAGCATTAAGTGCAACATAAACAGATATCCCCATGCACAACAATCTTACCATGCACTTGTAGTGTGCTGCTACTTTTTTGGAGTTATCGGTATGCAGCATGCCCCTTGTTTCGTTCTCTTCCTCGCCGGCGTGACAGAAGCCACAGCGCTGGCCGCCATCTCCCTGGCTGACCCGAAGAGGAGACCTGTCCCGCTACGACACACGGAACAACGCTCAAAAATAGAAGTCTTGTAAATTTCACACACTGCATTTGTGAGCAGACGCGTTGCCTTACGTGGGAGGAACTCTCTTCGTCTGCAGCCTGTGAGGAAGTGGAGCGCGCGTCTTCCGATTGGCCACGAGATCCGACCTTGACTCTCTTCTTCTCAAACCTTCCTCTGCCCCTACTTTGTGGAGGCGATGAGTCTGAATCACTGGCCACAACTTCCTCTTCATCTAATGATGAACAAACAATCGGGATAAGTACAAACAAAGAACCTGCGAGTGCATCTTTTTAGAGGCAAAAAATCATATCAAATGTCAAGCATGGTGCGATTGCTCCCATGTTTGTCCAGGGAATGCTACAAAAAACAGTGTGTGTCCAGCATGTCGGGGTTTGGGATTAGAATTTGATATATAAATAGATAATCAGTACGAACAACTCACATTCATGGGGTCTAAGTGTTTGTATTTGTGTTGCAACTGAAAGGGAAACAGCTGTTAATTCAAATAATCCACGCTGCCTGGTGATAAATCAGATGTTAAAGCATTCTTTACCTTCATTGCCATCCTGAGAGGCATCCCGGTGTTTGCGACAGTAAACACTATGTTCAGAAGCAAAAGAAACATAATTCCATTTAACGTGAACTGAAAATATAATTGTAGATTTGTGCGTAGAGGAGACCAAAGGCAGAGTGACATACAGGTAAGTCCCTAGTGAGGGATTCTCTTTGATCTGGGCTTTGTCCTTCAGAGCGCAGTAGTAGTGATACGTCCTCCGGCACGTCTTCACGTCACAGCCGATAGTCGCACCCGGCCGGTGACATGATGAACACATCTGGTGGGGAGGGAAGGAAAACAGACCTATAAGTAAAACGGACAAACGCATGCACTTCCACAGCGTGATTTTTAACGATGTTGGTCTGAATAATAATTTCTGTCCAAAGATCATAGTGCTCCGACAGACTTAACTGTCTGAAAGGCCAAATATGAAAATCAGGAAATCAAAGCATAGATCACACAAGACTACAAAAACGCTCAAAACAGCAGAGAAAGCTAAATAATTAGCCTGTAAAATAAAATGAATAAAACATTTTTAAATTTATGCAAAAGTATATTAAACAGACGTTACATCAAAAAACACAAGTAAACTATATAGGTACATTAATTCAAGTGAACACAATGCATAGAGATATGTGTAGAAATAAACCTGTACCTGTAAATATATGGATATAATTTTACAGAACAGCTTCATATAAGATCATGAAATGAGCTAGGCCAAAACCAAAATTACAAAAAAGTTAATGCGAATATATTGTATGCAACGGAAAATAATTTACAGCAATATACAAATTAAATTAGAGGTTCTGCCAATTAGATTAAATTACGTTTCAGTGTCCTCTGATGAAAAAAACCTACAACTGCCTCTCATAACATAACATACACATGCATAACATACACATGCATTTTGCTGGTGTTGGAAATGTGAGAGAGACATGTATCCACAATTAAGGTGGTATATGCTCAGATAAACCGCAGTTATATGAAAACATGAATGCACCATCCTCATTACTTAATATTAGCTCAATAACGCAGCTTCTGCCTGTTCTGCTATATGCACACAGTGTTTGGATGCGCTGTACCATTAACATCCACAAGTGATGTACATTTAAATTGAAATACATCTATAGTTTACACATGAAAGACTGGGATAGATACCAAAGCACAACCTTGTGGCATTATGGCTCTTCTTCTTTTTCACTCTTGGTAATAATGGTTCCCTGAGATAGTGGATACGTACCAATTTATTTCCCCTTTTGATCTCCTTTTTAACATCCTCGATGGAAAATCCTCCAATGTTGTCGCTGTCTGTGTGATTTGTGACCAGGGCAGAGGAGAAGAGCTGCAGAGGACATTCATAAAATGTGTGCAGGATTTTAATATGATGTCTGCCTTTTTGTTTCCCTCATGAATGCTGCAAATCTGCAAAACTGATTTCACAGTGACACACCTATTATAAAATCCTGCTTTTGTCATTTTTCGTTTTGACACATTTATTTTAAATGGTTTATCAGAGGCTGCAGAGCTGACATGACAAAATGCAGCCTTTAAAGATAATTTATGGGAGAGGAATCACTTCTTTCTGCTAAACTAATTTAGTTGTAGTTCTTTTCTCCTTCCATGCTTCGTGAAGAGCAGAACTTAGGTAGACTTCTCCTCATAAACAAATGAAATGGAAAAAAAACACAAAATCCTCAGTTTTCTGGCTGAATTGTTCACTATTCTGCATAAGTGACAAAGGCTGCAAGTAAGCGTGACTTGTCCTGAAGGATCACGGCTCAAAAAGGTTGGGAACAGTGTGCTCTCCTCACCATGCACTTGTGGTGGGCTGCCACCTTCTGGCTGTCCGACGCTAGCAGCTGCCCGCACTCCTTGTCCCGGTTGGTTCTGCAGAAGGCACATTTAAGCAGTCGTGCTGCTGCTCCTTTCCTCTGTCCTGACATGACCAGAGGCTTTTTTGTTTGACCAAGTCTCTGAAGAAAAAGACACCACAGATACGTTAAGGTGAGAATCACAAAATCATTTGGCAGTACACAGACTTACAGATCCTTTTACACCGATATTATCAAAGCCGTTATTAAAACAACTGTCACTCAATCATCCAGCCTTGCCGTGTCCTCTAAAAGAGCCTTGTAACAACTTTCATACACATTGATGCATCCGTCATACATGCAGCTCATACTAACAGCTCAAGTGAATCAAAGGTAGGTGATGCAGAGTTCCTTTAAATGTAAAAAATGAATTATTAAAATTAAAGTCCAATGTATTAACTGTAGGGTAATGCAGGACATAGTTTTGAAGTGTTTAGTTATTAACATGTTCATAAATAGGTGATAAACATTTGTAAATCTGCATTACAGTCCATAGAAAGAGCAGCCAAACATCACTTACAGGTGACTAACTTTGGATATCAGGCTCTCAATGTAAGTATTGTGAAATGATGAAGGGAATCCTTTGGAAGGGAGCCATTAGAAACTATTTCCTCAGACACAGCTGGAAACAAAACTGATTCAACTACTATTCCGAGGAACTCCAAAATAGAAAGTCACCAAAGAAGAGCCCTGTGTCCGAGAAACACTGTTAAAGTGTTGCTCAGCAAAGCCTCTGATGGATCACACAGGGGGCCACAACAATTTGGTGGGATCCTGCTTATGTTGTATGAGGAGGGCAGACAATACTAATGTTTACATGTCATCATTAAAAGGTGGCAGTTGCAGCCAATATCGTCACCACACAGGCTGGAAATTAATGACAGTCATCCAAGGTATTAGCAGACTAAACAGGAAATAGGAACAAGGAAATCAAGCAGGTTTATCTTACACATAGGGGCTACATCTAATTACACCCCCCCCCCCCCCCAACGAGTAGCTTCTCTGCAAATGCTCGTGCATGTTCTCCATTTTGCATTACACAGCCTGCTCCACTATTTTACCACATCTCCTCTGCATCTACCTGCAGCCATCACTTTCTCTAAAGAAATATTAATCAGTGGACAATAAATGCAATTTCAGACTGTATTGCCTGTTGCGATAAGCACTGAATACATACACATTGCCAGGGTATGGGATGATCTATGGATGTATTAGTATTGTATCATTTTCAGATGCATTTTTACTAAACCTTTGCCTTGTTTATTAAAAAACATTTTTTGGAAAAGCATGCAACCCATCCCTGTATTCTTTAATGGAGAGGATTTAGATCAAACCTCCAATTGTGTGCTGTCACTTGCAGCGGCAGTCTCGTGTGTCCATAATGTAATAACTATAATAATATTAAACATGAGGAGTGAACAAATGTACTTAATCCTTAATAGTTAAAAAAAAAAAAACAACACAACAGCCGTGTTGCTGCGACGCCTTGATAGAGCCATTACAGCCATGATAGCAGGGCCAGGCTTTCACTGCGGCGGCCACAGCAGCGGCGGAGCCAGCGTGCAAACACACGATACTGCCCATGTAAATAACCATTACGCTTTATTTCCAACCTCTGCTATTCACTTCAAATGCCCTCATGTCTCCATCCTGTCCTACACGGGCGATGTTGTGGTCTATCCGCCGCAAGAACAAGTGAAAACGTAAGAAAAAAGTACCTCAAATTTCCCCTACAAAGTTTTGAATTAAAGGGGGTGTGTGTGTGTCTCTTTCTCCAACAAACTAACTGAAAACAAATTTCACTATGAACATCTCAACGCCCCGCGAAATCTCTCCTAAAGGCCTTTTCGTGCAGGAATACAAAGGTCGGTGGTAGGAAAATATGACACTTCGACATTATGTTTCTGCTGGTAGGCGAGAAACTGCGAATATTTCCCTTTAAATGTGGGAATTATCATGACAGGCGCGGGTCTTCACAAACCGTTTCGAAGTAAAGAGCGCCATACGTGATGTGTCCCTGTGAACAGAGCAGCGCCGCTCGTAGCGACAGCACCGCGGCCCGGAGCCACAATAGGCCGTGAAGCAGCGCGGCTCTGCCCCGCCGCCGGTTCTCGGCTCTCTCCTTACCTGCTAACACTAGTTTATCACACTGAGACGGTGCGAAGCGACGGGGAAGTGTTCCGAGCAGTGACTGTGTTTCTTTCCGTCCTTCAGAAGTGATCGTGAGCTTTTTCTTCACACATTAGCATCAAGCGCGCTAACAGTGCTCGAGACAAACAAGACTTCCGGGCGTGGCTTTTCAAAACAAAAGTCCCGTCGACGACATGTATGTTGCAATGTTTCAAACGTGAAAGGCTGCAGGAGGTCAGAGAGTGAATGAGAACCAAGGTACTTTACAAAAAAGTACTTACATTGGGAAGTATCAATTGCTCCAAAAGCGGGTAATAAGGCGGGTCATGTTTAATGCAGATTTATGAGAGTTGTTGCAGCTAATTCTATTTGTCACAAAAATGAGAAGTAGTTCATGTGTTAAGTGTTTGTTTTGGTAACCTACCTAATCTTGAGGCCAGAGGCAATTCGACAGTCTGTTGGGGCCCTAGGCGAAAATTCACAGGGGGCCACAGTGTTAATCACCATTATGCTAAAAATAATCTGTCACAATGTAAACATTTTTTTATTTCAAAGGTGCATATTTTAGTTATTTTCAAAATATAACTATAAAAAAAACATTCAAACATATTAAAAGAAAGAACAATTTAAAACAGAATGATTAAAACTTAAATGGAGTCAGGTGAGGCTCGTATAGGCAGGTCAGGTCTCCTACTGTCATCGCACTTTGCACATTGTCAACGCTGTAGTTTAAAGTTTGTCAGCCCTCGGGGCCCCCTACTGGCCCTTAGTATTTTAGTTTTTATTGTGCTCATTTGGTGGATATCATAGACTGTATAAAAAAATGGATGTAGCATACCGTCAGGGTCCATTCTCTCAACTTGATCCAATCCGCCTCATTTCCTCTTGCCGAAAAAGGGCATGTATGCGACGTTGGGGGGAGGGAGATACTTCCAACTGGCTGATTGGCAGTTTTTGGAGCTTCCTTATTGGATCAACCAGGAAGTCGCTGTGGCGGGGGCTTGGTGCATATCCATTAACCTCTTGGGGTATGTTCTTCTGTGTGATCTGACCTGGATTTGACTGTGAAGGTGCTGGCACAATGTAGTGGGTGCTGTGGTCATAGGGCCCTAACTGCCGAGCAGCAAAGTTTTGTCAATCAACAGGTTAAATCTGGACTGAACTGGTGGCAGCATAAAAAGAATAACACTGCAGTACAAAGTTGTAAAATAAATATTATTTGATTATGGTAGTTATTATAAAGAGTAATTAGCAGGACCTAAAGTGAATCCTTGTGGAACACCCTGGAGCCATCGGCTACAACAGTTTGAACTCTACCAGAAAGATATGATTTCAACCAGCTGTAAGACAATTTCATAAAACCAACAATAAACGTCTCAATTCACAAAGTGTTGAGATCAAAAGCCAGATGTAGACAGGGACAGATCTGGCTGCAAACCAGACACAATTGGAGTTCTGGTGTAGAGGAGGGTATTGAACAAACTATTATCCATTATGGATAACCCCGGCCAACCTCTCCACCACCTACTGGACGGACAGCGCAGCTCTTTCTCTTACAGGCTGGTTCAGCTTTGCTGTCACAAGGAGCACTACAGGAAAGTTTTCCTGCCCAAAGTCATAACTCTCTATAACACCTCACCTCTGTCCAACAGATGACTATTAAAACTCTCACTCTCAGTGTTAGTTTACAATGTTCAGCATAGTCATTTCATACATTGTGTATGCTAGATAAACACTGGCGATCAAAATTAAAGAAAAGAGTTTAATACTTGATCTATTCTGAAATATTGTTAGTTTTTATTGTTCAGAATTTGATAGAATATCTGCTGTGGCTATACCACTGCTGTACTAACATGTTTTCTTAAATAACCTAGGCACTTTATTTATTTTTTTTATTTTTTTTACCTTTATTTTGTGAATAAACAGTGATCGTGATGATGAAATTAGAGTAACAGTAATAACAGTAACCACTTTGTCAGAAGAGAAGATTTAAATAATGTTTTCATTCAAAAATGAACAGGAAGTGTAGAGGCCACAGCTTTGAATGACTTCAGCACATCTGAGCCCACAGGACATCACTAGTTTCTCACACTGCTCTGGTTTGATCTTGGTTCATTCTTCTTCAGTCTCTTCCATTGTTCAGTAACTGTAGTGGGTTTCTTAAACATTACTTTGTTGCCAAGGATTTTCCAGAGATTCTCTATGGGGTTTAGATCTGGACTATGGGCTGGCTTCAAGGAACTGCTAACCTATTTTGCAGTGTGAAAGGGGGCAAGGTCTTGCATGAGTTATGTCCCCTCAGGCATCACAGCACTAAACAAAAATATGTAAATCAGGGCTATTATATATGTCTATATGTTGTCCTGGGGATATGTAGGAAGAGGGTCTATTTGTTGTGCCTTTTTTGTATGCTGCCATGAAAAAAAAGTACTGACTTGTGTGAAACGATTATCCCCTTGGGGACAATAAAGAACTGAACCTAACCTAAAATTGCAGCTGATTGGGATAAATTCCAGTGGATGTATTGCATGTTGCTGATGGATAAACATTTGCATTCACCCTGCCATGTAGCTGTACAAGAGGCCCAACTCCTGCTGCAGAAAACATCCCCCAAACCATGACATGATATTGCTAAAGATTAATTTATTTGGGTCTGATAGGAAACATTATGTTTGGCGTCGGACTCAAAAAGACTTAACTCAAAGTGTGTAAAGACGTCAGTTAAATTTGGAGGAGGAAGTGTCAGAGTCCAGATCTAAAACCCATGGAGAATCTCTGGAAAATCCTTGGAAACAAAGTAATGCCTAAAGCTGCGTTCACACCGGGGGCGGCAGACGGGACAAACACGACAGGGTTACACAGAGTCAATGTACAGATGCGACTTTGAGATGGGCAGCATGTTGGGCACGTTTCGCGCGACAAGATGGACGTGATGTCGCTTTAATCATGTCCAACGCACAAGTTGAAAATACTGAACTTTTCAGGTGAGTCGTGAGACAGTGTGCCGTGACAGCCAATCAGCAGAGTAGACTAACTGAAGTCTCCAGTGGTTTTGTCACAGCACCATCCACTAGCGAGCAACTGGCAGCCAGCTAACAACAGCTCGGTGTGCCGAGATATGATCCATATATTATAATTTATTAAAAAATCTGATAAAAACATAAAGATAAAACACAAACTGTTGAATCAATTCTGATTGATTCCATCAAACAAAACCAAAAAAAAACGTGTTCATGAAGGAGCAGGCAGAAGCTTTTATAGTCCTGCCCCCACTTTACAATATCTTATAATTACAGGATTAAATATGTATACTGTATGTATACTGCACAAGATAATGCAGGTCAGACAACAACACAACAATAAAACAATGCAACATCATACTGTACAAAAATAAACTGAGTAAAATGCAAAAACAGTATATATACATATTCAAGTTTCCTCCTTTCTATATCGATCCAATATTGTAAGATGAAAAGGGCTGTCTCAAAAAAGTCGTTCATTGAAAAGATTCTTTATAAATTACTTTTCTTACATGTTCCGAGTTGTACACGATACCAAAACGTATTTCTGAAAGTAGAAATAACTATAACATCAATGAAAATGTCCAAAGACAGTACACCATAGAAGAAAGGAATGAAGAATGACAAAAACAAAAACGTATGGGGCCTGCTGCTAAACCTGGGGGGTAAATCTGAAATGCCTAAATAATCCAATAGTTTTCCCAATTTATAGTTTTTGAGTTTTAGTGGTCAAATTGGATTTAAAAATGTAAAAGGAGGATGGACATCGTAGTTTGCAAGGATAATGATCAAATGAATTATGTAAATGTCATCTGCCGAATATTTGGGATCGTGCCTTATCTTTTACTGGAGAATTGAGGTGCACTTGATTAATGTCACAGGGTATCCCGCACACGGAGCTTCCCCCGTGTTCTTGTATGTGTCCACCACACGATTTACCCCGAGCCTTGAAACACGCGCAACTACAGCGGGGCGGGAGCTTTTACGTCATCGCCTCGGCGAATATGATTGGCCGACATGAATGTCAGTCATTTTTATAAAGCACAACACACCCGCCCAGTGTCCCCGGGACGAGGAGAGGACGAGATCTTCAGCACAAGAGAACAGGGAAATGAAGTTGTCAGACAGGCCGACCAAGCAGCGACTCTCTCTTTAAAACTAGGCAGCTAAGGAGTGAGCTGACAGACGGGTCACGAGTGGAGAGATTTACGTGAAATATCACCGTTATGAAGGTCGTCCGTTGGAGCAACTTGTAGCTACGACCGGGGCACGTTAGACAGGCACAGACACAGATCTCAGATAACGTTTCGGACAGTTCAAAAGAGCCGTTACACTGGAAAAAGAAACTTGTTAGCCTGCTAGCTTCTCCTTTAGCCTCCTTCAGCTTCAACGCCAGAGTTCACTCGGTGAGTCCTGACAGCCTCAACTGAATATTTCAGTGTGTTATGTGTGTGTTTTTCCACGGTGCTGACGCTGGTTCGGTTGTTTCTCGCTACAGCTAACTAGGTCACAAGCTAGCTCAACTTTGCTGCTGAACATTGATGTAACGTTGACTTCGTTCCCCTCTCGTTTCTGCTCGTTTCTGGTTAGAAAGTTCGTGTTTTATTCGCATGGGCGAATGTTAATTTGGAGAAACCTAATAATAAAGTGAAAAAAGTCTTACAGTAAGTGCTAATGTACCCGCATTCTCTCTGAAAACTAATGCACGGTTAGCAAGGTTAGCTAGCTGTGTGTGCTGTCATGTTAACACTAGCTCAATATTTTCAGTATATCTAACTTACAGCTGCTTTCTCCAGGTGAGAGCTTTTTTCAGCCATTTCCTGATGCACACAGAGGTACAGGAAGTTGCTTTAATTGCATATCATAGTGATTTGAAACTGCTTTTTTATTTCATCAGATTATTTGGGCTTTGGATCGACCAGTCTTCAGTCATGCCTTTTCCCTTTGGCAAGTCTCAGAAGAGTCCAGCTGATATAGTGAGGAGTTTGAAGGAGAATGTGGCATACATGGAAAAGATGGATGCTGCAGACAGCAAAAAGTGTGAAAAGGTCAGATATGAACTGTCTCATTAGATATTAAATTTGTCCCATATTCTTCTGCAATTTCCCAGCTTATGATCAATAAAGTATTTCTATTCTATTCTATTTTAACACCAATAGATGGCCTAGTCATTAACTATTTTCCACATTTAAGGTCGCAGAGGAGGTGTCCAAAAACCTGGCTTCACTGAAGGAGGTGCTTAGTGGAACAGGTGACAAGGAGCCTCAGACTGAAGCAGTGGCTCAGCTCGCACAAGAGCTGTACAACACCAACCTCCTCATTGCTCTCATTGCAAACCTGCAGAGGATTGATTTTGAGGTGGGGAACATGCACTTATGACTTTATGTCTGTAAAAAAAGTATTGATCCTCTTGTATTGACACCAAATGCAGTGACCCCCCCCTCCCATAGCAAAACAAGTCTTTGCCTATTATCAGCACCCAGTCAGTAGTTCAACTCTTGAGTGCTCTTTTTGTTTTACAGGGGAAGAAGGATGTGGTTCATTTGTTCAGCAATATTGTGAGGCGTCAGATTGGCACCCGTACACCCACGGTAGAATATATTTCCACGCAACAACAGATCCTCTTCATGCTTCTGAAAGGGTAAGTTCATCTTTTCAGGATATTTGATACATGTCACATGTGAGTGCTTTATATTAAAGGCAAGTCCAAACCTTGGATACTCTTAACTCTAACCAAATGATCTTGTTTTAGGTACTTTTTAAAAACACAAAATCACTTTACCTCAACATGCCTTGTGATTTTCTACATTACCCAGTATGTGTTTCAACAACTCCCAGAGGAACGAGCGTGAACTTGTTGCATTCACATGTGGGTAACGCATGTTGATGAAGAGAGTGATAGCAGGGTGCTGGTTTTTACAGCTCTAAAAAATATGAGTCATTCTGTCTACTTGAAAAGCAACACGTTGTACGGTTGCATTGCATTCTGGCCGATTTAGGCTGCTGTCAGTGGATCAAATGCTTTCTTTTCCACCTGCAGTGTTTTTGAGCTTTGTTCCAAAATGTCATGTCTCTAAAGAGGACCATCCAGTTTGATTGTCAGAGATGGACATCAAAACCTGACATTTAATATTGACGTGTAAGATGATTCTTCTGCTAATAGATTCCCTTTTAGCTGCATGGTGAATTGTTAAAATTGAAAAATATCTCAGCATGGAAAATAAGTCCTGGAGGTGTGATGTTCATCAGTACAAATACAAATGTAATGCCTGGTTGACACTGTTGAAAGTGTTTAGGATGGATTTTCCTTAAAGTAACCATGCTCATTTTTTGTGTGTGTGTGTTGCATCTACAGTGTTTGTTTTTATAACTGGCCTATATTGAATTCTAAAGGGGCAAATGACTGATTTGTATTAACCTGTACAGATATGAGAGTGCAGAAGTGGCTCTAAACTGTGGAATGATGCTGAGAGAGTGTCTGCGTCATGAGCCTTTGGCGCGGACAGTGCTCTTCTCTGACGACTTCTACTGCTTCTTCCGTTATGTTGAGCTCTCAACATTTGACATTGCTTCAGATGCTTTCGCCTCATTCAAGGTACACTGCCATATGCTTTCTATCTCCATCATCTCCATATCAACAGTTCTTATCTAATATGTTGGTCTCTCCTGTTCCCTCCTAGGATCTCCTCACAAGACACAAGATTATGTGCGCAGATTTCCTGGAGAATCATTATGACAAGGTGAGCTTTCTAGCGAAATTTAGATTTTTAATGGAAAGAATGCCGATGCTGTACCGAATAATATACTTGGAATATGTCTTAACAGGTGTTCATAGAATACGAGAAGCTCCTGCACTCTGAGAACTACGTCACCAAACGACAGTCTTTGAAGGTAAAAGCTCCATGGCACCTGTCAAATCCAAATTACTGTTAGACTTTTGAGCTTCAGATTACAGTATAACCGAGGCGCTCACTCACCTCAGTTGATTGTGCAATATTGTAAATGCATACTATTTTTCAGCTCCTTGGGGAACTTCTCCTGGATAGACACAACTTCACTGTCATGACAAAATACATCAGTCGGGCGGAGAACTTGAAGCTGATGATGAACTTGCTGAGAGACAACAGCCGAAACATTCAGTTCGAAGCGTTCCATGTGTTCAAGGTGTGCACAATATATCTTGGATCATCAGTGCAACCATTTCCTGTTTATGATCATTTTCAAGGGTCACGTTATGATACTTTCCCAGTATTTATAAAGCACCTCAACCTGCGTTATGATCATAAAAGACTTGAAAATCTCTTGTTTTATTCTATGGGACCTTTTAATAATCTAGTTGTACTGTGAAACGCTACATATCTTTTTTGGAAGAAGAATGCTGCTGAGTGACATTCGTTCATAAGAGAAGTCCGAATCAAATTTTAGCTTGAAACGTTTCAAATACTCAAAATACATAATCTCTTTCTCTCTTTCAAAAGGTGTTTGTTGCAAATCCCAACAAGACTCAGCCCGTGCTGGACATCCTGCTGAAAAACCAGACCAAACTCGTGGAGTTCCTGAGCCACTTCCAGACCGACAGATCTGAAGATGAGCAGTTCTGTGACGAGAAGAACTATCTTATTAAGCAGATCCGGGACCTGAAGAGGCCTGCGGCACCGGAGGAAGCTTGAGGCGGTTGGGACGACTGCTCCATCAGCTGGTAGATGTATAGGTGGTGGGCTGGAGCTGCAGAGGGCTAAAAGAGAGTCTAAAATATGTGCTTCATTAAAACTTAATATTAACTACAAAATATAGGAAAAAAAAGTAAAGATTACTTCCTTTTTTTTTTTTTTTTTTTTAGTGTTGATTTGGAGGTGATTTCCATCCAGCAACCTGAGTGGGCCAAGAACTGTTATTTAAACCATAGTGCTTCTTCTTTAGCGATAACGAAATGCATTTAGTCCGTTCTTGTAATGTTGGACCTTAAACTGTTACCTTTCCGCATACATTGTAGCTGGCAGAGACCTTAGAATGACAAAAATGTCACCCCCAATTCACAGCCAACGTGTGCTCTTGAAAGTCTCAGAAACGTGTCTATATTTTAGAAATTGAGAAGCTGAGGAGAAGTAAATATATTATTTTTCTAATGTATCTTCATGGTAAACAGTTTAAAGCATAGAGTAACCCTTCTCTCTGAACATTGTGTAGTCTAACTAATTGCATAGGTTTGGTTTATTGCCTTATTATAAGCTGTTGTGTTGTACAGGGACTTAAATGATACGGCTTTAGCAGAGTGACATGTGGATCATATCGGCCAGGTCAGCACATAGCACAGTCATTTTTGGTGCTTAATGTGTAGTTATATTAGGCCTTTGGTTGCATGTGTGAGGTTCCAGAGGTCAGAAATGATCCTGCAGTGCTGTTCTTTGCCAATGCATTAGCTGGCACAGGAAGAGGAAATCAAAACCATAGAGGAATCAATTAATTGTCCCACGATTTTTTTTTTTAGGCTGCGCTCAGCGAGGCTTACACGACTGAAATAGAAACAAGGCATCAGATAATGCTGCAGGGTAGCATCCATCCATCCATTCACCGCTCTCATCAGCCAGGATAGACCGATTGATCTTACTTGGAGCACTCCATCTCATCCTCACATACTGAGCACCGATAGAAATTATTCATTTTAAAAACAATGATTTTTAACTAACTATTCATTCATGACATTTGAAACTACTTGATGTATGCCATCTAAGGCATTTCTCCTTTACAGCATAAGCACTGCATAACACAAGAAATAATCTTGCCGTTTACAAGTTGGTGTTGCCCATGAAGATGCATCATAAGTGTGTTACATTGTAAATCTGTTTTATATTCATATGAGAGCATGATGTGTTATTTATGAGTGGACATGCCAAACAGACACCATACTCCCTTTCATCAGGAATAGCTTACTCCTGAATAATATCCCTCATTTCCTTTTTTATTTGACAAATTAAACATCTGCTACACTGGATTTGAGAATTGAACAGGCTCTATTTGCTAAAAGTTTTCCTTGATCTCATGTAAACAATAACTGTCATCCATACAGTTAGTTACTTTAACACCAAAGAATAGAAATACAAAAGAGAAGCCCTAAAAGGCTGCTTTTTTGCCTTCTTTTTTGAGTGTAATTATACATTTGAATAGAATACACTGTAACATGCCTGTGATGCATCAGAAAGCACGCCCTATCAGATGTCAACACATTGTCAAAATAACCACATGCACTTTTGAGTTTGTTTTGGATGACGAGCACTGAATTTGTTGAGTTCCTCACGTGCATCACTGATTAGTTCTCTCTTCAAAAGACTTCGGTTGAAATAATTGCCTTACTTCTGCCATTGTCAGTAAAATGGCATATTGGGGATTTTAAGAAACGTGTTGTCTGTGCGCACAGTCTTCTAGTATATACCTCATGGGATTTGAGTTTGCAAATGCTGTGTTCTCTTTCCTTTCCTTCCTAGATGAGATATATTTTATTTGACAGTTTAAAAGACACAACAGTGGTTTGTATGCATGCCTAAACTTGATATATATGTTCAAACTTGAACAGGGACTGCGATCTGGTTTTCACAATGGAAAACTCGATTTTTAAACTTAAATATTTCATTGGGCGGTGCCACACAAATGTTAATTCATAATGAATTGCAGTGTGGCATCTTGTAATGAACGTTGCCTTATTTAAAGACATTTAATGGATGGTAATGATGATGTAAGATTCCAGACCTTTTTTTTAAACCAAAGTCAATATGAATAGGGTAAAAATGTACATTTCAAGTCCCAAACACATTACTAGTTAATTCTTCGGATCCACATCTAGTGTAGTTTTATCACCAACTGCATTGTGCTCTAATGTGATCATGTGAGTGTAAATATATATATTTTAATAGACTATACTCAGTCATTTTTCAGTTGTGGTTAATTAGCTCTATTAAAGAAAAAAAAAAAATCAATCTTTGGTACCCTGCACCAAAGAGGTTCATCAGGCCTTTACCGATCCATAAAATAATTTGGGAACTCTGCTGTGAATGTGGTACATTATGCACAAAGACTGAAGTCCTGCAGACAGTGCACTGTCATGCCCCCAGTTTTATGAAAGTAAGTTTGTCTGAAAGTGTTTTGAGTTACTTAAAAAAAAAAAACAACCTTAAAATGATGAACTTTACAACTCCTTTGAGATTTATTTAATGTGAAGCACACTTGTTCAAAACATTCACGTGTGGGACTTCCCCAGAGACACTTAATTACTAATCTATCCATGAGCACAAACAAGCTTTCATTTTACTGACAAACTTTCATAACAGATTGTAATAATGTCCGAGATTATCTGACTGTTGGGTAAAAAATACAAAAACATTTTGAACAGAAAATCCAAGATATTTTTAAATATGGTTTATCTAAATATGCATACAAAGTTTCTTGAAAATCAAGTCTATTCATGACGTGCACTTTGGGAAGGACATGCTGTACACAGTCATCCCATCAGGGGGAGCTGTTGGTAACAACTGGCCCAATCGTATTAATTGTACAAACAAAGCATTTCATGTCTTTATAACCCTACCTCTAATTATGAGTATATAAATCACAGGCAATATTATGTAGATGTCAACACAAATTCCTTAAGATCAATACTATATATTTCATGATTTAGGGTTTTCTGTTTAAGTATTTGTTGTGCTTTCCTTTTTACTCTGTTGCCTTCTTTTTTTTCTCCCCCTTCTCTTTCCACACTTTGGATATTTTCTTTATTTACCATGGGAGCGAATTATGTGTACATAACTTTATAAAGGATAAAAGTGTGAAAGCATTCATGAAAATAAAACTTTATTGCAATTTATGTGTTTGTGTGGTCAACAGTTTAGTGGACACAGCTACTGCTTGTGGTTTAGGTCCGCCCACACAGGTGTTTTCACTTAATGTGCCCGATGAGCCCTCTCGTCATAACTGTGTGGGTGTTTTCAGACTGTTGCCTGTGTTCGGTCAAGACGACACCTTTAATCATTCTAATGCCCGCGTGCAGATTGATTACCTCACGTAATGACCAGCACATCTCCACCTAACACCCACCTAAGCTGAGGTCTAATTATCCAAGTAAAAACACCTGTGCTGGTGTGCAGGGCCTTTAAGGGGTAAAGAGATACTGTCCAGGCAAAGGAGTTTCACTCCAGACTAATAGCAATTACTCCACTGACTGAAGTCTCCTGCATACAATTCTACAGCTTTGGATGAAGCATAACAATAATGTGCAAACTCCTTTGTGATAACTGTGGCCCAGTGCTGAAATGATTCGATCACAGGATAACAATTTATATCAATTTATCATAAAAGTCATTCACAATGCAAAAGTATTAGGAGAATTCTCTGTTTGGATATGCTTTAAATTGGAATATTGTTGAGCATGGAAGGCCATTCTTGACCTTTGGGAACAGTAACAATAGTCTTAAGCTTAAAGGTCCACTAAATAAACAGTTTGGAAAAAGCCCAGTCTGCTCTGATTGGTCCAGTGAGCCCATGTCTTCTGCATCTCTGCGCTATCATTGCAGCCGGGGGATGACTGTAGCAGCAACGTAGCAGCACTTTCTACCAGTAGACCATTTCAAAGTTGTAAACATAAACATTCGAAATGTGTCCCAGTTTATTTCCTGTTGCGCTGTATGTGAATTATATCAGCTGACAGGTCCACGAGGACCCAGGCTGGCTCGGATTAAAGTCTATTGAAAAGGTCATTAAAGTATCGTTGTGACATCACAGCTCTATAGAAGTCCTGACAGCTATAGACACAGTTTCTGAGTACAGGCTGTACATTTCTCTGTGGATTGAGTGTTTTCGACACTTCCACAGTATTTATACAGCACCTCAACTTGCTTTATAATAAGAAAACACATGAAAATCCCAGTTTTTACAATGTGGGACCTTTTAAATGATGAACAAATTGTCAAAAGATATGTTGAGGATGAAAATAATATTTTGTTACAGCCCTGCTATGGCCTGCCGCTTTTCTGCAAGATTTTGAGAATTCAATATACTACTGAGATAACTCGTCAGAATGTGAAAGACTTAAACGTTATGTGATCTATGGTGAAAACCACAAGTGGAAATATACTTGTAGAATTTGTTTACATTCAAATCTCCAGAATATCATTCTGGACGAAGTCAATCACTGCGTACATCTTGTCAAACTTATTTATCCAGTGATGCAAATGATTATTGCTAAAAAATACCCCCTCCTCCCAGTTTTAAGCCCAGTTCAAACCAGAGGGACACATTCCATCCTACAGGAGGTGTCCACCATGAGGCCTGCTCAATGGGCTGCCGCGCTATTGTATGGGTGGAGGTCAATTAGAATTCCTGCAAACTTACTCAAACAAACTCCAAAAAACTCCACTAGACCAATCTTTATTTTTCAATGAAACAGTTTAATTGGTAATGAAACGCGAGCTCACATCCTTGAACTGGTTTTCTGTAATAAAGCTCAAAATGTCAGTGACCATAATTAACCCTCCTCTTATCTTGCCTCATGACATCAAACATACTGGGTGAAAGAAGAAAGTCGAAACGGGCAGCAGCTGCGATTTATTTTTCTTTCCCTTAAACTGCACCAGCCACGGTGAATAGAGGCAGAGGAAACGCAGAATGGGAAAGTAGGTTAAAGTTCAGAAGAAGGGAAGGAGGCAAGTTAAGGCAACTGCTGCAGCCCGTTCCCACAGTGGAGGAAGTGGCACCGTGCTTTGGGAAAGCCTCTGCACCTCTCAGCGTTGTTGGTTAGGATCTCTGTAAACATCACTGCTGCAAACACAAAGGTACCGAGTGATACTTGGAGAGACGCGCTCCTGCAGACAGAGCACGGAGACTTTAGTGTGGGGGCAGGGTTTACAGGGGTTACAGGTCACAAGCCTCCTGGGTTCCTTTGGCCAGCAAAAGCGCTGAATGGATGAGCGAGATGGGTTCATAAAACCATCCGCGGTGCAAACTTGTGAGTTTCGCAAGAAAAGTTTCCCCGGAGATGGCGCAACAAGAGGAAAAAGTCTCCACTTGATGCCCCAAAAAACCGAGGAATTGCATGTGTGTGAGAGGATTTAAGGACGACATCCGCAAAAGACTGCGTCGCCTGCGCTCCTCTCCCCACCCCCACAAAGAGAAAAACAACAAAAAAAAGATGCTCTCACAATTTCATGCATGACAGAACTTTTTGTTTGCGCAAAGAGGGTGGCAAAGAGGGCCGCGGAGGGTACAACATCTGCGGGCTAAGGTACGTAGGAGCAATATTGGAGTTTTCTGCAGGATGGGTGGCAATAGTGGATTCAACCTCAACGTGAAGCAAAGGTAGGCTGCACGCTGCATCTCCTCTTTATCCCATCGTGGGTTAACGCACGTGGTCTTATGGGGGTTTAAAAGTGTCTGTTTTTTGTTTCAAACGGTTAATTTGAAATGTATTATGGTTATTTCTCCTCATCCGACTGCTGATTCGTTCTAAAATAGGGCGCATGTTCAACATATCTCGTGCACTAACCCTTATGTAGCCCAGATATACTTCATTTGGAGATCTTTGAATGCTCCGACTGAATGTTCAGGAGCACAAGAACTTTTGTTCAGCGGACTAAAAGTTGACTCGAAGTCTTTGTCCCAGGGGAACAGGGCACGGTGGTCTCACCCAGGCTCTAGTTTAATAATCCGTAAAGAGTTCGAAATCCTTCCACCCCAGTGCTCACCGGCTGCTCTTGGCGTTAGTTACGTAACTGAATCCGCGCGGATGTGATCGAGATCATTTTTTAATTGACGCGCTCATCATCACATCACGAGCCGCTGTTGGCGCCACTTTGTTAAAGCTGCACACAGACAGAGCTGCGAGCACATGTATGAGCCCAGCATAGCGCACTTATATAGGCTACACTTTGAGATAACAGCTCACGGAAGAAGGAACAAAGTGCTTACACGTTGAAATATTCTGTGCTCCTATTTAGGAAGTTGGAGCCTTTTAAGTTTAAACTCCCCCCACGTGCACGGACAGCCAACAAATCCACGCTGTTAAATAGTGAATATACCTCTGATATATTACATCAAACATGGATTATGAAATGGGAAACATGGCTTATCTATATCATTGAGGTTTTGAGGGAATTATACCTTTCCGACGACGTTTCAAGATCTTGTTAAAGTGTGATGCAAGCTCTCAAACTATCCTACATTCACTCCAGTTGTACCATTTTCAGGTACTTGTTGTTTTATACTTGTACTTCGTTGCATTTATCTGACATAATTAATAGATTATGCAGATTAAAGCCATGAAACCAACTCAATTAGCCTTCCCATCAGAGCTCATTAAAAATTCAAAAGTATTTGTCCTTTTGTTTGGACTAATTGTCAGTCAAAACATTTCAATGTCTTTGTTTGCAGTGATGGATCAAATAGCCACCACAGTCTCTGACCCTTGCAAGGTAAATAATTACAATATAAATTGAATAATAATATAATTATAGTGAATATAAGATTATTCTGCTTGTGAGAATTATGTTTGAGGAATTTTCACGTCACGATTGAATATGCATCAGTAGAAGTTTATTATAATATATTTTGTTTTAACTTCCATTTAGGATCGCTTTAAGTATTTGTATACATTTTTCACCATCAGTTGATTTTGTTCTGTTTCAGGTGGTCCAGACTGGAAGTGCGTTGCCTGAAGAAGTTGGAAGTAATCCAGCACGCCATCATTCTCCTCCGACCTCCCCTGCCTCTTATGGACCTCCAGCTAAGGTGCATCTAGTGTAGTTAGTGAAGTAGTTCAGTATCTACTGCCCTAGTTGCTCCTTCTGGCTGGAGGCCTTGTTCATTTTCAGGAGCTCAGATACTTTTCAACACATTTGCCCTGCAAACAAGTTTATCTCTTGCATCATACCTTTTACTTTTGCAACACTAATATGTTTTAATTCTGTAAATGTGACTTTCTGAGCCAACATGTTGTAGCCTTTTTGGCAGTTTTAACCCATTAAAAACCTTCACTGATAATGGACAGAAGTAGGCCTAGTATAGAGTGGATCAATCCACAGAGAAATGCACACAGTCTGTTTTCAGAAACTGTGCCGTTTTTGTTGTTCCTGTCAATCCCCTACTGCAATGATGGTGCAGAGACACAGAGCGCAGTTGCTAAAACAGAGCATTTCAGACAGAGGGTGAATACAGGTATATTAAGACAGACAGTATGAGAAAAAGAATGTGTTTTTGAACATTAAAGCATGAAAATGTTCTGGTACAAACCCAAAATGCAAGTATAAACCTTAAAAATCTTGAATGAGGAAAAGTGTTTAAAAACAATACATTGCTTAAAGAACAGCAGAAAAATCCCATTCATCAGCGTGTTTGTTCCTTCAGACATCTTTAGTGACTCCCTGACTCATGCTGAACATGTTGTCGACTTTGCAGTTCCAAAGTGCTCACAGTGCAGGTAGTACTCACTGATCTACTGCAGTTTGTGCACTTCAGGTATTGCCGGTCACCTTCCCTCATACGTCAGCCTGTTGTTTACACTCGAAGGTGGAACTCATGTGGGTTTACAGCGAGTTTTGTTGGTTTGCTCTCAGCTTCTGTCAGTCCCTGCTGTGCAAATCCATGCAAAGCTCTCTGTTTCTCACATGCACAGCCAAAAGGAACTGTTACAGTTTTTTGTTTTCTGGTGTTCCAAACTTTGATGGACACTTGAAGGATGAAAAATTGTATTCACCGCAGGCACAAGAGAGCAGCTGTTACCACCCGCCCAACCACCCCCCCCCACCCCCATCAGGTTTGCAGACTTTACACGCATCCTAACATAAACATCGCTGCTTGTCTCGCTGTTTTCAGGTGGATGACTTCACAATTTCCATTCTAGAAAAAATCTGAGAAATTGCACAGTATCCATCTGCAAGCCGCCAGATGTCGATACTGCACGTGTATTAGATTGTACTAATTTGTGTAAATTGTTAGTATGGATCACTTTGTTCAGTCTGCCTCTTTGGAGTCTCACATGCAGACTGAACACTAGGTGGCACCATTTCAACTTTATTGGCTTTTTGGAGCCAGTGGAAGTAAAATAACTGACCACTCAATATGAGAAGGTGAAGGAACAATCAGTGTGAAATAAAATGCCATAGGTAATTTCACTGAGTGAGATTTATGTCATTATCAAACACAAGATGAGGCTGTTAATGTTCACTTTTGATTGGTTTGTATACATTCGCGAGTGTCCCACTTGCTTTCTGTACACTTTCTCAGTGTAGTTGAATAATAAAAAGCTTATTTTCAGATCATATCCGATGTTTGTGTCATTTTTATTGTGATATATATGTGCATTTCCTTGGCACATTACGCGCCTCAGGTACTGTGCCCCAATTGCATCCAATAACATACACTGCCATTCATCTAACACGACAACAGCTCGTGCACCGCATCCCCCCCCCCCCCCCCCCCCCCATTCCTACAGCCACACACAGCCGATGTTTCTGCTCGCATCACTACCGTTACACGAGAGGGGGTATCTCTATTCGCGCAGGTTCACGCTGTGGCGCGCGCTTTTTAGGGGGTGGGGGGGGAGGGCGCGCGCATGTATCCGGGGCTCGTTTATCTGTTCAGCGAGCTCAGAGTCAGAGCCGCAAGTGAAGAGAGGGACTCCTAAGTTATCAGCATTCGGAGTAGATTCGGGCTCAGCCGTGCAGCTCTCCAGGCGGACGGACCGGTAAGGAGAAACAGAGGCGGGAGGATGCTGATCCGCCGGGAGCCGCAGCTTCACCTCAGCGCAAACACGGGATGCTCCTGTAACTTTTGACGTGTTGAAGTTTATCTCTGCTGTTCGTCGCTCTATACTGTCCGCGCTGCTCGCCCGCCATGCCCGCTCCATCAGTCCACAGCGCGCTCTTTCTGTGCGCCTTCCTCCAGCTGTTCCCCCTGCCCGGCGGACAGGTGACAACGTGCCAGGAGGTGCGCACAGTGTTTCAGTCTCTGCATCCGGGCTCCAAGTGGGTCCCCGAGACCCCGGTGTCAGGTAACTGTCATCAACTCCAAGCTTGTGCACGTAGCTCCAGAGGTTTTTACGCATGATGAGTGGTAGCTGCATCCTTGATTGTCTGTGAGCTTAAACAGATTTCTACTGTAAGCACAGTTTCAGCGGACGTTAACGTCACGGTTCTTTATCGCCGTCGAGCCTTCAAGGCTGCTGACTTCTTTAGTATCAGGGCACACACGCGCACACACACACACTCCATCCCGCTGGCTCAACACAAACCTGATCTGAGAAAAATCTATTGTCCAGTTAAGTATCTTGTTAAGATTGCAGGTTGAATTATATAAGCCACCAGTTAACTGTTAAATAATAAAGCACAGAATCGATTGGCTCCAGTATTGATCCAAACACGGAGCCAAGAAACCCAACTTTGACCTGGTCAGTTAACATTTGAAGCAGATGTTTGCATCTTCTGCATTCTGTATTTGTTATGTGGGTTTGAATCCTTTGCTAAGTTTGAGTGTTTTTGTACAGTAGGTGATGATGGACTGCACACAGGAAAAAGATCAGCCCTCTTTCAGTCACAGAATATAGGTGATGTGATGTGAAATATTACCAGCCTGGAAACAGATAATGTTATCCAGAGGGATCGTTTTGGTTTCCCGTGGCTCAAATGCTCAGTGATTCGGCCTCGGAGGAGGAAAGGAAAAGTGACTCAGACGTGAGAAAAAGATGCTGGTGAAATAATTCAGGTGTTCATGGGATGCAGGAACAACTAACCTTGCACCCTGTTTTGCAGAACACAGCATGTTTGTGCACTGAGCCTGTTGCATTCTGATTCAGTATGTAAATGCAAACCCATCTCGTGTGGTGGGGCCGAATCACAGCCAGCTGCAAATGTTAATTGGGTGTTATAGTGTCATGTCAGCACAGGGAAGTGCTCCAGGTACGCATGCATTCTCAGCATTCGATCCTCTCTCACACACACCAACATGCACACGCAAACGCACATGCATACACACATGCACTTCACTCCCATCTGAAGAGGTATACCAAATAATGTAAATGCTCCGTGACCACGGGAGTGCGTAAAGAATCACAAAATGATTCAAATCAAACAGCAGGAACTATGTCATGCTACCTTGCATTAATCTCCTATCTTGCAGTTCAAACCACTGAGCCCTACATGTCTCAGAGCATATCAATCTTTAATCACGCCTCCTCCACCAAGGCCATCAAGCATTTTATCTGCCAGATACGTCGTAGCAGGCCAAGAGAAAATATTTACCCCTCCGCCCCAACAAATCAGAGGCACAGCAGCCCAGCTGTGCACCTTCACTCAGGGATCAGTCTGAGCTGGGCACCCTGCACACCAGGCAGCTCAGAACTGGAAATCACTGGAAATCAATCCACCAGTCAGCCACAGGACAATTCATCCTGGCCAGTTAAGAGGTAGTTTGGTTTACATATTCCCCTGATGCTCACGGCTACCACTGTTGCAGATTAATCACTGGGTTTATTAAGTGAGCGGGTAGTAAAGTGCTTTATCAAGTGACCGATGATGAAGCACCACATTAATATGCGTCGTAAATACTAGATTTTCAGATTAGTGTAGAACACAGATTTGTTATGTTTTAGATCCTGGAGACGGATCAAAAAAACTAAAATCTGTTTAAAGGAAATAACATTCAGCACTATCATCCCAAAGTAAAACAAATAACATAATCATTTAACAGTTTGTTCAGCCTAACACGGGTTAACACCCCTCTGGATTTAAGTGACCATAAGCATGACTTTCTGGCAAACAAAATTAATACATTTTTGTTTATGCATATAGCCCATATAACACTTATTTTCCTGATTTGCTGTAAGAATCAGTACATTTAAATGACAATTTTTGTAATTTATCATCTTTATCAAATTAATTTGTGGCAGAGAGAGAGGTTACTACCTCAGCAGGCTACATTTATACAAACAGGGTTTTGATCATGGTCAGAAGAGGAAAAATAATTGAAGGAGAATAAAATCGATTTTGCAACTACTGATAGAATCTTAGATGCATTTTTTTGCGTAAACTATACGCAGGTTATTATGAGTTGTCCAATAGATTGACGTGTAAAAAAATGAATTGAGGCACCTGTTACACAGTTCTATAGACAATATGATTGATATAGGATGACATAACTAACCAGTGCCTCTCTTATACACTCCAAACATTTGCAAACTGTTCAGCCTACATGGGAAGACATAATGTAGGTGTAAGGGGTGAATATGTTATAAATAATATTACTGAAAATAATTCAGGGCAAGGCAATTAAACCGAAAAGAATTTTGCAAACAGCAGCTTAAACTCCATTTTAAATAAAAAAAAACCCAAAACAAAACAGATTGTGCCTTTAGTTTAACTGTTTTGAATGGTTAGCCTAAAAGCTATCAGTCAGTGACCCCTGTTGTTTTTGGTCGTGGGGCAGGAACATTGAGGATAAATATTAGCAGCAGGTTAAGACACCAATTCACACTTTTCTGTATTTAATATCTGTTAATTAGTTTACACGCTACTATTTGTGTGTGTGTTTGCCTGAGCCTGACTCAAGTCGCGTAGCGGTTAGTCGCTAAGCTAGTCAGACAAATGTACGAGCTGCTCCGGTTGCTAGTTAATTGAGTGTATTGGTAGTTAGCTTGAAGTATCAACAATGTAGCCTATGAAATGCAGAGTCCCTCTTGCTGCTACTTTACTGTAATGACTTTTAGAGTAGCCTACGTCCACATGATTAAAAAGGATCTTCCCTCTGTTGTTCTTAAAGCCCCTGAACACCCACACAGGTGTTTTGAGTTAACCTAGTTAAATAGCCCTCTTCATAGGGCTGTGTGGGTGTGTCTACTGTGATTGACTGACATCTGTCAGAGTCTTCCAGAGTGCTTCCTGTTAGCTTTGTTTCACCTGCTGTTCATTCTTAGTGGTAGACGGACATTTATGGCCTCGTAAATTTACATCAAATTTTAATCAAAGCCCCGCCCACCTTCAACCCAAGCAGAGGTCTAATCAGCTAAAATGACTGAAAACACCGGTGTGGGTGTTCAGGGGCTTTAAAAAGTTTTCCGTCCACACGGCCTCATCTCAAGAATATCTGTGTCCACACAAAACCCTTAACGCGGGCAAAAACACTGTAGTTGACATACCAGGCCTATATATGGCGCTGTAACTCTGCCACAGAAATACACCAAAAACGGAGAAGAAGAGACAGAGCACGTGCATAAAGATTGCGCCCTGTATACAAACCCAACACAACAACAAGAAGGAGTGAACTGTAGTAAACCTAATAGGCTTAGTAGCTTCTGCAGCAAGAACACAAGCATGTAGTCTGCCATGGTGTCGTTGTTGTCATGTGACATTGTGGGGTAAGAGGTGGTGGGATAAGAGGTCGGGTCGAGAGGTGGGACGATGACATCATCGCTTCACGAAATAGGCGGATTCACTGTCCACACGACAATGCAAGAGCTGCGTTTTTTTGTAATTCACTCTGGGACCAGGTTTCCGAAAAAAGCGGTTTCTGGCTCCCATCACACCTCCGTGTGGATGAAAGGCCAAAACTATAAAAAAAAAACGTTTGTGGTTACAGCAAAATGCATCTTTGAGTGGATGGGCCCTAAGACTCACACACACCACGGGGCTCTCGACTCGCTTTCATATAACGTTACTGTAGGTGCCAACAGAGGAGGAGGGAGAGGCACGGGCAATCAGCGCTGAGTTGCAGATAGGTTAATGTTTTATGCAGGGTCGTTGGCAGTGTGTGACTTATATAAAAAATTCAGATTCTTTGATTGGATTTCTATAGGTTCATTATAATTGAAGTCGCAAAACACACATTAGTGACCCAATAATGGTCCATCTGTCCTAAAAATATACAGTATATCCATAAACCCATTCTCTTATGCATATTTAGCAGTATTCTGGCAGAATTTAGCATGACCAATATACTGTAATGACTATTATGTATCCGGTTGGGATCACTTCAACCAGTGTTGTTGTTTTGTTGTTTTGTTTTCGCATTATATGGATAATTTTCAGGAGTAAAGTTATCCAGTAATTCAGAAGAAGAAACATTAGAGGGAAGTCTGACAAAATAAACACACTTTTACGTAACGTTAGCACATGCAGGCCCATTTATTTTCTGATTTCGTTTTCTGTTAATCATCTTGGGACCCTTCAGATTTCTCTTGTGACTGTGTGGAGGCCCCGAACCCATGGTTGGGAACCACTGGAATAATGTTGTATCGATTTAATGTTTTTCAGTAATGCAAAAATAGTTGCATTACCAAACATTGCATCATCAAAAGTAATCATTCAATGCTTCTTACACGCACTACTATATTCAGGATTTCTCTGTAGATTCACACATCCACATATTCAAGCAGCTCTTGCTTCATCGTTTCATTATTCTCAAAAATGTGCAAAGTCACATTCTATTCTAAAGAAAAGTAAACTCTAGGTTTTTCATGGGCTTTCTTCAAAAAGTGACACATATTCAACTTTCTAGGTGTGTTTCCACTATTTCATACTATCTTTTATATCCAGTGTGACATTGAAATGTCTTTCATCATTCCAGACAATATTTAAGCAATGCATGAAAATTTAAAAAGTAATATCCTGACTGAGACAGAGTTATGGCATCAGGCTTGTACTTTAGGATTTCCATAAATCCTAGCTCCTCCACTTTTGACTTAATGAGCCTTTGTTTTACATTCTGCAAAAGCATGAACTATGCAGTCACCTCATATATTTAGTCCACTTTTGGTCCGATTTTTGGGTCATCCATAAAACATTTTTGTCATTAATTTATACAGAATCAGTTGAAGGGTTTCAGCCACAGTTACATCTGCTGTAATTGTTCTTAACTTTGTGATTGCTTAAAATTTGGCGAGTAAATGCGAAGCAGGGGGCTCGCTGTGCAGCCTAATGTAACAGTTCTTCAGTGAGGCATACAGCTAATGAAAGATTGATGAATTTAAATGTTGTGGATGGCTTGCTGTGATTTGACTGAGGAAATATCACTTTCTGTGTGTGTGTGTGTGTGTGTGTGTGTGTGTGTGTGTGTGTGTGTGTGTGTGTGTGTGTGTGTGTGTGTGTGTGTGTGTGTGTGTGTGTGTGTGTGTGCGTGTGTATGTGATAGCCGGGGAGCCGTGCAGTAGCCTGTATTGATATGGTGTATGGTGTGGGGGAGGTGGCTGATTCAGAGAGATGTCCGCAGGAAGGCAGAGCAGAATTCTAATACTGCTGCATGTGGTGCCAGGGGGCAAAACACCAAAATACACGAGTTTTTCTTTCTGCCAACATGATTCAAAAGAGGTAACAACATTACAGTGGAGATGTGAAAAAAGCAAACTGTGCTGTAAGAGGACCACTCATGTCTTTGTTGCGGCTGTTGCAGTGGGTGGTTGTAGTGTCTGAAGGTGAAACGGAGGCTGGGTGTCAGTTCACTCCATCTCGTAGTCATATATGTGTGAGAGAGGCGCTCGAGCAGCGCTGAGCACTTACCCCAGGACATGAGTGTGAAAGCAGCTCCATCAGTGTCAGCGGTTGGTTTGAGCGGAGGATGTGGTGGATCTCTGACAGCAGCATGCTGACCTGATTCATGAGAGCAGCATCAGATTCTCACTAAATGGAAGAATAGTACTAGTTTGCTCGAGGCTGGGCTGACAGCTGCCACTTATTTCAACACAAAATCCACAACAATGGTCCTGCAAACTTTCTTTTTTTCTCCACTGAGCTGAAACTTATGAGCTGTTTTCTCATATGAACATCGGACAATGTGCACGGAATCAGATGAGGACATTGTCCCGAGTTTCCCTTTCAAACCTAGCACTCAACAGGAGATTGTCCGTGTCAGATGCTTTCTCACTTACTGGAAATTAGGGTTGGCCAATTGGAGAGAAATAACTTTGTGCATCGGCAATTGTAGTTTTTAAGAGTGATTTGATTTTTTTGGGGCCTTTCTAGTTTTATTTGTATAATAATACTAAGAACGAGCCGCTGCTGAGCGCTCATAGAGCTCCCGTTAACAGCTGCTCATCAGACTGCGGAGGAAGCCAGCATATTTTCACATCATTGGCCCATGAATTAAGGATTTAGTTCAACCAAATCAGAGTTGGTGATTGTTGAACAGTGGAAAGACTAACTGAGATGCTTTTGGTGAGTGTGTTTTGATGAATGAACTAAGGTAATTAAGCTAACATCTTAGTTTGTTGAAAGAGAGCAACTTGAATTCAGACGATTTTCCTGTTCAACAAGACAAATAAGTATAGAATATGCTTTTCCTTCACAGGTTGTTATTAGCACACTTCATTACAATACTTCATTTAGTTAAGGAGAAGAGTGGCGCCTGGGTAGAGCGTTCAGGAGGCAGGAAATTATGTGGATTGTACCGCGTTCATGTGGCCAGTTCTCTGTCTGTACCTTGAATTTTGACCATTTTGGCATCGGCCCTTACTGACAAAAGTTCCCCGAATCTCATCGTCTCCCCAGTTAGACATTATCGTTGGTGTCTTTGTGTAAATCACCCTTTTTCTTCACCCACGGATATTTTTTTTCTTTTGGTTAAGCCTGAACCACATAATAGAAACGTCATCAACACGTCCCCTCGCTCGCTGGCAGTTCTCAAACTTTGGGCTCAATCGGACACTACAGAGACTTCGTCCTATGGAGCTGGCAGAGTAATGGAATCGGACATTTGCATTCTCACATACAGCCCCTTCCGGGTAGTGTCTAGACAGGTTTAGGGTTGCAGTGCATGTGGGAAAGGGGCTTTAGTTTCATGTTGTTTGATATTGCTCAGCAGGACGCCAGAAAAAGGACCTGGAGATGTGGACTCCTCAGTAATTGGCTGTAGGGTCAGGTCAGCGGGGCTTATTGTTTATCATTATAAAACTGAACAACAAAGAAGAACGCTCCTGTTGAGATCACACCAGACACGACTAATAGGTGGATCAGTTTGACTTGCGGCGAGAGGTCTTTTTGTGTTTTGTATCATTCAGCTTTCCTTTTGTGAAACATCCCTATTTAATGACGGGCACTTGCCTCATTGTTTTGTGTACGCTTTAAAAAAAAAAGAGGATCAGGCTCTCTCACATTCATGCTTCCAGCTTTCAAGTTATTGCTTCATCAAACGGTTTAAAGTAGAGCAGTCAGCAAAGCACTGAAAATACTTAAAACAATTGTAATCCCTAGTAGCTAATGATATTATTATTCCTTAGGTTGGTTGAAAACTGCGCCATGTTCATTTCTTTTATTGTCTCTACAAAGTGACACTGGCTTATTTTGCCCTGGAGAGGAAGCCGAGGAGTCCCACATGCTTCCACTCAACACTGGTAGTCGATGTATAATTTATGCTCATAATGAACAGCTTTTAACATATTCTATATCTTAATACAACTTGTTTTCCCCCCATGGTCTCCATCATTAAACTTGCATAGTGATAGCTTTCTAATTGGTGCTAGGAAACGTGTGGCTGGTCCCTGTTCCCTTGGCTTGGAGTCCTTGTTAAAGATGTAAAGGAGGGGGACTCCTTTCTGTGTGTACACAGGACTGTTGAGCCCCTGCTGGAGTTTTCACCCTTGGCACTTCAACAGCAACTTCACATCATGAAAGCAGCGAAGGATCGTCAGTGAAGGCAGTGACGAACCGAAGGGCGAGAAATTAGTTATTAAAAATAAGCATTTGAAAGACCTTGACACTCGTGAAAACGGCAGCTGTTCTACATGTTGAATCAACCCTTCATTTCAGAGTATTGATTGAAAGTAGGTAATGATTCAAAGGCGTCACCTTGGACTGAGTTTGTATGTTGGGGAAATTTACATCTAAATTGCTCCTCGCCTTGCACCTTGTCTCTCTTCATGTTGTTTGAGAGCGAGGCCATCGGGACACAAAAATCAACTAATTAACCAATAACAGACTGATGGAAAGGTGTTTTCAGTGCCCGGTAGCTATTAAGCTCAAGGTAGGTGAAGTGAAACAAGCTCGGAACAAAACTGTGCAGGGATGACAAGGAATATAAAAAAGAGAGCAGGGAGGAGGAAGAGAGCTGAGCCTAAAGCAAAGAGGAGAAGCAGGAAGCTTATTCCCAAGCGATCTGTCAGTCAGAAAGAAGGCTTTATTTAGACTGTGTGATTTTATTATTTGTGAAACTCTACGGGGAATCATTTTCCTGTCGAATCCTTCACTTATTCGTCACTGCAGTGGAACTTCTGTAATGAAAGACATTTATCATCTGCAAAACGACAAACGTGCAGATGAAACTGTCTGTTTCACCGGAGATAATTGCCAAATCCCTGTCTCTTTCATGCACCGACCACGCTCACCTCACCTATGGTGCTATTGACAGCTTAATAATTCTGCCCCTGCAGCTTGAAATGAGCTTGATCTTATCTGTCAGGAGTCCTTTGTCGGTATTGATTTAAGATATTAAGCTTGTCAGTATGCATACAAAAGGTGCTGTGTGACAGTTTTATTGCCTGTTTCACTCATTAGGCTTTAAACCCTGATGGTCGCCAGGAGTGCGCTGCCGGGGAGTTGGCCGAACCTGTTCTCTGTTTCGCCTCCCCAGTTGTGCTTAATTATCAAGACTGTCACTCTCTTGCATCTCCTGCTAGTTTAACTTCCCTCCATGCCTGCTGCTTTTTATTGTTACAGTCTGAGCTTTGTTTCTCAGGATCTATTGTTTGAAGAGCTCAAAAAGACAAATCCTCAAACCAATAGGGAGATTCCCTTTCCATATTAAGATAAACCCTCCATCTCAACAAAAGCCTTTCTTCTGTCTTTTGACATGCTTGTTATCAAGACTTTTCATATACATGTATATATACTGGAGATCAAAATTAGAGAACAACGTATTAATACTTGATTTATTCTAAAATATTGTTCGTTTTCATTGTTCAGAATATCCGCTGTGGCTATACCACTGCTGTACTAACATGTTTTTTAAATAACCTAGGCACTTCAACAAAAACCTTTATTCTGCGAATAAACAGTGAGCAAAATTAGAGAACAGTAACCATTGTGTCAGAAGAAACGATGTAAACAATGTTTTCTTTTATAGGATTGAAAAATGAACAGGAAGTGTAGAGGCCACAGCTTTGAATGACTTCAGCACATCTGCGCCCACAGGACATCACTAGTTTCTCTCACTGCTCTGGTTTGATCTTGGTCCATTCTGACTCAGTCTCTTCTACAGTTCGGTAACTGTAGTGGGTTTAATAGACTTTACTTTGTTGCCAAGGATTTTCCAGAGATTCTCTATGTGGTTTAGATCTGGACTCTGACACTTCCTCCTCCATATTTAACTGACTTCATACACTTTGGGTTCAGTCTTTCCTCAGTCTGACGTTGACCATAATGTTTCCCATCAGACCCAAATAAATTAATCTTGAGCAATGTCATGTCATTGTTTTGGGGGATGTTTCCTTCAGCAGGAGTTGGGCCTCTTGTACAGCTACATGTTAGGGTGAAATCAAATGTTTATGTGAACCTCCTTCAGCAACATGCAATACCTTCACTGCAACTGTCTCACAATCATTTGCAATTTTCATTCAAGACAATGTCCCCTGTCACACTGTAAAACGGGTTAAACAGTTGTTGAAGCTAAGGATGTTGATATAATGAAATGACCAGAGCAGAGTCCAGATCTAAACCCCATAGAAAATCTCTGGAAAATCCAGTACAGTTAGTGAACTGTGGAAGAGACTGAGTCAGAATGGACCAAGATCAAACCAGAGCAGTGAGAGAAACTAGTGATGTCCTGTGGGCGCAGATGTGCTGAAGTCATTCAAAGCTGTGGCCTCTACACTTCCTGTTCATTTTTCAATCCTATAAAAGAAAACATTGTTTATATCTTCTCGTCTGACACAATGGTTACTGTTCTCTAATTTTGCTCACTGTTTATTCACAAAATAAAGGTTTTTGTTGAAGTGCCTTGGTTATTTAAAACACATGCTAGTACAGCAGAGGTATAGCAGCAGAGGATATTCTTTTAAATTCTGATCAAGAATTTATACTTTGTTCTCTAATTTTGATCTCCAGTGTATATTAGACACATACAAATTTACAATCTGAGCCCTCCCTCCAAGTTAATGTCCCTGCTTTCCGACTCTTTATCCTCTGCATCTTGACCAACAGCAGCTGAAGCCAGTAGACTCCCCTGACATTTGTTTACCACGCTATCAATCAGGCCCTTGTCACTGACGCCTCTCAGGCAGCAGATCCTGCAGACAACTCCTAGATGGAGCTTGGCACGTTACGACTGCAGCCTCCTCTGAAGCTTTCAACAGCCACATGGGAAAGAAAGAGAGAGAGAGAGAGGAAGCATGAAGGAGAGGGAGCTCCTCTTTGTATTTAAACATCAAATGGTTGTGCCCTATTTATGTCGGCGTGATGTCTGTATGTGCATCGTTTTAGAGGAGTGATTTGGGAATTAAGCTGGAAATTTATAGCTTGTGTTTAGAAAGTGTGTATTCCACTGGACCTTTCTCATTCAACAGAGGTTTTTTTTGTGATAACGGCAACATCAATTTAAGTTCAGGAGTCACTAAAAGACACTTTATTTGAGCTACAGTTTAATATCTTCCCCTTACTATGAGAAGAGATTTACAGCGTTGCTATGACACTGGGATAGAAGCATGTTCTCCAAATAACAAAAAAGAAATAATGGTTCTTTGTAAAAGATGTCCTCCAGTGCATCACCACACAGAACTACAGTTTATTCAGCATCACTGTTGCAGCAGCTGAGCCACCTTTGCTATCCTTGATCAGACTCAGTTGTAACTGTGGAGTCTTAATTGCCTTCCTCACTGGAGACTTGTCAAATATAACTAATTTCTTCAGGGAGTCTTTTCTTTGATCCGGTTGTGTACGGCTGTGATCGGAGCAATGAAAAATCCTTGTAGTCTTAGTGTTGCCTTCACTGGTTTACACCTGGACCTTTCAAAAGAGCTCTGGGAATCCAATTATTCCTCATCTGTGTAAACAGCCTGTAATGTCAGTGGCCACCAGGTGCAGAATTGTTGTTTCATCACCTTCAATCTTATTCATGGCTATTTAAAAAAAACAACATATTTAGTGAAAGCATGATGAAGCTTGGGTTCGGGTTCTGCATTATGAACTGCTCCCGCATGGCCTTCATCTTTGTGCCTCAAAAATACTTTTATTTAATCCTCTGTGTGAAAAGAGTAGCCTGGAGTGGTGGGAAACTTTCTGTTGACCAAATTGATCTCTGAGGGGGAACAACACAGCTACAGTGTACTGCTTGAATGTGCATCCTCAAAATGAATATTTTTTTTCAACAGCAATTTATTTTTGACTTCAGCCGAGCTAAATAACACAGACTCTACATAATGATCACAGGCTCATTAAGGCGGCAGAATCTGATAGTGTTTTCTGCGTTTAGCATGCAGAGGATGCAGCTGAACCTTTTATGTGTGAAGGAAGGGGCTTCTACTTTTTGAACATTAAACAAAAGTGGCTTTGCAGCTCCTTCCCTCTCCTCATCCACACTTCTGTCTCTGCTGATTTCCTGCCAGGTGCGGATCTGCAGGTTTGCCAAACCAAAGGCCCGACCTGCTGTTCCAAGAAAATGGAGGAGCGCTATCAGGTAGCTGCGCGCAGCAACATGGAGTCTGGTCTGCAGGTTGTCAGTGCTCAACTCAAACGTATTATCATCCAGAACGCCGCCATATTCCAAGGTGAGTGGTGACCACAGTATGCCTCAAATAGACAAGGTGTTTTCTTTTTAACTAGCATGGAGAAAAAACATGCTCGATATGACATTCTCAAATCAACATGGTCAGTATGCACTTTCTTGGCTCCACATCCCTGTACATGCCAGCAGCTCACTCCTCCAGACTGTGAGTCACATATAAATAAAGCAGAAGCATAATGCACACAGACAGGGATGAGACGCTCAGCTGCTGTTCAACTAAATGTTAGAAATGGCGGAGACGTGTGGTTAAAGTGACTTTAGATGTAGTGTTGTTGTCTGTGCCAGACATGTTGTTCCAGAAAGTGACAGCCTCCTGAGAGTTTGGCGCACTGCAGACAGTGATGACTGTTATTCACAGAGTGGAAAACGCCAGTCAGCAGTGGTCCTGGGAAGCACTCACAGATGAGAGGTCAGAGGAGACTGACTGGTTTGAGTGATTGTGGCTAACGGATGTATGCAGAGTAACAGCTCGGTGCAACAGTGATGCGAGAGACGTAGAAAATGTCAAAACTGCTGTCAGCTGAGAACACGATGATGATGGTGCAGGAGGCAGGTGACTGCTGAGAGGGAATGAGTGAACAGTGAAATGACACTTGATCTAACAATGCTGGAAGCAGGTATATTATAAAAGTCAGCAGGAACTGTATGACACCATTAAATCAGCATTTCCTTGCTGAGTTGTCGCTTTCAAGAACTGAAACTGCTCTGAGCCTCCTCTTTTCCCCTCTTTTCCCTTATTCTTGGCTAAACCAAAGTTTCTCAAAGTTTCCTTCAAAGTTCTCAAGTGTTTGAGAAAACCTTTAATAAAGCAGCAACAAAGATTTTCTATGAAAGGAATAGTTGGACATCTTGGGAACTGCTCTTAATACCTTTCTTGTTAAGGCCCAAACGCACTAAGAGCATTAATTGACGTGCGTCAACTAATAATTACTGTACAGACATAAGAGTGGTATCCATCTACTCATGTGAGTCTCTGTAATAAAGCAAAGTTTTTATAATGAATATGCACTTTGTTAGACTGAACCACTTAAAGTAGTTGTTTCTGGGGTAAATATATGATTAAACATGTCACATGTGGACAGTAGTGTTTTAAAAAGTAACATAGTGTAAGAAAAGGAGGTTTAGTTTAGTTACTAAAGCTATTAATTTAATGTGAAACTCAATGCAAATGTGTGTATCACAGGAAGAGAGAAAATAGCATGTTTTATTGAAACTTAGAATTCTCCATGATATGACATAAAAATGAAATGCTTAAAAGCAGAGATGTGTGATATTTATATGATTTACGTGAAGAGCTAAAACAGATGTGTGTTACATGATTTAACTGAAGTGCTGAAGCACAAATGAGTATGTGTACATGATTTTTGAATTGTTTACTAAAACACACAGGAGAAGCAATCTGGAAAGACACAGAAACCACATCTTCTACATCTCCTCCATTGTACCTGCTTTCATACAGGAAAATGATCATGTGATGTCAATCTTCAGTGCCTGGGTGAACATTGGTCAAGATACTAAAAAACAACATGAAGCTACCAAAACAAGAAATCCATTTTTCCTGTGAGGCCATTGAAAAGTACAGAAATTTCATAGGTATCATTACATCCACATGCTGGCTGTGAGTCAGCAGGCATGCTGCACTGGCAGCTCACGACCATTTAATGGATCGGCCCATGTATCTGGTTTATGATCCGATACCCGATCCAGCTAATTTGTCAATATTGGTACCGAAATCCGATCCTAATATCAGATCGGTGCATCCCTCATGGAAACAACACTATCTTCCTCTTACAGTTGAAAAGTTGAATTCTCAAGTGACAGAATGCACCTTTGCTCAATCCAGTACACTCAAGTGTGTTGCTGCTACACCCTCTCTTGGTCTGATTAAACAGCCGTAGCTTATCGTGGCTGATGTCACCAATATATTGTGATTTCTACTGTACAGCAAACGTAATTTTGGCTCACTTTTAACAAAAACCTCAATTTAAAGTAACTGTTGCAAACTTAAAGAACTAAGTAAACTCCCAGAAAACAACAGGGTCCACAACTTTTCCTCCTCAGTGCAGCCATATTTGCAACAGCTGTTTTGAAATATCCCTTTCGTGTTTAATGTTGAGCTTTTGTTATCATGCTGCACAGGCCTTTTCAATCCAGCGCAGCAGCTCTGTTTACTGTCTCGGGGTTTCCACTTGAAGTGGGATGTGCAGACTCACTGGGACAACCTTTTTGAGAGCACACCCTCATGGGCTGTGACACGCGGCACCATCCTGACATGCCAATTAAAACTTGAGGTTTGATGGGGGCCGTGGGGTTTGCTTGAATTGGATGTTGCACACTAACTATGTTAGAGACTACTGCTGTGGTTTGGCTGCACTTTCCTAGAAGGGGTTCAATGCTAATTGCTTTAGCATAGGGCTTGAGAAAACTCTCCAAACAGCCCCCAGGCTGAAATCCTTTTAACATCCTGGTCTTATCTGTTTCCTTCTTCTTCATTTTCACCCTCCTCTTTTTCTTCTCTTTGTCTCTGACCCTGTCATCCTCTCTCTCCATCTCTGTCTCACTCAATCTACTTGACTTTTCTTACTCCTACTTTCTCCCTCCATCTGTCTCTTCCTCTCGCGTCGGTGCTACTACTGGGAATTGAGTGCATGCCTTGTTTGCAATCTTCTTTGCTGCTCTCTGTCTCTTTTCTTCTGCACTCACTTCTGCCAGAGATCAAAGGGCTTCCCCTTTCCACTCCTCTGTCTCCCATCTCAGAGTGCTCTCTCTATCCCTGCATCCCCCCTCTCCTTCCAACTCCAACTCCACCTGCCCTGCTCTGCTTTCCCAAGCTTAGACTACACCAGAGGTTTTCACCCTTTTGAAGTCAAGTTCTCCAAACAATAGAAAAAGTAATGGCTCTGCCTATCTCTGTCTTTTAAGCTGTACGATGACAGGCTGCTTTAACACAAGGCTTTTTCAAGATCAATACCAGGAAATAGGTACGGCATTAGGGATTTCTAATGATGCATGGCTCTTACGCATACTTTCTCATAATGCCATTTGCCAATCTAATGAGCCTGAGCTGATCTCTTTCTAGTAAACCAGGGAGATGCTATGCTATGGATAAACTGCAGCATCCACTCTGATATGTGAAGGTCTCTTGGATTTCATTTTGATTCATATTAGCGAGATGATATCATCATCTCCCCTGGTGTGCTGTGATTGCCTCTCACGCAATTGCCTGATGTTGTTCAATTTAGTTCAAAATGAGAATCTGTGAACCTGTGCAGGACACATCTTTATATCTAATCTTTTAAAATGAGACGCCGATCTTGTGGATGCTGAGAATTGAACTGAGAATATAAATTATGGAGTTCAATATTACTAAAGAGTGCATTAGTATGTGATGCTGCACGTCATTGAGCAGCCTAGAGATTACTCGATACCTGAAAGTTATTGCAGTGTTTTGTCTGAAGAGGTCAGTGGTAAGGGTGACATGAGAGTACCCAGATGGGCACTACTCTGAGTTTACTTGTCACAGGAAGTACCAGTGTCAGGAGGTTGTTTGAGAGAAGTCAATAACTCATTACTTACTACACAATGCAATAGTAATGACATTACTTTACTAATTACATGTGTAATAAAATGTGTAGAAATAGAAAACAACTGCAATTTATAAGGAGGTGGTTGAAGTGGGTGTACAGAGACCAAGACCACCGTCTTTCCCTAACCCTAACCAAAAGCTGTGTGTCCAGATATCACCATTTTAACGTTTAATAACGCTGTACATGTGAGGTATATTGTTTCGCAAGATCAGATATTGTAGGGAAATAAATTCAATAGACTGCCTGAACTTTGTCCAAATATATTCAGTATCAACATTTTACAATTTAACTGATACGTTCTTTTAAACATTTTCATTGTGTTACATTGTGTTGATCAGAATTGTAAACTCACCCAGCTCTACTTCAAGGCTGCAACAAGTCCATAACAATGTCCTCCCACTGTGGCTCTGCTGACGTAAGCTCAGATTTATGTTTGTGTGATTATGCTGCACATCTCGTACCATGCCCTCTTCCTCACCCATCTTCTCTGTCTGTATCCTCTGTGTAACTGCCCCACAGAGCAAAACCCCATCCAAAACCATCTTCTGGCATTCACAGGTGATTGGCAGCTCTAATTGCTGTTATTTCCCCGGTGAAGTGTCCTTCAGAGCGGTGCTTCTGCTGCTCAACCTGAGCCTGCGGATTAGAAATTACATCATCCCCTCTTGTTAATGAGACAGACTTTTATTTATCTTTTAAAAAACTGATTTGTTGAGGTTATTACTGGGTAAGATCTGAAAGCCACCATGGTTGAGTGGCAGTGCAGACAGAATTTGGGTGATTTTTTGCAGTGCAGTGCTTGTGTAAAATGATCAGAAAAAGAGCCTCTCTTGACTGCAGCGCTGGTGGAGAGAACAAGACCACACGGCTGTCTGCCTGGCCTCATCACAGCTCCATGATCCTCTGCAGCCTGTGGAACAGTCTTCACCCAGAGGGGAGTCACACTCAAGTCCAAAGAGCAAACCCAATTAATAAACATGAGAGGACAGAGTTGGCCCGATTGCTTATATAGTCAAAAATGTGGGGAGCAAAGTTGAGCAGCGTGAGGGTGTGTGTGTGTGTGTGCAGATATCAGAGAGTCTGTGTGATATCTGCTGAAAAAGAAAAAGTGGGACAGCAAGCCTGGTGCTCCTGGAATGACTCAATGAGTCCATAGAAGGCTGGCTCAGTGGGGTGTTCGAAAACAGGTCTGACTTGGACTACTTTCAGGCAGCATGAGGGCGATCTGTATGTGGCTTCACTCATTGCTGCGAGGCAGGGGAGCTTTCTCCACTTTACTCTGAACTCACAGGGGCCACGCTCTGCAAATGAGCGGGAGTTTGGAAGAAGCTTGAAAGGATGCTGATATCTATTTTTTTTTTTATCAGATATAAAGACAACAGGCAACCCAGGGCGTACATTGCTCAACAAACTTGCAGAATATCCATAAGGGGCGTGCACTCACACACCGTAATTGAAAAAGTTCACTCAAAAGAAGTGTGAATAAATCTCCTTTTGTGTCCTTGAATTCCTCATACCTCATTCCTAGCGGGCCAACAAATTAGCATCTCATTAGAAGTCTCAAAAAATTCTATCGACTTCCCCCTCTTCTTCTGGACGGGTTTTAATTACTCTAAGTGTATAAGGAATTAGAATGTCAGACCCTGTGGCCCTGGTGGAGGTTGTTGACCTTGAGAAGTTTGCCCTCATTTGTCTCCAATAGTGCTGAATAGACATTTACCGTGGCAGTAACCCAAACGAGATGTGGCAGGAAGTGGATGATGCAGAACCTGGCAGGCCCGAGCTGCCTCTCCATTCAGCAGCCAATAATCAAAATCAAATCTCACTGCCCTCTGCTCGTTAGCCATCCGCTCGATCCAGAGCGCTGCGGACGTCTGGCCCGAGCAGACCTTTCCTCCCTTCTTCTCATCATCTGCTTTCCAATAATCATTCCCGGCCTCACGCTCTCCACGGAGTCATTTTGTCTTCTGGAGAAGTTTCCCGGAGTAATACAATAAGAGTGAGGACTGGTGGGATATATGCCTGCTGAGAGATGTCTGAAGTTGTTTACTTGCTGCCCCGGGCTAATCTGATAACTTAATGATGGGGAGAGGCAGTTTTGCTATGTCCAATGGGTTCCTTCGAGCATCGTTTACCACACACGATGGGGTTTACCAGCCATTACCGCATCTTCTTCTATCAATTCGTAATTAGATTTGAACTTAATTGCTGTGTTTTATCATTATGCGTCACTTCTTGGTTTGCTTGTAATGGGGTTTTCGGTACTTTTTGAGCACTCTGCTGGGCTGGCAAACTGTTGTACAGATTGATACTTAATAAAGCAGTGTAATACTGGGAAGCACTCAGTCTGTTTGAGTTCTGAGTTTCTCTTGGTGCTTTGGAGCCACAAAGGGAAAAAGTCAGAGTGTCTGTTTGCAGTGAACAGCCACGGAGAATATTTGCTATAGACACATAGTGTAAGCACCAAAACATCCAGGTACAGCAAATGCACCGGTGACGCCACCCTTCTTAGCATTTCCTCTCATTATCCAGTCTGCTGCTTGGGGAGACAGTCTGACTTGAGACACTGAATCACAAAAGGCAAATACAAATCCGATGTTGTGAGCAGTTTGCCACTGAATTAAGATGACATGGTCTGCAGGTGAACCTAATGTGTGTAATATGTGTCACATTTTCAGGAGCGTCTATTTAGTTCCAGACAGAAACTTACCACATAGCTTATCCTAAAATATGCAGTAGAAATAGTGTTTTCTGTTCATTTGAAGTGTCTACTCTGTTTCATTTGTCTGTCCAAGCTAATTCGAAAAGCTAATGTGACACGTAGAGCTGCAACTAACGATTAGTTTCATCTTTTGATTTTCAATAATCAGTCTATAATTTTCTGTATTAATTGATTCGTTGTTTTATCTCTAAAATCAGAAAATGGTGAAAAATGTGGATCTGTGTTTCTCAAAGCCAAGGATGACGTCCTCAAATGTCTTGTTTTGTTTACAACTCAAAGATATTCAGTTTACTGTCACAGAGGAATAGAGAAAACTATTCAAATTTAAGAAGTTAAAAAGTTTTACTTTTTCCATGAAAAGTACTACAACCGGTGAATTGATCAACAAAATAGTTGGCAATTCATTTATTAATTGACAATGGCAATGATGTATACGTCACAGCATTTTTAATCATAAAACAAAATAATGTCTGTCTTAAGACCCTGGGATTAGTTTAATGTGGGGTAAGGTCATTTCAGGTGTCAGCCCTGTCCGAATGTGCCATTTCAGTAATTATTCCAGAGAATGTCAGTAAAAATGAAGGCGATTTTCTACTTCTGTAAAACGGTCCTGAAAAAATACCTCAGGTAATACTGGTCCCACCCGAACACAACCCTCTGTAAAACATATGTTGATATTCCATCACATCCCGTCAATACGTAGTTTCCACATATTTTTGAGCATAGAGGCGCATGAAGAAGCACTCATCACTTTTTTTCAGATTATCATTTCTATCTGTTCTGTGATATGAAGAGGCTACATAGCACACACACGGAGACAGGGAGGTGACGTATTGCTAAGATCCAGTAAACCCTCCCACCTCTGGTAGAACACAGGGATTTCTTAATCTCGTACGAATTGGCCATTTATACTTCAGTCGTCCTGAGGTAAGACTATTTTACCCCACGTCCCCACATTAAACTAATCCCATCCGAATAGGGCTATAGAGATCATCCTAGATCCATTTGAATACGATGGGATGCCAGACTAGAAACTCTCACCTGAAGTATCACAGGCACTTGGTGCGGAGCTTAGTAACCTGGGGAAACCAAAGCAAGGAAGGTCTTTATTTAACCCACGGTCCAATTAGAGAGACTTTTGAAAGAGCTGAACATGAAATCACCCCTTACTCTGCATCATTTCACTTTTTCAGTCTTCATTTTAACATGCTTTCATTTTTCATTGTTTGGCTTTTCAAACTGTCTGTCTTATCTCTGCGGGCTCTGTGTACGATTCCAGGCGCTCCTGTCTCCATGGGTGGCCTCAGCGTCCTATCCCCAGCAGGGCTGGCATCCTGCTTAAAGTGCTCCTGTTGTCTCGCGTGCTTTACGGTACACCTTTTGAATTGTGCCTGTCTTTTGATTTGACCACGCTCAAACCAAAAAAGTGCGACGTCTGTCTCTCTGCTGATAATATGTCAGCCATTCAGCACCACATGGGGTGGATATTTGCATATGATTTCAGCTGAAATCTTCAGCGGCAGAATGCTCAGCCAACTCTTTCAGACTTCAACATAGGCGTTTCCACCATTATTCCTCAACGACTGATTTCTCCACTGAGATTAAGAGCCCTTGTATTATGTTTATATTCATTCTGAAAACACATGTGAAGAGGATTGATTAGCTTTGCTTCAGAGGTTGTTTTAGAAATGAAAGGAAAAGACATAAAAAAGAGTAACCGTAAAAATGTATGAATACATCTTTTTCGTCAGCACCTGTTTCATCTTGTGTCCTTGAATGTTTTATTATGAAAAACAATGTCTTAGTCGATAAAAAAAAACCAACCTTTCATGAATTTGAATCGAAAATTTACTAGCAGTTGCTTCTACAAATATAGTCACTCACATATTTTGTCAAGCTTTAAGGCAGGAATGTGCTTTGCTCACTCTGACCAAAGACGACACTTAGCTCTGCCAGATCTGCCTCATTAGATTCAGTTATTCCTCATTCAGCCTTTATAGAGAGGCCTGAGCTTTGGTGTCACCTCAGCGCAGCGTTATCCAGGGAGAACCCATGATTTCTGTTCTTCCTTCGCCACCTACCCTGTCATGTTCTTTACACTGTTGTGTCAAAAAATTGTCATGAGTGGGACGATCGTGGCTCTTCGTGTTTGAGCCACATTTTAATGATGTGCCCTGTTGCCTGCCTCTCGAGCTGAATTTCATCATAGAGGAAAAACAAACAGTGTGGAGTGAGGATCAAAGTGTCATTTGAAATGCTATCATCAAACAGAGCTGAAGGGACTGACAGCTCCTCCCAGCTCCAGCTGAGAGAAGGAGCCTTTGTTTCTTTCAACATCTGATGACGAGAGGAGAGGGGAGGGAGCATAGAGGATAGAGGAGAGTGAAGAAGATGGGAGGAGAGGAGAGGAGAGGAGAGGAGGTGAGCCATAGAGGAGAGTGAAGAAGATGGGAATAGAGGCAAGAGAGTAGAGGAGAGGAGAAGAGGCATAGAGAATAGAGGAGAGTAAAGAAGAAGACTGGAGTAGAGGGGATGAGGCGAGGGGAGAGGAGAGGAGGTGAAGGAAGAGGATAGGGGAGGAAAGGAAAGAGGCCATAGAAGAAGACAGGAAAGAAAAGAAGAATGAAGGGAATAAAAGCATAGGAAAGGAAGGAAAGAGGGGGAGAGGAAATAGGAGAGGAGAAAAGGAAAGGGAAGAAGAAGAGGAGTGAGTGAAGAGTGAAAGCAGCATATTGACATGAACACAGCTCATACTGAGCTAATGAGCTGCTTTAAATGAATCACCCAGCTTCTCCATACATCAAGTGGGACTTTTTTTCCCACTTAATGGATGATACAAATCTGCTGTTCAGAAAAGCCCACAGTTCTATTCAATCAAAGCCGTTTCTGCGAGCTAAATCAATGCAAATGCAAGATCACATTCGAGCAGCCACATCTATTAACAAGATGCGCTTGAGAAAGTGCACGTTTGTCTTCATACTAACCCAAATGGAGGTTATTCTTCGATGTCACTTTGTTTATACTGTATTTATCCTTACTCCAGGTCAGCCATATTCAGAATACATCTAAAACCTTGTGCTGATGTGTTGTAGCTGCAAAAGTGCTCTCTCCCTTTTACTCAAAGCTATCACTCCTTCAATCTGAAGTTATTTGAGTTCATCTCTGTGGGGCCAGCAAGACCTGAAGGTGTTTGCTTGTCAATCTATTTTCTTTGTGCACAGCGTTTGGCAGGTTGTGGAATGGGACACCTGCTCCAGAATTAATCTTCAAGGTCTCCTTGTTTATGAAAAGCATCCACCGCTTTGGAAAAGTGCACTCTGCAGTCGGTTCACTTGCAGGTCTAAGTTGTTTGAGCATAATTCAGGTTGCGGTATCATAATATAAGCACAGAGATTCTCTGAATAGGTAGATTATAAGACGGCTGCCACAGCACTGAGAAGCGAAGTTTATTTCTGCTCATCCTCTATTATTTTAAAGCTGCTCCCACCTCGCGACCCCACCAAGTTGCCCTCTTCCTCCTACTCCAACCATGCACTTATAGTTCAAAGAGATGCATTTTTTATTTTGTCTATGAAATATTGAAACACTTACGCAACATGCGCTCAGCCATGCAGACATAACAACCATGTCAGGGCAGGGTGGAACAGGGCAGAAGGGCTTAACTTACATCTTTGGGATCTCATGGCTTATTTACAACAATATAAATATGTAACAAGTAACGAAATTTAACCTCTTCTGTCATTTGTTCAATCCCCCAAAATGTCCTCTGTTCACCCTTGCCTGACAAGTGACCTCTTGCTGTCGTGAGAGTCATGTATTGTCATCTCTGAGTAGCTAAGGGGAAATAGCACGAGTAGAAGACTGTGGTTCTCATACCAACTACTACTACTACTAAATTACTCTAAGGGCCTACAGCCATGCTAGCCACTCGTTGAGGCTAGTTTTGGCATGCTAACACGTTGGTAATATCAACGGGATCATTATCAAAAGGACATGCCATGGTAGTGAAATAGCTGCCACCTAATATAACTTCTAATGTCTGATTTTTGCAGTGATTTTCTGAAAAAACAGACGGAACTATAGCAGAACTATACTACGCCAAAACTCGCCCGCTGACTGAATGAATGAGGAAATCAAATATCGTGTGTGGCTGAAAGAGGGCGGAGACAGAGAGAAACTCAAGGTTTTCTGAGAAAAACCTGGTCCCGACCAGGTTAGTTTCAGAGAGCATGTTACCATGGTAACTGACCGAGAGGTTAAGTTACCTCTCTTTGTGAAACAGGCTAGAGTTACCCCTCTTTCTCTGGTTTGAGTTACCTCCCTTTGTGAAACAGAAAACTCAGAGTTTCCCTCATTTCAGGGTTTACAGACTCTTTTAGTTTAGTTTTCACTAAACCTGCTTTGTGAAACGCGACCCTGGTGTCCTGTGTGGAACCAAAAGTCAAGTGGCTTTTTTTAAAGTCTGTGACAGATGTTACGTAGTTACGTTCCTGACTCATTTTAAGCCCATTCCCAATCTGTTCCTAACCCTAACAAAAGTATCTTTGTTGCCTAAACTTACGGTAAGTAGTTCTGTTCTTTCACAACGTTAGCCACGTGTTTACAACTACGACCTTTTCAAAACGTTAAATTGAACAGTGACATGTCGTCATGGCAATCGAACTATGGTGCTTGTAGGTATGCGGGCGTGTTGCATTAGTCATAAACCAAAGTATCGGATAAAATAAATGTTGACATGAAAATGTGCTTGATGAAAAGTTAAGGGATCCCCAAAGTTATTAGAATTCGACCTGAGGGGAACTGGAATATCTTATAGTTGTTGAGACATTTCAGTCATGCGAGCGACATTGTCACACCGCAAGCCTGGCTAAAAAACCAGGACATTAACCTCTACAACAACAGAATGTTTTGTGCTTCCCTCCATATTTTTAGATAAGGATGGTACTTTTTCAGTAGTTTTTATCTTCCTTTAACAAATACCATTTCCTATAAGCCTTAGATGATTGGTGGTCGTGGTTTTAAATGTCAGAGAGTCCATTAAAAAGAAGCAGCCAAGTTACAATGCTGTGAGTATCTGCGCCGTCGCCGATATATTTTCATGGAAGCTGTAGCCATTTTTGTGCATACAAATTCCCCATTAAATGTTGTTAAACACAAGTGTTTCAACTTCTAGTAGTAACTTCTGAAGCTGGTGCGTGTTAATCTTAGAATGGTTAGTAAACCTTTATTTCTTTTAGAGGAAGAACATTGAAATCAATGCTCAATGTGAGATTGTCAGGCTACAGAAGCTAAGGGAGGCAGCTGAATGTCAGGAACAGTCATACTGACTCATTTTGGATGACACATGACCTATTTTTTAAATTTAACCCTAACCCTTCAAGGGAGTTAAAATTTAAAATTGGATGCATTTATGTATCGGATATCCATTTCTGCCCCTGTCTAAAAGATGAGTCATCAAGAATATATTTAGGTTTTGAAGGAAGAGGAGATTTTGATGTAAAAACATATAAGATATATACAGTACAGTATATAACATATTATACAACAAGTAGATAAGACCAAGCAATCTGATTGGTCAACTAGAAATTTAGAAGGTGCTGTAATTAGCAAGACAACAAACTGTGTTCATCACTCAAAATATTACTAATATGTAGCAAACAATCTAACCTCAAAGAACAACTGTTCACAAATGGCCTCCTGTGACTCCAACGACTGTCGCTAAGACTCAATAGAGCACAAACAAAGTCGAAACCAACTTCCCACCAACGACTGCCACTCTAACGACGGTCGTTGGCACTTGGAGCATAAAGGGTTCCAGTGACATCATCGGCCTTGTGAGAGGTTAAATACCTGGATCGTCATACCAGTTAGGGCGCACTCACACTGTCCTACCGTACCGTACCGTGACCTAACAGGTTTTACGGGTAAAGCCTAGTTAGTTTCACCAGTGTGAGTGCAACTGCTCCGCGCCTAGCTGCGGCCAGCTGGCCGTCCACGGCCCGTTTGAGAGACACATAATTTTATGTGCGCCTGATCGGACATAGAAAAAAAAAGACGGACCATGCGCGGACATATAACAACAATGAAAATATTTAAAAACAGTCGACAAGACGCACAAAAACTCTGAGGTCTATGGAAAGATTTGTAAACAAAGCCACACATCGCGATGACGTCAATCAATGCATGTGATGTGTTACCGCGTGATGACGTTTGGACAGGAAAGAAGCATTTGTGCGAGGCCCAGGCAGTGTGAGTACAAACAGGCTGGCCAGCGGGGGCAGAGGGAGGGGGGGACAAGTACCCTAAAGCCCGGGGCACGGTACGAGCGGACAGTGTGAGTGCGCCCTTAGTTGGACCAGTCCCAGCCTGGTCAGATGCGAACATGAACTGATGAAGCATCTTGGATGAGAGGTGAAACGTCTTCCTAGACAAATAACCAAGTCCAGTTGCTTTTGACTGAAATTGCTTTGGGGATAACGATGACCTGGACGAATGAGAACATTCACAGGCTTATGTAGCAAACAAATATTTACAGGCCTAAGTACACTGATTTATTTTTTTCTTAATTGCCCAATTTGCAGAAGATTTCAACGTATTTACAAGGTGATTTGATTAGTCTTCTACGCTCTCTGTTATTGAAAAGGTTTGGGTAACATCACATCCACTGCTGGTGTGTCGATGCAAGGTGATGCTATATTTAGCTTAAGCTAACCCTATATGTGTGTGGCGTTGTAGCCAAATCTGTCCACCCCATGGGAAAGTGGGTTACTGTATGTGAGGTATTTATTCCGTTTTGGGAATTCCCACAATCTCAACAAGCTAACGTTAGCTCAAGTTGACTGGCTGACTCAACAGGGGAGTAGAAATTGCTCATAAAAAATGCTTAAATCTGTCCATTGAAACATAATTTTCTTCATCAGATATCATAGAACAAGTTTGAGCTTGTGTGTTGGGTTGTGTTTATATATGTGGTGTTTATTCAGTTACGATCTCTACAAAGCTAACATTCAAAAAGGACTAGCTTCTTACAGTACGTTTCCATGGAAACGGAGAAAGTACTAGCAAAAGTGTTTTGGGAGCAAAATTCACCACAATATGTATACATTTTGATTATATATTTTATTTTGTTGGTAACTTGTGTGTATAATCAAATTTGAGGGCGTGTTCTATCATGATTGTTGGCTCAACAGTGATGCGGTCCACAAGCCTCACCCTCTCTTGTATTATTGCTTAATTTTGCATGTTCCAGGAGATTATTATATTTATTTTATCAGCAGAGGGACAGGATTTTAAAATGGGAAATGTACCTTTTTTGTCACTGTGTCTTTAAGGTTTGAAGCCTAATATCATACTACTTTATATCTATTATCACGTTCTGTAATCTCACATGTTTTTTTCCAGATTGAAAACAGTAGTCTTCATATTCTCATACCCTCTTCCTAAAACAAAGCCACTGTATTTGTTCAGACTGCAGCTGAAGGTGTTGTCTACATTGAAGTGACTGACCCAGGAATTATAGATGAGGCAGCACACCATGTTCGCCCAGCAGGGGTGTGTGAAGTGGGCACTGTGGCTCAAGGGCGACCCAGGACTGAATAGCTTAACGAAGTAAAAGAAAACGAAGTGGTGGAGGGAGCGGCTGCACGCTTCTCTGCCCGTACGACGTGACTGATGTGAGGAGAAATGTTTGGGTGGCGAGGAGTCTGCTCCGAGTCCCGGCGGGGCCTCATCAGTGGTGGACCTCTCCACCCCCACCTTCCCTTACATCCCTACATCTCCAACCACCCTGGCTGGGAGAGGCTAAGTGGTGTGAAGCAGGGAGCTCTCCGACAAGCTCCATTACTCCTCCTCGACAAATTCCCTCGGTCCGCCTGTCAGTGGAGAGGTGATGGGGTGGGTGTTGGGGAGTGGTGGGTCGATCAAAGGAGTTAGAATGAAGTAGAGTCTCATTCATTTACCAGCTCCTTCATCAGATATACAAGCTTTTTAGTAACTTTGCAACGATGGCAGTAAAAGCAGTTCATTTTGTCTTGTTAGCCTCACTTTCTAGCATGCAGCTGGAGATTAGTTTGTTGTTTTACTCCTCCTGAGAGGCAAACTTAGACAGTGAGAGTGGCGGAAAGACGGAAGGTAAAAACACAGAGGAAGAACTGTCATGGCTAACTCGGACCTTGTTAGTATCGATCCTCTCAGATTGAGCACCCTTTCATTTATAATTCATCTCCGTCTGATGGGCACAGATGGGGGTCGGAGAGGGTGGGGATGAACTGTGTTTTAGTATGCTTTCATAAGCAGTCTGAAATGTTGTTTTGTGACGGCACAGATAATAATGAGCCACAGGGGGGTTGTGTGTCAGCCTACAGGGAGGGCCTCTCTTTGGCTGGGTGTTCCTGGGTTGGTCCCCTCTCCGTTAATTCTGATGGGTGCTGCAGGCAGTCCTGATGGTGTCTGCTGTGTTACAGGAGGCCAGTATGTCTCCTCCCTTCTTCAACGCTGCGGTCCACTTCAGGGAATGTCAGCTTGAACGAGGCGAGTGGAGGGGATCGCTCCTTATTAATATTTGAGGAGCTCTCTTTGCTGCAGCTGTTTACTTAACAGAACACGCTCTGGGGCTCCCCTGAAGACTGCACCACAGAGGAGCTGACAGCGTCACCCTGTCACTTACTCCTCTTGTCCTCCACCTCCCCCAACCCCCTCCCGCCAACTCTCACGGGTGCTTGTACTGCTACCTGTCCCTTTTCCCCGAGCTCCACTCCGCCCCGCCTCCGTCATCCATCACAATCCCATCGTGTTGCTTCCTACCTGTCAACCTCTGTGGTGACTGTCATTATTTTTCATTTGTGCAGCCCTGTTATACAATGTAAGTGCACACGCTCGCTCACTGAATGATTCTGTTGTTTTGACGACTGTGTCTCCTTGCAATTTGTTAACATATCTGCGTCTCATCTGCTCTCAGTCAACATCTTGCCGAAGTGTCACAGAACGGGTTGTTTGTCACCTCAAAGCTTTCCAAGTAAATTGATGGCTGTTCTGACCAAACTCTGTCCTCCTCCTCCACTCTTAAGATGATGGCAAGCATTCACCCATGCAGCTTTTGCCACTCCCTCCCTCATTCCCCTGATGTGTATATTACTGCTCTGAAATCAGAGAGAGTTCAGGAGTTCACGCACCTTTAATAATTGAGAGCTTTCTCATTTCTGCAGTTATGACACAGTTCACACTGCCTAAAGGAATAATTCAGAGAGTTAGATGAGAAGATTCATACTCCTGTCGTGTCTGCACGGTAAATATGAAGCTACATCGGCATATTAGCTTATAGCTCAAAGACTAAATGAGAGAATGGTTGTCTGGCTCTGTTCAAACAGTGAGAAAATCCATCTTGCAACATGTCACTGAGATGAGAACGGCTCACTAAAGCTTGGGAAGAAGATTAGCAGAAATCCTATAAAGACTGTCCAAACCACACATAAAGATTGTTTCCACCAACTCTGCACACATCTTTTTAGTCTTCGGCAGTCAGGAAGGGGCATAACCCTTATGCTTGAGTAAATATACTAGATAACACACACACTGATCAGTAAGAACTGGAGTTCTGGAGGGCCTGTGAAAAAAGTAGTAAACAAGTGCTGTATGTTCTTGTACGAAAACCAACATGGGTGCCAGTTTGCGCTGAAAAGGCCAAAAAAAAGGAAGAAAAAAGTGTTGGGTATGATCACGGTATTGGTGATGAGTAAACTTCAACAAAACTATTATTTAAACAAAAGGGCTGTTATTGAGGGGACCTCAATACACTGATACATCGAGAGTTGAAATGGCCTCTTTATACCTTTAGGTCAAGTGATAGTTAAGTCTCCGTCTCCCTTTTTCTTAGTCTTCTGCTATACTTTCCCTCCACCTGGAGGCTTTCTGTCTCCCCTCAGTTGAGCAGGATTTGTCACAGGTGTTAGCGGGAGGCTCTCGTTCCTATCATACCGCACAGTATTTTCCTGTCCTGCTTTGAACCCTGCTTCATGTCGGCTTTCTCGATATTGGAGGCAGACTTCAATATCATACACGCAAAGAGATTTCATAATCTTAATGGTCGTGTATGTATGTGTGTGTGTGTGTGTGTGTGTGTGTGTTTGTGCGAGCGTGTGTGTGTGTGTGTGTGTGTAACGCTCCGTTAATTGAAAGAACAAGAGCTGCAGTTTCCCGGAGCCGGTGCAGATTCCCTCTTATGTTGAGCTTTGTCTTGTGCATCTTCATTTGCACACCTCGTACCACGCTGCTGTGTTTGTTGTTTGATGCCAGGTTTGCTTTTTTTCTAAATGGGATTATTTGTTGAGCAAAACTGCTCAGTCGAAGGCACAAGGGAAAGTTTAGAGGCTGGTCACGTGTGCGTCTGAGTGCAGATACCGTAGGTTGTATAGCCTACAGGTTTGTTGGGGTTTCAGATGTTTCTCTCTCTTTCTCTTCTGCTCTCACCTACATGCACACGCAGGAACAGCATGTGTAACACAGTATGAGACAAATGGTTCTTTAGCAATGTTGCAGGGGAAGCTTTGATGTTAGTTTTGTATAGTTGGCACATAAGAGAGACCAGAGCCGGGGGAAGTGTTCTGTTAGATTATGAAGAGGAGAATGTTTCATGGTTATGAAGGACTTGTACTGTACAGTATTCAAAGGCATTGAAAGATATCGTAGATGCTGAAGATACTCAGGGTTATAATCCATTGCGGTAAAGATGGAAGGACAGTTTTTTAATGTGGTGTTTTTTAAAACTTTCTTCTATTTTCTCTACTGATTTGAAGTAGGCTTAATGACACTGTCAACTTGTCCAATTGTTATGTTATGTGTGTGTGTAAAGAGCATTTTACGAGTGGTTGTTTAATGCAATTACACTGTCACTTTACCTTATATACTTACTTACAGTTTATACACTTTTGACTTTTTGACTTATTACTTCTCATTATGCATGTACATTCACTACATACCTGTTTACATTCAGTTTATTCACTTGCAAATACTGTCTTCACAAATGTGTATATCTACATTTCATCATGTTTATATTTCAGCCCTATAGGTGGACTGTACTATTATGTCTCATTTTGCTTTTACTTTACTGTGATTTCGTTTTTTCGGTAGGCTACATATTTAATGTGGGGCTGGATCTGAATATTCAACTATTCAGATATCCGTCTGTTGATTAGGTGTTCGTTTTGCAGTTTTGGGATTTTAAACTTTATTTGTGCAAAACTGTAGAATAATTAAAAACGAATGCCATTTATTAACTTGAAAGACACGTGTTGCAGCACATTGTCTGCATTTCAGCTCAGTGTGAGTCTTTACTGTGTTTTGCTGTCATTTGCATTTCTCTCCTCACGCTGGGTGATCAGCAGGGAGCTACAGGAGACAATACGCTACAACAACAATGTTAGGTTTAACGTCCATGCAGGCTGAAATTTACCGCACCCTTTTCTCTCTTTACAGAAAATTAAGAGAAAATTTAACAGAAAGTTGCTGTATGAGGATCATAATCAGTTAGATGCAGTGTACCCGAGTTAAAAAGTAAAACATGTGACCTCGTTCCAACGACAAGATGGCAGCGCTCTTATTTATGCATTTTTCAGAAGGGCAGAGTTTTTTGAGAGCAGTTAGTAATGATGACACACGCACACACACACACACACACACACACACACACACACACACAGTGGTAAGTGTCCGAGCCCTGATAAAACCCCAGGAGAGGTGTTGGGTTTAACCACGACATTTCAGAGCAAACTGTAGACAAGGCCCAAGGGTGCTGGTGGTGACTTGATCTCCTTACAACACTCCAGTACGAGCACAGATGCCCTCATGAGGTTAAGAGGGTAAAAATTAGAAGAGTGTCTGTGCGGGCTAATGACCAACTCAGGGGAAAATATGCCCGGTAGCAGCTGCAGCGAGGAGAGAGATGCTGAAGATGAGATAGCTAGAAGATGAAGAACGTATGTTTCAGTCTTATAGTCTAAACTTCAAACTGCACTACTGTCATAAATATCTTTGTGGTAAGAGGCACTCAGATGACTGCATGCAATATGAAAGACGTCACATGTTCTGACAAACTCGCAGTGTAGCGTGGAGACCCAGATATTTTTTCACAGGAGTCTGGAGACCAAAAAACAAGTAAAAGATGAACTTACTTGTCATGTTGCAGAAACACAACTCCAAACGAATGCCATTTGGATGCTGAACGGAAACTCTGACCAATCAGAGGAGACTGGGCTTTTTCAGGAGGGGGGCTCAAAGAGACAGGCGCTAAAACTTAGCATCTCAGACAGAGGGTGAATACAGGTTCAGCGGTCATAGGCAGTATGAGAAAGATAGTATTTTTTGAGCATGTAAATATGAAGTATGAAGCTGAAAATGGGTTCTAATGGGTTCACTTTAACATTTATGTAGCTGTAGACTATGGTTTAGCGTGCCACCTTCAGATGGACTGTGGTTGTTATCATCACCTGCTTTTCACCAACACACATTTCCACTTCTGCCGACTCTGATTCCCGCCTTTTATCACAGTGAATGAACATAAACACAGCTACTGCTCGGCGGTAGCCTCCTTTTCAGTAATGAAACGAGGCAGAATTCTAACTCCGTGCGTGGCACAGGGTCGCTCCATATCGCAGAGTAAATGAAAGGAGTTTCAACGCGGCTACTGCGGGGAGCATAATTAAAGCAGGATACGGCCTTGATCGTGTCTAATTTAGTGGCGATGCAGTCAGCGCATTAAGAGCGACTACCTTTAACCCATTGCGTTGACTTTATATCGGATAAAAATGCAAACACCAAAGACTTTTTAATCTAATGGGTTAGTTTGGGTTCAAAGGTTTTATCAAAATAAGTCGGTCTGATGGCTCAAAGAAAAGAATTTGATCATTAATGAGGTCTGCAACATGTTTAACCATCATAAGTAACATAGACATGTCTATGTACATTTAGTCTTTCTTTCTTCAGAGGCACTGTATTCCATATTCAGAGCATTAATATAGCAAATATTTTCTACAGAAAGATAAAGTGGAGTAATGGCGTCCTGAGCAGACAATGAAGTCACTGTCCCTCGTCTTACGTCCCACGTTCTTTTTAGTATTTCGAGAAGAGCACCTTTAATCTTTATTAATGCGGGGTGTTTTGGCTGCGCATTGAAACAATTACAGCAAAACCAAATATTTCCTGTATTTTATTGCTGTGTAACATTTCTGGCACCAGGCTCTTCCTCACAATCTGGCAACAGTGTTGCAAATAAACATAAGAGAATCATTTACACGTCACAGGCTCAATTAAAACACTAATAGGAAGCTCAGAGGGTTGAGAAGAGACTTCACGTTCCATAGGTATTTTGTGAATATCTGTTTCTATTTATTAAGATCGACTATGTTATTTGAGTCAAAAAATAAACTATTGTGAAGTGTCAACACAGAAATGTTCATGGCTAAAGAACCTTGTGTTCTTGGCCGCTGAAAACAAGGATTTCTGTGTGGCTGATTGTAGACATTGGCCGTGGCAAGCTATCCTTTGTATTTCTTTGGTTCATCCTGGCGGAAAGCTCCACTGTTCTTTGAAAAATAATAGGCAGCCTTGGGAATGTACCGAATGAAAGGACAAGACAAGGCATGTCAGGAAATTACTTTTTCTCTCTAAATTATTTTTTTAAAAGAATTCACTTCTCTGAAGCAATGTCTCCTATTGACTATTTCCCTCTGGGTCTTTTTTTCTTTTTTTAAAGTTGAGTCTCTTTGTGTCCATAATATAAAAAAAACGCAATTTGAATGAAATAAGTTTCTCCCTACAAAGAAAGAACAATCAATAGCTGGTGATGTCATTGGAGCAGCAGGAGAGACTTTGAATGTCAATGTCATTTGAAAGTCTGCACAGTTTGAATGACAGTGGGGACGCAGCTGCTTTGAGGCTCCCAGTGAGTCATTGAAGTAAAGAACATAGAGAAATTAAATGTACAGCACAGAGCTGCCGTCTGTGTGACGATGGCTGTCACTTCGCCAGCATGACACTACGCTGACACCGCTGAGCCACCCGTAGAAAAGTTCAACTGAAGTTTTCATATTCAGATGTAGGTTTTAAAGTAGTGCTATGGGAAACGACTGCTTGTTTATATGCGTGTATGTGTGTAAGGCGACGCCGCTGCGCATCCCAGTGTGTGTCCTGCTTTTGTGGTTGTGGGTCTAATTATCAGACCTCAGACAGAGCTACAGGCCAACAGGTGTCTACTCTGGATCAAAGCCAGTGAAAATAATTACACAACCCAACTCTCTCCTCTCCTAGATAAGACTAACTGCCTGCTGCCTCGCACTCGGACACGCTCTAGACCACATATCGGCAGCCCAAAATAGCACAGTTACATTTATGCTCTGTGGTGCAATGATGGCGGGCAGACGGACGAACACCCTCATGCTTTGCTTTTGTGTGTGTTCATATGTCTGGGCACACACAGCGTAAAGGGGGGGGGGCACAGACAGACAGATGCACAAGCAATGTCACTCAGTTGAATATATTATCTGTTCATCATTAACACGCAGCCATGGAGCCAAGAGCAAACTTTAAAGGACAGACACGCGCTCCACCAGTGCTCTGGCATTTTCATGGCCTCATTTCAAAGAGCCTCTTTGAAGTCTCCTAACGAATTACATTCGGGCCACATTTATCTAAAACTACTATACAACGATAAAACTGATCAGTTCATCAAAGATGCAGCTTGATTTGATGCTATTCAACTCCACTGGTCTGGCCCCACTGTGACGTGACTAACCTTGACGCAGTCTGATTCGATTTTTGAGTTTTGAAAAGATAAAGATTTCCAACTTCGACGAGACAAAGAGCATTAAAAAGTTTTGGGAAACACAATTAACTAGAGATCACACCTCCTAACTAGGGATTTTTCCAGCGTCCTTGCTCAGATGCACCGCACCCAACTCGGAACTCTGTCTTCATCTACACACTTGTAATGTTTTGTGACTGTATCTCGAATGGTTTAAAGATGTCAGAGTCTACTCATACTCGTACCCAAAGCCCAATGCTTCAGCTCGGCACGATTGCACATGTACAAGCACAAGTATAAAAGGCGGTCCTAATGACTATTTGGACGTATAAAAAAATGCCGCCAAAGGTTTGGGAGTAGTCTGATGTGGAGGTGGAGTGTTTACTGCAGATTTAGTCAGATGAAAATATTCAAAAGCAGTTGGACAAAACGAAACCTCAGAGGGGTGATGACGTCTATAAGCAAGAGGCAATTGTGCAATGGCCCGGATCTTTTCAAGTAATGTGAGCGCATCCTAAATGTTCCTGCATTCATCAAAAATCATATAGGACAGAAAAGCCAGATGGCAGGAAATGCAAAATCCGCTTTCACGTATTGAATTGTGACATAAGTTCAAAAATAAGCTATTAAACACACATTTATTCATATGAAAATGTCACAGGTTACCACTTCAGCTCAGCACAATCGTGCGTGAGTGGTATTCTATATGCGTGCCCCACAGTATTAGTGACACACTGGGATACAGAGCCTCTGGCAAGATGCACACTGGATGTGGTGAATATGTAAATGAGCAGATGTCCGCCTATACATTTATGATGCTGGCATGCTGACTTTGACATGCTGTCCTTGCAGAAGTAAAATCCTCACAATGTCTTACTCTCTCCCCAATTTCACATTGAACAGTTATTCTGGGTTCCCAATAAACGAAATACGAAAAGTATTTGATGCCATTGACCCGGAGAGTCAAATGTAGTATCTGCTCCTGACATGCTAATTGTTGTTGTTATCCATCCTAATACGCAGCAACACATGATCAAGGACACATTATTCCAGGTTGTGAACTGGACACATGAACTCTAATGGTACAGTTAACATTTACTGGACTTGAGGAAAGAAAATTAACAGCTTTGATGGAGCAAACACTTCAAGCTGCAGTAGGTAAAAAGCACAAAAAAAATCTGCTATAATTTGAATCAGAGTGAGAGCTCTTCTTGTTTCTCCCCCTCTCCCCCTTTCTGTCAGGAGCCAATAGGAAATCTCTCTCTCTTTCAAATGACCTGTAATTGGCCGAAGTCTCCCATCATGGCTGGATTTTCTAAAGCCTGAAAACAGACTCAAGAGAAGGCAAAGAAGCCTAGTTTTCAGAACACTTAGGGCGCACTCTCACTTGGCCCAGATGATCTTTGCCGTGCTTTAGTGTGATTGTCCCCCTCCCTCTTTCAGGCCGCTTGCGCTCACATTACTTGAAAAGATTTGAGCCTCGGCTTGATTGCTTCTTGCTTATAGACGTCTTAACCCCTCTGATTTTTAGTTTTGTCCAACTGTTTTTGAATATCCACCTCCACATCAGACCATCGAGAACCCTTCGGAGGCATCTTTTTAAATGTCCATCGCAGAAAACAGCCGCATATAAATACTCTCAGGACCGCCGTCAATTCTGGTGCTGGTGCTCATACACGTTCGCATGCTCATGCTTGTACATGTGCAATCGTGCTTTACTTAAGCCCACCTCTATCAACCGAGCTGCGGCCTAGGCCTAGGCACGGCGCACTTGTACTCACGCTGGTTAAACGAGCTAGGCTTAAGCCGTGATTTGTGCTTGGGCATGGTACGAATGGCAAGTGCGAGTAGACCCTTAATAACGATATAATGAAATATTATTATAGATTGTTTACCTAACATTGCCAAGAAATAAACTACCTAACCCAGGTTTCACTCACACAACTGATCAGCAAGTCAGTTTATGGTAAGCTGTCTATTTCGTTTTTGCGACATTTTACAAATTTCCTTAAAATTCATTTGACAACTGAACGGAAACACAGCTTAGGTACAGTAAAGTTCATCAAACCTCAGGGGGCAAAACCTGTGCAAGACAGGACAAAAGTTAAGCTTCTTAACCCCAGTTCTACGAGTACAGGTGGAACTATTGTATTGTGAACTTGTCCTGCTGCTGAGTTACTGACCAGGTGCCTGGCAATACAAAACTTCTTCCATGCTTTCTAAAAATGTGCTGTGTGACTCTTGGCTCTTATAGGGTTTGTGTATTTTATATTGTTTAATTTATTTTTGATTTAAAAAACAGACTGAAGTTGTTTCAGATCAACACTGGTTTGTATTTATTAATGCAGCTGTTCTCTGACTGCACTGCTGGATGTCATTGTTCCAGCGTCTCTGAGTCACCACTGACCTGAGAAAGACAGGTTTTACATTTTGTGCTCCATATACCTGGAACAAATTGGAGCATATGTTGAAGCAAGAGGCTGATGCTGAGTGCAGTGGAACAAGTCAGAAATTTCTTAAAACCTCATTAACTCTGAACATGAAGGTTTTAATTTGTTTGTAATGTTTTTGAATCGACAAGAGAATATTTAGTGTATGCTTTTTCCCTTTAGGATTTAACCTGTAAAAAATCTGAACATGTTTCTAAGTATCAAACTATAAAGCATATATGTATCTGTAATTTGCATATCCCAAAAACTGTCCATCCAGTCTTCTGCACAGGGGTGTGCAGTCCCGTATTTGGTCAAATTTGTTCAGGTGGTGGCGCTAAAAAAAGAAAAAAAGAGAATGTATTGGTATTATCTGGTCCAGTGTATTCCCAGGCTATTTATATTAATTACTATGGGCTCATTCACTGCCTCACTGCACTGAAATAAACCCACCTTAAAATGAACTATACAATCATGTTCAATCATTTATAAAATATATTGATGTTATATACTACATGTATAGAGCCCCTTCATCTACAAGAGATCATCTTTTATCCATGCTTTCCCTCTTTGTTTGAATGTTGAATATCATTTTTTAAACAGCAGTAATTACATAAGACTGCATAGATTTGTAGGTCACAGAAACAAAGTTTTTTTTTCACGGATTCTTTAAGACCAGATGAATCCATACAAACCAATGTCCATTTGCGTTGAGATTTTACACCATTTTGAAATGTGTCCAAAACTGTTTTTTCCCCCCGCTCCTCCTACAAATTTTGTCAAATCATCACCAAATTTGGCACAGAACATCTCTGGACCAAGCTGGAAAAAAGTATTGTTCCTAGCAGTTTTGCTCTAGCTGTCCGTCAAGTTTGCTCAAATGCTGTGCCCATTGCTTATATCGCAAAAAATGTCATATCTCTTGAACGCTTTGTGCTATTTCAACAATAGGCCTTTTTGGTGGACGTGTACATATGATGCCATGACAAATTTTGTGCCATTTGCCCAATAGGTGGCGCTGTAACAGCATCACTTTTCACATATCTCAAGTTTATCTGATTGATGAGCTTATGGGAGCCAAGTACTCGCCCACTCTGAACAGGCATAGCCCTGACAACGCGGCTAACAGCAACACCAGGAGCCAAGCAGTCGGCTCGTAAGTCAGATAAAAATGAGATGCAGTAAAAGTGTGAATGCATTAGGGGTGTGTGTATGTGTCAGCTCTGGCTTAAAGTGGAACAGTGCAGCTCCGATTTCACAGAGTGGAGGGGCCGTGTCATGGCGGGATCAGGCATCACTGGAGGCTCGAGCACGACTGCCTGATCTGTGGGAGCCAGAATTCCTCCCTGGGGTCTGACTGCCAGGCTTAGCGCAGACTGTGTGACAGACAAACTGCCATCTGTGGCAGTCCACACTGGACCTGAGCAATAGGAAGAACTAGGCCCAGGAGGTGTATGTGTGTGTGTGTGTGTGTGTATTTAAGCATATAGTCCAGGCTCTGCCTAAGCTACTTAATACAGGCAGAAATATGACGGGACCCCCCAGTGAGACCTGAACCTTCGGCCGTATGGCTCAGACCCAGAGGCAAGCCGCTCTTAAGTCTCTCTGCTCTGTGATCATATGATCAGAGCTGGAAGGAGTTCTGTAAGGTTTTTCTCAGGTGGAAATATGCTCTAACTTTAACGAAACTTTACTTAAACTGAAAAAATACTGGTTCAGACTGCACACTTTAAAGTGTTTCACATGTTCAAACTATGCATAAATGTTTTTTTAACCTTGCTATGCAGTTGTTGGTATGCAGAGATAAGATCAGTAACAAGATCAGAGTCAACCATGTCATACCATTTGATGTAAATATCCCCCACATTCCTATTTATAATTCTTATGGAAAGCCAGTAACGTGAACTGCATGTGATTTCAACCAGAATAAAATACCTACTAGACAAGAATGACAAGAATACAAAAACATTACCAACTTCCACCCCTGAATGGGACAGTGGGGGAAGCAGTACACAGATTCTGTACTTAAAGGGATAGTAAGGATTTTTTGATGTGAGGTTATATGAGGTACTTATGTATAGCCAATGTATTACTTAACAGTAGATGGTGGTTGGCAACAGTAATTTTACCTACCAGGACATGGAGCTAGTTAACTACTGCTGCCTCAGTCGGTTAGCTGTTATTGTTAGTTTCCACACAATGACACAAACAATCTAACTGAACATCTGGCCCACAGGGGATTAAAAAGTCTGTGATCTGGTGCAGCCAGAACACCAAAAACTTGAAAACATTTTTTAAAAATTGTGACAGAAAAACATATTAGATGAAAAAGAATTGTTTAGGTTTGAAATATTACAGCCCAACGTGTGCAATACAACATGTAATAAGAATAACAATACAATTACCAAGAGTGACTGAGTGAAGGACTTCTCAGGAGATGAGAGCTGTAGAAAAAATTCTCCGCTTGACACAACAATGTGATGGCCACAGCTCAGCGGCGTGAAGCATTTTTGTCTCAGTGAGATCAAATCATTTGATGCCATAAAGACTTCTTTTTATGGATGTTTGGGATTTCCTATTACTCAAAACTTCCACAGCTGATGGCAGCAACCAGACAAGGCAAGGGAAGGAAAGGCAAGTTTATTTGTATAGCACAATTTAACAACAAGGTAATTCAACACACAAAGCCTTGGTTGTGTGCATTGCTTTGTCCAGATGATGGATTTACTGCATGCAGTCTTTGGTTGCAAAGGAGAGAGGCTCCTCATCCTCCCCACAGCATCATGCGGTCTGTCAAAACACCAGCCTGCCATTTTGAAAAGAACATTTGAATATTCTGGGATATATATTAAGATATACTTGACATGAGATGTTTTAAAAAGGATGAATATTACTATCAGGATCATCATAAAACTAATGTACAACATCAGAAAGCGTGGTACAGATTAAAACTTTGATATTAATCTTGCCGTTAAGGCAATGTGGACGTTACAGCTCAACAAGCCTGCCCGTGTGTAAATGATAGATGTATCGAGTATGTGTTAAGCTCAGCACATTTCTTGGCTCTCTGCGTGCGCCTGGGTGGTGCCGTTTCCCTTGATGATTCCTTAAAAAGTCAATCGACCGGTATGTGAGCTAAAGCTGTGTATCACAGTAAGAAGCAGTTAAAGTGCACACGGACTACTTTCTACTGTACGTTCAGTGACCTGATGCTATGATTGTTTCTTTAATGTATGTTAACGATTGCTGCCCATTTGTGCTTTGGCTCTTTTACACTCTCAGCGTTGCTCTTTATAGCTTCATAACATTAACTTTGTAAGAGTGCAGCTGATGTCTCTGATAGTGGCAGAGACACAAGTGCAAACTTCATAATCTTTTGACCGTTGTTCACAAAGTTAGATTCACTGTGATGTGGCTTAAGGGTATTAGTGACCAGATTTCGTATTTGACATCCAGAAAAAGATGGGAGCACTTGCAATGACCGGGAAACACTCTGTTTTAGCGCCTGTCTCTTTAAGGACCCTTCCTGAGAAAGCCCAGTCTGCTCTGATTGGACGGCGTTTACAGATCTACAGCATCCGCACTCTAGACGTCTCTGCACCGTCATTGCTTTGGGGGCGGCAGTAGCTCAGTCCATAGGTGACTTGGCTGGGAACCGAAGGGTTGCTGGTTCAAGTCCCTGTGTGGACCAAGTATGGAGCGTGGACTGGTGGCTGGAGAGGTGCCAGTTCATCTCCTGGGCACTGCCGAGGTGCTGTTGAGCAAGGCACTGAACCCCCAACTGCTCGGGGCGCTGGTCACTGGCAGCCCCCTCGCTCTAACATCTCTCCCTAATTGCATGTATAGGCCCTGTTTGTGCATGTGTGTATTTCGGGCCTGTGTGTGTATGTATGTATAAGAGTGAAAAAAATTAAATTTCCCCGTGCGGGATAAATAAAGTAATTCTTCTTCTTCAGCCGGGGAATGACTGTAACGCTGTCGTTGTCCGACTGTTATAATCTAATATTACCTGTTTTTTATATTATCTCAATGATATTAGGATCCATTTAATTCCTTCATTTTCATTTCTTAATAATTGAGATATACAGTATAAGTTCATAGATTCTGCAATTACGGTTGTATAAGGGCTTGGAGAGAAAAGATGAATAGACACAGACCTTGGGGCCACTTTTCATGCCAACACCACACAATGTCATCAGCACTACTTGCTTGCCCTTCTCCATCACAATTATTGGGCTTTTTGAAGAAACTTCGTACACTCAGCTGCTGTGTCATTTTCCAATGGAAGAATACATCCAGATGATGCTAAAATTCACACAATCTCTCTCTCATGTTTCTCATGTTTCATGTTCTCTCAAGATTGGCCATTTTTACATTTGAGTGAAACTCTACACAAATACGCTCTACACAAATACGCATATGCACCATTATTGCACTGGCTACACCAGACTCTGGAGCAGAGTAGAGACAGGTGAAGCAGTTAAAACATCATCGCCATCACCACTCTGCAACTTGTTGTACTTGAGGATGGTTGGTAATGAAGGTGGGAAGAATCGAACAGCATGCAGGCATAGCATGCATTTTCCAGATTGCAAAAATAAATTCAGACTAGCCACAGAAAAGAGAAATTTAATCCATTTCATGTGTTTTGTCAGTGAGGGTGCTCTGCAGAAAATTTGTCTTTAAAAACCTTTTATATCCTGTCACCTGCTGTCTCTGGCCAATCAGGGAGGATCGCTGGAAATAGTGCCACTCAGGTGTAGAGTTTCTGGAGGGCCACTGCCCTGCATGTTTGTAGGTTTCTCCCTGCTGTAACACACCTGATTCTAACGATAATCAAACCTGTGACAAGCTTCTGGATCACGTGTGTTAGAGCAGAGAGAAACCTAAAACATGCAGGGCAGTGGCCCTCCAGGAGCAGGATTGGACACCCCTGGTTTGGATTCTCTGCCTGACCCTGACCCTGACCCGACCCGACCCGCGGGCTGACCAGCAGACTAGGCCTAAGTAACAAATGTGTACAAAGTTGAACAAAGGAAAAGAAAAAGACGCCATATGTTGCAGCGCTCAGTGTCTCATCCACTCGCCCACATCACAACGGGCCTGCTGCTGTGCTGTGCAGCTAAAGAGCAACATGGAGCTTGGAGATGTAAAGGATCAAATAAAAACAGGAGAATTCACTTTGATCAAGTCTGGAGAAAAGTCTGAGGTGTAGAAGAATTTCAAACAAGTTGTGGGCAGTGACAACATATGTGTCGGCTTTGTCCAGTAATTAAGTGCGGTTCACGTTTCTTCATTCAGATCCTTTTGTGAGTGTGTTAACTCCATTCTGTAACAAACAACTCAGAATTGTATTTGATCAGATATAATAGACAATTTATTTGAAAAACTGTCGGATTGAAATCGGGCTCAGGTTTATAATTACCGTTAATGTGTCGGGTCAGACCGGGCTCCGACCGAGCATGCACAGGCTCGGGTAGGGTTGGGCTAGATTTTCTGGGCCCGCTCTAAGCTCTACTCAGGTGCATCTTTCATTTGGAGCTAAAATGGGACGGATTAAAAAAATATAAATCAAATTTACCCTCTAAAGAGACATAATCAAAGATACATGTTGTTAATGAAGTTGATAAACAAGGAAATATTCCCTTTTTAACACTAACTAACATTACTGCAGAAAAATACCCACAAAGACATTTTAAAGAGGAAGTACACTTCTTCTGAAAGGGTCAGGCCGGTCAAGGAAAACCTGTGAGCAGAAAGACCAAACATAGAGAGTCCACCATTCATATAAATGTCATATAGATTAGTGAGGGGAATGTGCGCCTATAGCATACATACCAAGATTAATTCAAGGAAATGACGTATTGTGAGTGGAGAAAATAGGCTCCATGACACTGTTAACCCACTGGTCAGACTCAACTGACACATGAGACTTTACCAGCTTCAGTTTAACTACTACTTGTACAATCAGTACTTAAAAAGTTGTTCCCAACATTTAGATCATTAATATAGCAGTAAAACCAAATATCTGCCATATAAAGATATAGTGGAGTGATGGCGTCCTGAGCAGAGAATGAAGTCTCCCTCTGTGTGTGTGTGTGTGTGTGTGTGTGTGTGTGTGTGTGTGTGTGTGTGTGTGTGTGTGTGTGTGTGTGTGTGTGTGTGTAACCGGGGATTAAAGTGTGATGTGTCACAGGCGGGAGAACTCTAAAATCCAGTGTAGGGTAAGCTTTCTTTAAATATTTATCAGTTACTTTTGGAAATCACATCCACATCTGCACAGCACTTATTTAAAAAGAAAATGCGTCACTTTTAAAGCTTGTTCGTTATTTCCTTCTCCCGAAGCAGTGGTGATGAAGAACACCAAATGCCAGGAGGTGAGTTTTCATTAAAAAATATTATGACGGGTGGGTTAACTGCATGCCAAATTAATCAGGGCACATGCGACCAAATTGCCTCCGTAGTTTCAATGTGACAGGTTGCCGACAAACAATGTTGCATTTAAACAGGGTCTGGTGCAGTGATTACTCCACACTCAAATCCAAATTTATTTTAAAGTACTTCAAAAACAACAACAGCTGACCAAAGGGCTGTACAATCCAAGATAGCAAAAAAACACAAGAACGGTTATATAGAAGGGCAACTCTCAGGGTGAGTCAAAAGCCATAGAATAGAAATGAGTTTTTGAGTCGGGATGTAAAAAATGAAAGATGCAGCTCGTTCCAGAGTTTAGAGGCTACAACTGAAAATTTCTCCTCTATGCTTCAGCTTTGTTCTTGGAACCACAAGGAGCAACTGGTCAGCTGACCTGAGTGACCTTGAGGGTAGATGCATAAGTTCAAGTGTGTTTGTTTTACCCATTCATCCACTCAGACCTTTCTACACTAACTTTGATATGTTTCCTTTTAAACGTCATTGAGAATGCAGTGCAGTTGGATGTTGGTGTACAGACATGAGAAAGATATAAATCTTCTCATTCAAAAAAAGGTACATTTGCATATTTCCCTATATATATATATATATATATATATATATATATATATATATATATATATATATATATATATATATATATAACTAGCAGTAAGAGGTAATAAGATAATACGATTTTGTTTAAGAGTAAATAGATACCAAACTGGTTTGTCACATGTTTACTTGTTGATGCGCTGAAAACAATTGTCACTGTTCAGACGTACAAACACTCCATCATCCTGCTGCCTTCAGCCTGCCACTTGTGACTAGTGACACCCCAATACGTGTCAGAAGTGACACATTGATGCTGATCGTCTCTTAGTGTTTGCCTGTACATTTATCTCTGTGGCAGCGAATAACACATGCACTGAAGAAGTGATATGTTTGCAGTTTTATACAGTTTCAGCCTGTTCTCATTCCGAGGTCGTCAGATCCCGCCGTTCTGTCGAGGCCTTCTGCGTTTCATAGAGATGCTCAAGGCACCCTTGAGTGTCTGTATGAAACACACCGGCATTCAACTGTAAACCCATCCACGCTCAGAGCTCTAGTGCTCTAGAATTAAGAGACAATCCAAAGTCTGTGTAGGGAGAAGGTTTGTGGTGGTGGATGGGTCAATCACGCAACTTTGATCCAGGAAGTTTCTGCCCAGACACGATCTTCCCCTAACCCTTACAATATAGTTTGGTTTGGATTCGCATCATGAACCACGTGTTCCTCGTTTTTAAAATAGCGACCATAGTGGAGCGTCACAGTTTAACGCCAAAGTGTCCTGACAAAGCAGCTGTCTTTGATGAGTTGGAGGTGGAAGGTATCGACGTAAACAACTCATAATCACAATTCATTTTATGTTATGCCGGTGACACAGTATGCTTTTTGTGGTGAGATTTGTTTATGTGGAAAATCTCGATTGATAGGTGTTACAGCTTTAAATGTACAATATGTCATCCAATCACGAAGCCTAAGACGATGCTCAGACGACTAATTCCTGTTTGCTGTTTGTGTTCAACCTGTTTATCTATCTGTTTGCATGATTGAATACAACCATGATGTTTCTTTTGCACCGTCGCATTTCATTTTCATTAATTCCCCCCGTCTGTGTTCTGCTTCCTTTGTCTGCCTCACTTTAATTTTTCCAATTCATTTCGTTTGTGTCTCTTTGTGTCACTCGTTATCTTCTACTCTCACATTACATCAGAGACATATTTCACAGAAAGCCATAAACCAGAAAGCACAAATATTATCTCATAATCTCAGACAATCACTCTTTGTGAAGTAAGAACATCTTGTTTGCAGAAAGTAGAGAAAAGATAAATGTAATGTTGATTTTTTTTAAATACACCAAATACAAATAAAAGCATCATATCTGGGTCTCTGCAACTGAAACCAGATTCAATAGTTTCATGTCAGTACATGTGTCCTGTAGAAGACCATTTTTCTCATTTATCTCAGAGAGAAATTACATCTCAAGAACAGATCCTGTCTGAATATGATGCATTCTTGCTGTAAATATCCTATCAGGGCTTTAGCTTCATTTCTAGCAAGCCAGTCAGCATCTGAAGCGTCTTGATAGCATACTTAAAAAGACCCGTTTTACAAAGAATGCATTCATATTGATGAAGCAGCTACAGCTACTCAACTCAGGTTTGATATAGTTTTGATCACGACAACTGAGAAGTTAATCTGTGTACGTTTTTACTTACAGTTGTTGTATTTATGTTTATGTATAGACAATATTATAGATTCAAGACAAGACTGACAGAAGGGCCGGACTCAGAGAAAAAGGTGCAATTAGAACTACGTCTGCTACTTCAGCACCAAGGACAGCAGTTATGCTACTGATATTTCAGAGCCATGTTCAGGGTTATAGTTACTAACTTACACGAACATCAGTCAAACAAAGGATCAACGAGCCAGGCAGACCAGACTAACATGTTCAGCTAAACAACCTGTCTGGCCTGTTGTAGCGATATAAACATATACAGATGATACTGATGGACTCTAATCAAATTTCCAGAGTGGAAAAAGCAGTGGAGCGACATTACATCCCTCATTTATAGTCTCCAGCAAACAATTTCCAAATATGCACTGACGTCACATACTCTTATCTCAAATGACCATGCATGCACACTCCTTAATAGCTTCTTCATCTTCCATATTGGGAAAATTCCTGATTTGGCAGATCCCAGAAACTGTTCATGTCAGGTGAACCATGCGTTTTTATTTCAACACTTGACACACCCCCATTTCTGTAGATTGTTTTGTACAATGTTCTTTGGCAACTGATATTTATGCTAGCAATTCACGGAAACTGGGATCAATATAATACTGAACTGCTGAGTTATTACGATATGCTATTGGGGATAAGTCATATACATCATATATTATGTTATTGACAGCAAGTCATATACGCCATCTCTCTGCTGCTAGAGCAGGGCTCTGCAACCTTTACTATCAAAAGAGCCATTTTGCCCCCTCTTCCATCAAATAAAATTTCTCTTGAGCTGCAAAACATATTTGATGTCACATCTTATAAAGTTGTATAACTAGTTATATGATGTATACAAAAAACTATAGCTTGTTGCATCTATGAAATTTTAGAAAAAAGCCATTGCCATTACCTGTTTTAAAAAAAATGTTGTTCACTTATTTCTCACATCATATCAAGCATATATGACATCATTGTTGGCTGTGAAAGTAAATAAATCTGTGCATGCAACACTATTTTCCTCCGATAATTTCTTTGGGGGCATTTGTCCATGGTCAGTATACCGACAGCGCGGGTCAGAAACTCAAGATTAGCCACCTGCAGGGAAAGACGCTGGGCCGTAGACGTGGGGTGCACATTTTAGTTTCACGTAATATTTTTTTAAAAATCACCTTGTACTCCAAGATAACAGGTTTTCCCTTTGAAAGATTGTCCACGGGCCAAACACGTTATTTATTTCCATATTATTTTTTGGCAAAGCAACAGTGAGCCACTGAAAAGGGTCTGAAGCGGATCACTGTACTAGAGGATAGAGAGGGGATAACAGGTTAACAAGGGGGATGTATTAAGGCCGAGCCACAACTGGGATGGACCTTCTGCAGAGTAGGGCAAAAGCCCACCTTCAGCTTTCAGTTCTTTTGTAGCTTTTATCTCTGTAGTCTGAAGTTTAGCTCCTCTCCTGTTTGTACTTTCAGATATATTTTATTTAACTTCCATGTTCACTTTCAGCAGTAACAGAGTCATGTTAATTTACTGTCAATAAAAAATTGCTGCATCACAATAAAAGCTTTTGAATAGTAAAATAACAGGGGACTTTTATTGTGAGGAATTTATAAGAAATGAAACAGTTTTGCAGCAGCTCTTTAACCGCTCCCTCGCCGGTTTCTAAATAGCAACAGCGGATGTTGCGATGTAAGAACATGGATGTCTCACATGTTTGTGAATGCAGGTACAATTTATAAAACAAAAAATATAAAATACTAAAATAGAAAGATACACAGAGCTACCTTCAAGTAGGTAGACCCGTTGTCATGGAAAAGCAAATCCCTGCGGTACTGTGCTGACTGACTGAATCCAACCGGGCTGAGCCAAACCAGATCAAGTGTATGGAATAACAGCATAGAGCGATGGACAATCATCGGCCGAGTGTGTGTCCCTGCCTTTATAGTCATTTTGCTAACGAGGGATGCCATCCCACCGCAAATCGCCTACTATCACATATCAGACAATACAGGCTCCTTATTAAAACATACTTGTTGCTGAGAATCAAACAGTGAGATAAAATTGAGCTGGACTGCATGCATAGTTTTCCTGTGAATCCCTTGTGCGTATGTAGCCAGTCTGAACACAGCGCAGAAATGGCAGAGTCCGCCACCCACTGACAATAAAAACAACTATATAAAGAGATGATTACTAAATGGAAGTGCATCGAATGGCTGTTGTAGAAAAACAAGGGGGTTTGGGTTGAGGAAAATCTCAAGGGTTATAACTACAAGAGCAACTTAACCCCAGAATGAAGACAGTGCTGTGCTGCCCTCTCTGGTTGATAGTTTCAAGCCTGTTGGAGTGTGGTCAGAAATGTGCCCTGTTGCACCTGTAGCCAAACCCAGCATCGATATCTCAAGGTCAGCAGAAACAAGGGGTTTTGATAGTTAGAAGACGACAGAAGAGAATGACAGTAATGACATTGGAATTAGTTTACAATAGATTAATAACCAGACAAACAAGTAAACAAACAAACAAAAAAAACAAGCTTGAAGTTACTCTATCTCCGGTCAGATGTTGACAGAAACCCAGATATTTTGTTGACACAATTATTTTTAGCCCTAGTCTTCACAAAGATGAATCTAGTTTTTCTTTTTTTTGCATCTGCACAGATGTGTTTTTCACAAATGAAGCCTGCATTATCCAAGATCACGTCTGACATATAAATAAGGATGGATTTGTCCTTTTAATTCCGAAGGAATGCCTTATTTCCCTCTAATCAAGTCTCTATCAGAGCTGCTTCTCATCTGGAGATATCTTTAATTCACCTCTTTTAACTGCTGCACTCACCTTTCACTTGCTTCCTTTCACACCTTTGCCTCTCATTTCTTGTCCTCTGCCTTCTCAAGCCCCGCCACTCCTCCACCTTTAACCACCATCCACTCTGAGAACCCCCCCCCCCCCCTTCTCTTTTCATCTCTCTCTTTCTCCTTTCAGCCTTTTAATGTCAAAGACATTAAAGAGCTTTCCTGGAATGATAAATGTTTTATTAGGCCTCACTCTCTTTTTTTGAAGGGTAAATACAAAGAGGAAGTGAGGGAAAAGTTCCTATCTCTGTCTCCCTCTTGACTTAATTTCCATATCTGTCAGTCTGCTCTCCCCTCTATGACCTCTCATCTCCACTCGTCCCTTCTCTTCTTTCATCCAGTCTCTCCATTTCACTTCCTCATCTCATCGTACTGGAAACCAGCAGCTGTGAGCTTGCTTCATAAAAGTCTTGTGATCTCCAATGAAAAAATAAAAAGTCCCATGATGGAGTAAACCACAAAGAAAAAACCCATTCCTGTCTTTTCACAGTTATAATGCTGTTCAGTATTGTTCTCAATAGGTGAACAAGTATTTTTGATCAAATCTCGAAGCGGCTCAAACCCATTTACGAGGCTGTGGGGGTTGCTGGTTGGACTTAAAAAAGGCCCCAACTTCTCTGCTGAATGTTACAAATCTTACATTTAGCCTCTAGGCTTATAGATGATTGTATTTCCTGTGCTGTAATAGCTGTCTGTCCTCTGGGACTGTGTGTGTGCTCCCTGTCTCTGGCACCCCTCGGCTGTGCTGCCGACTACTCCTCCTTGCTGAAAAAATGGGTCACGTTATGTGGGCTGCAGCTCGACACCTACTTCTACCTGTATTCAGGACAGCAGACTCATTTCACTTGATGAAACCTGCAGCTGAGGAGGAGGAGGAGATGCTCCATGAAAATACAAAGAAGGTTTTTAGCCATGCCAGCTGTGTGGCTCTAGGATTGGAAATGCTGCACATATCCATGATGTCCTAAGCAAGAGTTGTAAGAACTTTGTTGATCCCTTCATTCATCCAGCGGCATCATCAGGTCAAACTTTCAATGTTGCTTATAAATCAAAAACCTTGTTTTTGGGCTAAATACTTGCACAACTTATGAAATTCCCATCAGCCTCAGCTTCAATATGCAAATGTTATCATGTTAACACACTAAACTAAGATGGTGAAACATGATAAAAAGCATGTTAGCATTCTCATTGTGAGCATGTTCACTGTGATTAAGTATAGCCTCACAGAGCCGCTGGCATTGCTGCAGACTCTAAGTCTTGTTTTTCATTTTCTCAACTTTAAATAAAAGTGTTGCACCTTTCACCCACTCATCTACTGGCTGCTGTGTACCAGAAACAAATGAAAGCTTGACACGAAGCATCGAACACAATTTCCACAAGGCATGCACACTCAGTGACCCATCCTTCTCTTTGTGCGCTCACTCATCCTCCATGTGTTTTTCAAGTTTGCTGCTGAAATCCAATATTTCTCAGCTATGTTGCATTCAATCCCGGAAGGTTGACATATCCTTTCCAGCTTCACTACTGCCATAATTGCTCCGGCCTCGTCCATTAATACATGCACACTAAAACCCGGGAGACCACACTCAGAGCAGGTCTACAGCATCAAAACCATTTCATCCATTTCCCCTCTGTTATCCTATTAGACTATAGGGACGTGTGATTGGTATGCTGGCTTGGCCAGGACTAATGATGCATGGAGATGTAGCCCCTGGTTAGACGTCACAGACCAGAAGAAACCAGCCAGGTGCTTGTGTACGGCGCTCCACGCTGCACTAATCGGTCATCCCCTGAAACATTAGGCACGTCAAAGTGGGTAATGGATTGGCCCAATTAATGCAAAGCTTTGATGGAGAACACACCTGTTTATACATCCAACTCCTACACATATTTCATTTACCTCGTAGACTCTCTTATCAAGGTAAATGTAATTTCATTTGGAAGCCGAGTCCTCCCTGCCGTCTGAAGACAATTACAGTTTACTGATTATTCTGAGTAACGGCATCAACAATGGATTTACTCAGACTGTGTGTGTGTGTGTGTGTGTGTGTATGTGTGTGTGTGTGTGTGTGTGTGTGTGGGTGTGTAGGTGTGTGTATGTGTGTTGGTGTGTATGTGTGTGTGTGTGTGTGTGTGTGTGTGTATTTGTGTGTTTTATTGTGTTTGACCGCTGGAGTTCAAGGACAGTCTTCTATGCGTTGCCTCTGGCTGCTCCTTTCTGTACCCCAGTGGTGT